>NW_024354886.1:4310435-4662372 GCF_902729225.1 Pteropus medius
CTCTCTCCCTCTCTCTCTCTCTCTTCCTCTCTCTCTCTCTCTCTTTCTTTCTTTTTTTAAATCTCACAGCATTTTTATTCCATTTGTGTGATCCACAAGGTGTATATTCCCTAAAGTTGCTTTTACTTGCAGGATAACAGCTAAAGGAAAATAACTGCACTAACTACGTTTTTCCATCTGGTACTTCATTCATTAGCATACTCTCAGTCTTCACTGGATTAGCTAACTTCTCACATATAGTAAATTTTAGTTCAGTGCAGTAAGTATAATAAACATATAGTCTATGTATATATCCACAATACATTTTGCCATTTAATTCATTTATGTTTCCTGTAAACCGGTGGTATCTCTTATGCGCAGATCCCACGCTCAGACATGCTGGTGTGCAGTTTGGGTGTTTTTCGTTGAGTTTTAGATATTCAGCTTGTTGTTTCAAGGGGAGGGATCTGGGAATGTCTCTCACTCCGCCGTGTTTCTTCAAACTCTTCTGATATGATCCCGTGTATTCTTTACTGCCCTCATTTACTATTTAAATAAGAAAAAAAAGGGATGGGGAGCCAGTTTCACTTAAGAATGTCTTTGGTATAGTATAAAAAATATTAAGTCAATTCTGAGTTTCACATTGTTTTAATATTTTTTGACAGAATGGGAAGCATACATAAAGCACACTGCATACCCAAGTACAGTGGTTATCTCAAGAAAACTACTTGTTTTAGTTGAGAGCTGAACTAGCTGCATTTTTTTTTTCATGAAACACCATTTTTACTAGAAAGGGCAAAAAGTATGATTATTCACTATTTAGCAGATATTTTCTTGAAAATGAATGGAGTCTGTCGCTTCAAGGAAAACAACTGACAGTATTTGTTACCATTGAGTTTTCAAATGAAAATTACAGTTTTGGAAAATTTATATCTGCCACTTTAAGCTTGACAGCTTCCCAAAACTTAAAAGACTAAATGATGAAATCAATGGGTATTAATGTATGTGATTTTAAAAATATTATACAGTGAAATCTGTTAACATTTGGAAGATCTGTATAACTCATTTTCCATTTACCAATGCAAGATATTGTAAAGTTATGCATAAGTAAAAGATCCATTCAATATACAGGCTAGATTGGCAAATGGAAAGAAGTTTGATTCCAGTCATGATCGAAATGAACCATTGTACTATAATATGAAATGTACTATATGTACTAATGTACTATAATATGAAAAGTTCATTGATACGTTTTCAGGTTCTACATTGCAACTAACCTTTATGAAACTACCACTTGTCCAGTTTTGATGTAGTATCAGATGATTATATTTGTAATTATCTGAAATGGCTATTAAAGTATTCCTACCTTTTCCAACTATATGTGGGTTTGAATTTTTTTCCATATACTTAAACCAAAATTGCAACAGATAAATGCAAAAGTAGGTGTGAGAATACCTACTTGTCTTTTGTTAAGTCAGATACATTTTACATCTGTCAAATTACAAAACAATGCCACTTTCTTCACTAGTTTTATTTTTTGGAAAATAGTTATTTCTTATAAAAATAAATTATTAACATAATGAGGTTATTTTTATCTTTAAATGAATTGGTATATAACTTTTTAATTTTTATATGGCAACTATCAATAGATATATCAGCAAAAATTTGGAGTCCTCAAATTAAGATATAAAGGGGACCTGAGAAAAAAAGGTTAAGAACCACTGTTTTCAAGTTTTAAATGTGATTTTTACTAATTTCTTTTCAAATGCTTTTAAATATCTTTAGTTAATTTAGTATTCTTATTTTTTAATCTTCTAAGAATAATAATAGCTCATACATGACACTGTACTTTGTGGACCATGTGGCTTATTGCAAATCCATAGCTAAATTACAATGTCTTTTTTATTTTTTTACCACAGGTATGACAGACTTCTAGTTCATTCTCAGATTAAGTGCAGGAAAAAAGGGGTAATCCCCCTATCTGCCACCATGGCTCAGTGTTTACTATAACCTCTTACTTTTTCTGACTCTACGAATTGGTTAAATTGTTAACTAAGCAGTGATCTGGGAAAGGAAACAGCAAGTGAGAAACTAAGTAGTTAAACTCTTTCTGCCTCTGCCACTCTGTCTTCCCTGGTACTCACAGACATTTGTATGTTATAGTGACCTGTGCTTCCTGTCCAGGTGTTCTCTCTCCAAGTTCTAGTGCTGGCTATGCCAGTGCTCCCTTCTCCTTTGGGTCCTTAGTGAATTAATGGCTTGTGTGAGATTAATCTTGTGTTTCGATAAGATAGCAATCAAAATCAACTGGATTCTTTTTCTTGATATAGCAGATAATGAAAAATAAATTAGAATTTAAAAAATTTTTGTTGATTTAGGGATGTGTGAACCTCTAGGGCCACCAACATGGCGCTGACATCATTATTTAATTTAGATGACTGCAGAGTAAATGGCCTCATCAGACCCATTTGTTCCCACTGCCCCAAATGCTTGCTCTACTCTGAATTTTTGTCTTGAAGAAGTTGATAGATTTAAGTTAAGTCTTCTCTCAGCAGTTATCTTTGCAAGCAGACTTGAGAATTGCTGAGAATTTATACTGCCACCTACTCTACCCAGGTTTTCTCAGTAAAACAACTCTATGTTGAATGTCATGTTTCCTATAATTCTGAGCAAACAGAAAAGAGGTAATTTTGAATTGATATGGGACGTGTGACACACCTATCTAGAGAGAGTGTGATCTCATGGGGAGAGCATCCAGTTGGGTTTTAGGCACCCAGGGTTCCTCTCTTCTGTCTGTACTGTGGTATGTTAACATGAATGAGCCACCTAACCTTCCCTGCGCCTATCAAAAGGAGGCTTCTGTAGAAGAGCTTTAGGATTAATTCTGAGTCTTTGATTCCATTCTTGTACTTTCTGTATAAAGTATAGGAACAGGAATTGAAAAAGACTAAAACCAGCACAATGACAGAACCTGTAAAGGCCCCCTTAAGGTGACAATTAGAAATATGATAATAGAGCAATACTTTTCATAAAACTTCTATAAAATAATGTATTTGGTTACCTATATAAAACAAGAACTGTTAATTTGTAATGTTATATTATAGCAGTAGCTACTTCATCAAAATGAAGAAAAATAATATAAAAGTACTGTAGCAAACGTATACATTGAACTCTCTTGATCCCTTATATGGTACCTGTTCTCCCAAGGGAATGAATAGAAATATTCAGTGGAAATTCATGCTAGGGTTAGGGTTTGGGGATTCTGTTGTGACTGCAGTATTTAAAATGGAGTTATTAGAGCTCATCTGTAAAAAAAAAATACTTGCAAAATATTGCAGCTCAAGAGTGGGTACTAAGTCCTGAAAATCCTTCAATGAAAGTATAGCAGAAATGAATCATATATTTTTAATAATCTGAAACTTATTAGTAATTAACTTTATATTTATCAATTTTTGTACTTTGAAAGGAAAACTTTTTACAGTTAAAATATTTTCTTCGTTTCTACTCCCATAGTAAACAAATATTTTTTTCTGTATAATACTGTAGAGCCTTCATCCTGTTATTTTAAGTATGCTCATATTTCAAATGCAAACATGTATTTAAAAGTTACATAGTCAATAATTTTCAAGGACACTAAGACCATTCAGTAGGGAAAGGACAGTATTTTCAACAATTGATTTTTTCCCAAACTAGATATTCATATGCAAGAAAATGAAGTTGGACTTTACAATATATACAAAAATTAACTCAAAATTGATCAAAGACTTAAACATAAGACCTAAAACTATATTATTTTCTTAGATTTGGCAGTGATTTCTTTCTTGGGTATGATACCAAAAGCACAGGCAACAAAATTAAAAAATACATAAATCGGACTACATCAATATTAAGCAACATCTGCGCATGAAGATACAATAACAGTTAAAAAAGGCAACCTATAGAATGAGAGGAAATATTTGCAAATCATATATCTGATAAGGGGTTAATATCCAGAATACATAAAAAACTCCTGTAATTCAACAACCAAAAAACCCCAGATAACCTGACTATAAAATGGGCAGTGGACTTAAACATTTCTCCAAAGAAGATATTTAAATGGCCTACATGAAAAGATGCTCAATATCACAAGTCATTAGGGAAATGCAAATCAAAACAACGAGGTATCGCCTCACACTGATTGATCAGGATTGCTACTATCAAAAAACAAAGTGTCGATGAGGTTGTGGAGAAATTAAAACCCTTGTGCGCTGTTGGTACAAATGTAAAATGATGCAACCACTGTGGAAAACATGATAACAGCTTCTCAAATTATTAAAAATAGAATTACCTTACAATACAGCAGTTCCACTTCTGGTTACATGCCCAAAATAATCGAAAGGATCTCAAAGAGGTATTTGTACACTCATGTTCATAGCAGCATTATTCACTATAGCCAAAAGGTGGAAACAACCCAAGTGTTTATCTACAGGTAAACAGATAAACAAAATCTCATATATATACATACAGTGAAATATTATTCAGCCTTTAAAAAGAGAGAAGTTCTGACACATGCAATAACACTGATGAACTTTGAGGACATTACACTAAGCAAAGTGAGCCAGTCACAAAAAGACAAATAAGTACAATTCCACTTACATCTAGAGGAATCTAGAGGAATCAAACTCATAGGAACAAAATAGAATGAAATTCTTAACAACTTGGGGCAGGAAGAAATATGGGGAGTTTTTTAATGGGTAGAGTTTTAGTGTTGCAAGATGTAAAAGTTCTTGAGTTTGGTTGCACAACAATGTGAATATATTTAACAATACTGAGCTGTACACTTAAAAACGGTGAGATGGTAAAATATACGTTATGTGTATTTTATCACAAAAAAGTTTTAAACAGTACAGAGAAAAGAATGTTTCAAAGTGGTCACTATAGTCTTTATTGTAACTGAAAGTATTCAATGATTAAAATTTTGTGTTTTAAAATGTTATGTTAAAAAATGTGATTTTTTTAACAGACAATTTTTTAGAGCAATTTTAGGGTCACAGCAAAATTGAGTGGAAGGTACAGAGATTGTATAGTCCTTCCTTTTAAAAATTACCCACTGGAGTGGTACACTTGTTAATAATTGACGAGCCACATTAAACCTATAAAATTTTATGTTTCAAAATGTACTATATGATTTTTTTTAATGAGAACAAATTCTATAATATTCTGTAGAAGGAAAAAAGTATAATACACTGCTTTTACACTGGACTTTGCATACTTTTAAACTTTTTCAGTTGCATACAGTTAGGTACATATAAAAAGCATTTTAACTTAAGGATTGCTACATTATACATTTGTCTAAATATGCTTATTTCAGATTTTGTTACAAGTGGAATAAAACAAATTGATGAATTGTGTTTGAGCTATTAAAATTAAAGTCCTGATTAAGTGTAACAGTAAATTACATTTATACATTCTTGGTATATTAAACCTCCAATTAAGATCAAGAATCTTAAAACCATTTATGTTTTGAACCAGTAATTCTACTTCTAGGAATTGAACCTAAAGAAGTCTGGTAGAAGCTTTGCTTAACCAACTCCAAATTAACTGATGCTCTTTATTTGTTTGTAAATAAACTAAGTAATACTGCTGGTTTCCTATTCTGTGGAGTGGTCCCACACATTGCTTCAGCCAGTTGAGTTACTCTTGTCAATGCCCTCTAGCCACAGACCACTGAGAACACATCTGTAATTGAACAAGTTGGATTTATTACCACTTTAGGGAGGGAGAATGCACAGTAAGCGTGCATTAAGTCATAAGGACTTATTATAGGATTTGGGCTTGTGTTGGGTGATTTTGGGAAAAGGTTTAAGGAAGAGGGGCTTTGCTCTGGATTGGATATTATTAGAATGTGGGGTGATTCTTTGGGTTTCTTAATAAATCTTATCTAGAAAGGCTGACTAGAGTGAGGCTAAAGCTATACCTGCTAGAGAAGTAGCAGTCACTCATATTAGCCAGGAGAGGGGGATGTTTGGTATTCTGTAGGTTACACAGTGACCTTGTTTTTTGTCCATGTTTAGACAAAATTTTGAAGTTTTTCTTGTTTTGTCTTTTTCAAGGTTTCAGAGTGACCTTGTCTGTCGTTGATGTTTTGTGAGATTGTTTATGTTGAACAGGAGAATAGCATGGCCTGGCTATATGACCAAGGCCAACTTCAGGCATCACCAAGCTGTGTCAGGCAGTTTTCAGACATTAGGGACTGCTTTTTTCTTCCTCAGGTCGTTGCTAAGATTCATTTGAAACCGGTTTATATCCATTGTACTCTTTGTAATTATATAATTTCATTACTTGTTTATAAAACATTGAAATTTATATGAAAAGTAATTATTTCTGTGAAAACTAAGTTGAACATTTTTGGGAAGACAATAAAGCGAATTGCTTTTAAAAGCAGGGGTCCCCAGTCCCCAGGCTGCAGACTAGTACCAGTCCGTGGCTTGTTAGGAACCAGGCCACACAGCAGGAGGTTAGCGAAGCTTCATCTGTATTTGCAGCCGCTCCCCAGCGCTAGCATCACCACCTCAGCTCCACCTCAGATCATCAGGCATTAGATTCTAATAGGAGCACCAATCCCTGGTCCCAAAAATGTTGGAGGCCGCTGGCCAAAGGCATTTTTTAAATGACTATCGAATTAGGGGTGGGTAAAAGACAATATAGAGGCCGTTCAGAATACTTTTTTACCAGAACGATTCTGCACACTGATTACGGTATAAGTGTCTTCAGGTTCTTACTCCACTTTAAAGAAACTCACATTATAAGTTGCAAATGAAATAAACAAGTGTTTAAAATTTATAGTAAAAATGAGGTAGAACTCTTCACTGAAGCCACACTCAGAGACAAGGCCTTGGCCTTCTAACAAAAGGTTAGTGAATTAATGCACTTCTATCCATTTTAAGTCAAAAGTTTCAGGTATGCATGTTTTTTTTTTTTTTTATGAGTTGTCAGTTAAAGCAGCATTTTAAATCAACCCAACTATAGTCCTTATTGTGTCAGGTAAGAGGCTTTTACTGTGCCAAAAAAAGTCATGTAAAGATTTAGGTGCAAATTTGTTCACTGAAACTTTATAATAATAGTAAAAAAAAAAGAAAAAAGAAAACCTCCACGTTTATTAATGAGAATAATGAAATTATGGCATATCCAAAAGATGAAATAGTATCTAGCTATTAAAAGATCTTTTAACAAGAAAAACATAATGTGAAATATAAAGAGCCGGCTACAAAACCAAATAAACTATAATCAGAATTTTAAGAATGTATATGTAATATAAATATATGGACAAAAATTCAAATTATGTATTTGTTTACTATGCAAGCAAATACATAATTTGAAGGAAATGAACCAAGAAATTGACAGTTTACCCCAGGTACTGGGATTTCAGAGGTTTTTTATTCTCTATGCTTTTCTATACTTTCCAAGTGTTCTATACTGAGTATATGTTGTTTTTGTTTGTTTGTTTAATCAGAAGATGCTTTTTAAGAGTCTCAGTACTGTCAATTTTAGAAACATACCTGTGTCCATATCCTTCTGGCTCTTTGCTCAGTATGTTTCATTCAGTAAGAGAAGCTTTAATGTTTCCACATGAGAAGAAAAGCAAAGGCACAGCCATGATTTATTTAGGTTGGGGGTCCTGTAGGTTTAATTAACAGGCCGATGTTTCCAGCTTCTAAGGCCTACCATACGTATCATCTATGAATTAAGCTTTTGCGAATTTGTTCCAACGCTCACCCCAAGGCAAATGCCTCTTGTTTTATACGCTGTGCATGTATCTTTCTCCTCCACTAGCCATTCTGCATTGCATGTTCCTTGGAAGAAGGGAATGGCCACCTTCGTATTCCTAGTACTGAGACAGACTTTTGCTTGCAAATAATTGGCTAAATGTCTTGAATGAATGTACAGTAGAACTCCTACAATGCAAAGATTTCCTGAAGGAGTGTGTAAGCTATCTCTTAAAATATCAAGAGTTGATAGTTAAAAAAAAAAAAAAAAAATTCTCAGTGGCCCACACTAAAACAGTCTTTGAAGAGCATCAGTGACAGGAAAGCAGCCTATCAACAGATTTTACATTTTTTCCCATAATTCTGGACTATTTTCGCAGTAGAACTATGCATGGACATATAAATTGATATAGCCATTTTGTAAGGACAGTTGGGCAATATCTGTCACATTGAAAATGCACACTACCTTTGCACTTAGGAATTTACCCTCCAGATAAACTTGCACAAAGTAGGCAAACATAAATAGACAAATACCCTTATTAGAGTACTGTTGGTACTATGTGTTTCTCAATAGGGGAGTGACTAGAATACTATGCAGTCACTGTGGAGTGGTCCCACAGTGGAGAATGAGGTAGATCTATTTGTATTTACAATGATGATAACTGTCCTTTATTAAGTACGTATTATATGCTGCATGCTTTGCCATGCCATTTGACATAGTCTTAATAATTCTTAGAACAACTACATGGCAGTTACTACTATTATGGCAGGTACTAGTATCTTATTATTTTGCAGATGAGGAAACTGAGGCACCGAAGTTAAATAACTTGCACAAGGTCACACGACTAGTAAGGGGCAGCCCTGGTATTTGAATCCAGGCATTCCGAGGCTGCATTTTTAACCTCTAAAATGCATATTCTCCTTTCTTCTGATGGAGAATAATCAAGATACAGACGGTCTTCAACTTAACCATGGTTTGACTTAACAATTTTTTACAATGTACAAAAGCAGTACACATTCAGTAGAAACTGGCTAGGCTAAGCTATGATATTTGGTAGGTTAGATCTATTAAATGCATTTTTGACTTATGATATTTCAACTTAAAATGGATTTATCAGGACGTAACTATCAAGTCAAAGAACATCTGTTATATATTAAATAAAACAGTTCGGAACTGAATGTATAGTATGCTATCATTTATGTTTTAAATTAACTTTTAGAAACATGACAGCATACACCGGAAGGATACAAAAGAAACAACAGTGGCTTCCTACATGGAGGAAGTGGATCATCTTATCTTTCACTTCATATCTGTGCATTTTAATAGTCATATATTATAAATTCTTAAGTAAAATAAGAATATCTGATATTTTGAAAATTTATAGTACTTACTGAAGACTAAGCTAATGTCATGAGTCTCAAATGCTTTATTCCTCCCTTCTTACATGCCTTAGTATAGGGTCCCCCTATTCTAACATCCTACCACCAGTTCTCAGTTCAAGATGATAGCTCTCTTCAGATTCACTTCCACTGGAGTTCATTGCTTATCTGATCCCACTTTGAATACTTAAGTTTTTGGTTGACATAGCACCTTACTTTTGTATTTTATCCCTTTAAATTACCTACATTTTTTATTGTTTCCCAACGAATTTGAGACTGCTTATTTTAAGACATATAGATTAGATAGTTCTGTAGTTGAGAACTAAAGTTAACTTGTAGTTTCCTGGAAGTTGGCAAAAAAAAAAAAAACTGATTTGACAAAAGGACACATACTATTTTGTTTTTTAAAAAAGTATTTTATCTTGTGCTACATTCTGAGAAAAAATCTGTTTCGTGGGCTCTTTTATGCAATTTATGCTTTTCTGGTTTCTTGTTTGTTTTTTTCTACCCAACTAAATTACAAGCTTCCTTAGGACAAATTTCATTTTCTATACTATTTTTGTTTCATCTCTGCCTAGAAAACATTCACTTATTATTATGGTTGAAATTATAAATTAAGCAACAACTGCAACCCAGCCATATTTCAAAGATTATGTTACTGCCACTTTTCAAAAACTTAATCTTTGAGCAGTTGAGAAATTGACACGATTTATATCCTACTCAGCAGGGAATCTTCTCTGATAGCCCTCAGGAAAAAAAAAAAAATCACAATTTCTCAGTGTAGCTTTTACTGAGTTCTTTTGTAGCCCTTACTTCCTAGCTGAGTATATAGTGTAAAGAACTGGAAATTTGTTTGAACTTTCATTTTATGACAATTATATGTTGTTAAATGTGGCCTATAGCTTTTGCTTAAAAAGAGAAACAGGTCTAAAATGGAGTCACTTGTTCTAAGCCCCACATCAGCAAACCAAGGCTTACTATGTGATATGATTGCAGTTTTAGCCACTCACCTTTTCCTTTCTCTCAGGTCAAGTTATCAAGGCATGGGACATCGGGGTGGCTACCATGAAGAAGGGAGAGATGTGCCATTTACTGTGCAAACCAGAATATGCATACGGCTCAGCTGGCAGTATCCCCAAAATTCCCTCAAATGCAACTCTCTTTTTTGAGGCAAGTATGTGTGTGATGTTGCCTTGTTTGCATCTGCTCTACTGTAGTGCTGGCTCTGAAGCAACAGGCCGTGGAATAAGGAGCTAAGCTTGCTATTGAGAATTAGATCCAATTTGTTTATTTTGGAGCTTGGCTTCTTGAATTGTTTCCCACAAACCCAAGGGGTGTGTACCAGTGCTTTCTTAGAAACGTGTCTCTGGCACAAAAAAGTCATATCCAAATAAACAAAAGACACCAGGGTTAAGAATAAAGGTTCTGGTCAGTGGTGTGAATGTGACATTAAAATTGACCAGAAGACAGAATGGAAATGTGGGAGATAATGTCAAAATATACGTAAATCAAGTTGTAAGATATTTTCATTTTATAAGGGTTTATAAATGTCACAGATCTTCATTAGAAGCAGTGGTGGTAATAAGGTATTCATCCTGTATTGAATCACCATATTTGGCCAAACTTGATTTAAAAATTAGGGGGGCAAATGCCCAAAACAGCATAACAAGGTAAAATACACCCTCGGTTGAAGGTAGGCCTGATTTATAGGATTTATTCTTACATTTTAAGAAGGGAATTCCATGAATCTGGGGTGAAAAAGTGGTAGCCCCTCAAGTCAGACAAAGTAGTTTGGGGCCAGTACTTCATAACTGTGGCTTTTTGCCCACTATGCAGTGTTCCTAGAATTTCCTGTCTGTCTTTGCACTGCAGCCCCACAGAATGTGGTTCCAGACATTATCATTACATGAAAGTTCTTTCCAAGGATTGAAAAGTGCCATGTTCTTTTTTACCCCTACTCTTCCAATAACTACGATGCATAAAGTATAAAACAGATTTTTATTTTGTAAAATGAAAGGACAGTTGGTTGCCCTTGCCTTTAAATATGTTAAATTGATATTGTTTGGTCTTTTCTCAGCCAAATCCATTTTTGCTTTCTAGATTGAGCTCCTTGATTTCAAAGGAGAGGATTTATTTGAAGATGGAGGCATTATCCGAAGAATCAAACGGAAAGGAGAAGGATACTCAAACCCAAACGAAGGAGCAACAGTAGAAAGTAAGTATTGTTGTGAAAGGAACTAGTCTTTAAAAGTTGAGTTCCATTTATATGGATAAAATTGAGATTTCTTTTTCTAAATCTGTTTATAGAAATAAATTTTTGAATATATCAAGAATAGTTTTAAATTTGACATTTATTTAGTAATGACTTCATTAGTAAATATTTATTCAGTATGTATGTGCCAGGTACGTTGCTAGCCTCTCCAAACTCAAAAAAAAGAAAAAAAAAACCAAAACAGTTTACCCTATCCATCAAGGAATTCCTACTCTGTAGGTTCCTTGGTGTTCCAAGAACTGCGTTAGTCGCCCTACATGTTTATTCATTTATTTTTCACGACCTTATGCGGTAAGATTTATCATCCCCAGGTGAGAAAAGCAAATTTAAAAAAGTTATATAAATTGTCCAGCATTACACAGTTACTAAAAAGCAGTAGATCGTAATGCCCTTCCAGGGCTCCCAGACCCATCTCACTGGCTGTCATCAAGATTAAAACAGTTTTATCATTTTAGTTAGATCAAGATTAGATAATAGTGTTCATTCTATTCTACAACAGGAGACCTGGTTTCAAGGTCTGCTTTGCCATTTGTTGAGTGATCTGAGACTATTCCATTTTTTCATTTGCTAAGTTGGGAATAAGGACCGAGGACTAGGATAAGTGATCATTCTTCTTTCCAATGGACATTGTTTACACCACTGTGTACACTACTTGTCAGTTAGCATTCAATGAGCATTTGCCCATTTGCCCAGTATACAGTGACTGCTTGAGGACTAGGGTCTTCTTCACCTTTCTGTTTCCGTCACCTACAGTGCCTTATACACATTTGGTGTTAAGTAAACACTTTTCTACATGGGTAAATGTTTGAAAGATGCCATTTACTGTGCTGAAATACTTCAAAAAAGAGTTCTGAGAAAACAAGAATACTTCCATTAAGAAAAATATCACTAAATAAGGATGGCAATATGAACTATGATAAAAGGCCTATTTTTAAATTTAAGAGTTCATTTAAAACAGTAAGCTTTTTTTTAAGAGTTCATTTAAAACAGTAATAGTTGATTTTCTTATCTTTAATATTGTATATACTTTGGACCCATATTTCTATGAGTTTGGCGGTTTAGTTCAAATTCTCCGCCCCTCCCCCCCTTTGGAAACAGTTCTAAATCATATTGCTGTACTATTGCAGTTGAAGTATTTAGTTATCACTCAGGATAAGGTTTAGAATAAATGAAGATGAGCTCAGATGGATAATGTTGGAGAAATACCTAGACCAGAAATCAGGAGATAGGATTCTTTCTGGCTTCACCTGTCTCTAACTAGACCTCGCCTCTCTGAGCTTTAGCTTCCTTCCTATACAGGGATGCAGGCACTGTAGACCTCTTGATATCTAAGGTCCTACCAACCCTAAAGATTCCGTGATAAAATTCTAAATGTTTATGCAAGTTATAGGACTGATAAAAAATTATCCTCAGTATATGAATAACTTCTTGAAAAGCTTGTCTATAACATGTATTTAAATGTTTAATTATGAAAAATTTCAAACATATACAAAGGTAGGGTTTTTTTCCCAATGATACAGTGACTCCCCACATTTAACAATTCATACTATATATTTTAAAACTGAAGGTTTTTGCTAACTAAAGGGGAAACATTTTCCCAATTACAGACAACACCACGAAACTACCACTGTATAGTTAACTTTAGAGTAGGCTGAATTAAATCAAATCCTGCTTTGGTGGTAATATTTCCAATGGGAGTCTTTTTTTTTAACATTTTGTTTTAAAATAAGTTTTGACTTACAGAAAAGTTATGAAACTAGTACAGAGAATTCCCTTACATACTTCACCCAGCTTCCCTTAATGCTAAAATCTTACATTTATCAAAATTGGGAAATTAGCATTGATACAATAACAGTAACTTTTGTACAGACCTTGTTTGAATTTCACCAATTGCCACACTGATGTCTTTTTTCTGGTCCACGATCAAATTCAGGATCCAGCATTGTGTTTAGTTGTCATGTCTCCTTTGTCCCCTCCAGTCTATGATAGTTCATCACTCTTTCTTTGTGTTTTTCATGACTTTAATACTTTAGAAGACAACTGGCCAGCTATTTTGTAGAATACCCCTCAATTTGGATTTGTCTGATGTTTTCTCTTGATTAGATTGAGGTCACACATTTTGGGGAAAATACCACATAAGTGATGTGTGCTTCTCAGTTCATTGTCAGGAGGTACACGATGTTGGTGTCTCATCATTGCTGATGTGAACATTGGTTAAGGAGAGGTCTGCCATGTTTCTCCACTGTAAAGTTACTGTTTTTCCTTTTAATTACTAAGTATCTCATTGGGAGTGAAATACTAGGAGACTATACAAATATCTTCTTTTATATGGCACCTTCACACACTGATTTTAGCATCCCTGAATGATTTTTGCATGCAACAGTTTATTACTGTGATATTTGCCTAATGGTGATTTTATCTCCACTTTTCCTTCTACATTTAATTGGAGCTCTGCTGTAAGAAAGAGCAGCCTCTTCTCCCATTTATTTATTCAGTTATTTATTTATATCAGTATGGATTTTTTTTTCTGTAGATTATTATATGTTACTATTCTTACTTATTTTATTGCTCAGATTGTCCCATATTTGGCCATTGGAAACTCTTCTCCAGTTTGGCTCTTGTGTCCTTTCAATGTACATGCTACATTGTTTTTTAAACTCTTGGTAACTTCGGCACCACTGGTGCTCTAGGCTCATTTGTAATTTCCCTGTCCCGGGTTTAAAATTAACCATTTTCCAAGAAAGTAAGATCTAAGTGCTAGGTATACTCGTGGAATGTTACTGTTTCAAGAATCTCTTAGCAGACAAAACTAGGAAATACATGTACCTCAGTATGCATATACACACATTTATATGTATTTCTATATTAGTCTGTATACATAATAAAAACTATGAGTATATACTGACACTTCCCATTCCAATCCAACACCGTGGGTTTCTTCTAACCTCTTCCTGTGCTTATTTGAAACTACTTTCTCCGACAGTGAGAAACTTGGCTCTCATCATCCACACATTGTAGAATATATAGAAGGTACTTTCAGAATTGCCAACCCATGTCCCTGTGAAAAACAAATTTCCTTAATAGGAAATATTTGTGTATAGTTCCTCTTGTCATTAGCCTTACAGCATACATTAAAAACAGTTTTCCAACTTAGTTCTTTTCTTCCTCACTCTCTTCACTATGGTTATGTTATACATTTGTAATACAGTTTGGTTCATTGGTTATGTTTGCATTCCATTTGCGGTTCCCCCTCACACTGGTTGATTTTAATTATTCATTTATTTTTTGGATATATGAAACATTACCATGAGATTCTAAACTACAGTTATTGTTCAGTATCCACAAGGGATTTGTTTCAGGACACACTCAACTCTCCCCATCTCCATCCCCCACAGATCCCAAAATCTACCGATGCTCAAGTCTCATATATAAAATGGTGTATTTGCATATAACTTGCACACATCCTCCCATATACTTTAAATCATCTCTAGATTGCTTATACCTAATACAGTGTAAATGCTATCTAAATTGTTATACTGCGTTTAAGGAATAATGACAAGAAAAAAGTCTGTGCATGTTCAGTACAGAAGCAGTCATCGTAGGCCTAACTACATAGTACATGTCAGCAGCAACGTAACTCCCCTACCCTCACCCCCTCTGCCGAATTTTTTTGATTCACAGTTGGGTGCAGAACCCGCAGATACAGAGGGCCAACTGTATACAAAAATATATACTCAGAAGTGTTATTCCTCCCTCATCCCTACTAACTTGTTCCCATTTCCCCATTATTTCTTCCTGTTGGTAACTAATCTCACTAGTTTCTAATTCTCATATTTCTTTTGCAGAAATGAGCAGATACATGTATTTTTTTTTTTTGCATAAAGGGTAACATGCTATGAATGAAAATTTTTAAATGTATTTGAATAATTCTTTATATAATTTTATTTTCTCTGCTTTTAAATATCTTAAGAAAGGGCAATGACTGATCTTTTGTCTCTCATCTTGTTAGATTATAATTTACTGGAAAATTTTAGAGTAAATTGTTAATTTTTATTTTTTTCTTCCAAAAGCCCTTTTTGGTTTTTTGGGACAAGTCAATTTTATAAAAATTTCTTGTATGTTCATTTATCAAAGTTAAGGTGTCCTGTTTTCCCTCTTTGAAACAAGTTAGCTATGTGTGGGAGGAGGACAGAAGGTTGACTTAAAAGTAGTCCTTGTCAGAAACCAAGATCACATTGTTCTTTTTGAAGTCTTCTCGTACTTCACCGGTTTGCCTTTTTTTGTAACATCAGCCATGCACTTAGATTCAAAACCAGGTAGAAACCCTAGAACTAAATCCAGTTCTGCAGTGCAATAGAACAACAGACAATGATCATTATAAGTCATTATAGATACACAGAGTTACAAAGTTTCTGTCACTTCTGTGTAAAGGTACAGTGAGTAGTGGGGGCATGGCCATACAGGCTTTGGGAGCAACAGACTTGAAATATATTTGGAATCTTGATATTTTTATGACTATACAAGTTACTTAACCATCTTGAGCATCTAGTTTTCTTATCTGTAAAATGGGAATAATAATCTCCCGCCCCCCATAAACTGTTATGACAGTTAAATGAAGAAAGGTGCCTAGTTCATGGTGGCATTCAATTTCTTTTCTCTGTTATGTTTATATCATTTGTTTCGCTTCCTTTAAAGAAATAAATTCTTGATCCTCTTTCTCTTATATCCTAGATCCAATCCATCAGCAAATCTTTTTGGTTCTACCAGGGTCAACCTGGAACCCATCATTAATTTGTCTTTTGTCCTAACAGTCTTCAAATTAATTATATATATCTTAATAATAATCTTACCTAAATCATATTCCTTCAGGATTTTTGTTTGTTTGTTGAAAAGTAAAATTATAGACTGAACCAAAAGGCTTTTACCGAATAGTGATCTTTTACTTCCTTTTAATAACTTGTTTGTTTTCTATGTGAAAGAGAAAACTTAGTTAGACAGGATTTATTCTTTCTCATAGAAATTTTGGCTTTTACTGTCTCTGTCAGGATCCTAATGCTTGCAAATCAATTTTTAGATTCCATTCCAGTGTACTTTTTGTTATGTCAATTAAGATGACAATCTTGTAATTTTTATTCAGTGTCCTTTTTGCATTTAAAAAAAGTCACTGTGTTCTAAGGTATTCTAATTGACATTATTATGATGACTGATACTTTAGTCATCCTACTTTAGTTTAATTGCCAGTAGTGGCTACGTTGTTACTTTTAAGCTTTGCTTTCTTAGAAAATTCAATAGGACTGACATAATGCTCTAAATAGCCACCAGGACCCCTTACCACAACTCCCCATCTCTCACGTCTAATTTGTTAAGTGTTTGGAGTGGGCACATCAAAGTGCCGGCTGAATGTGGCTTTCTAACCTCTAGCTTCACAGTGCTTTCAACCAACTTTGCAAGCAAAGAATGCAGACATGGGTAGTATTTTCAAGTGCGAAAATTTCAGTAGAATGATCTGTGTCAGTGGCCCCCAACCTTTTTTGGCACTAGGGACCGGTGTTCTTATGAGATTCTAATACCTGATGATCTGAGGTGGTGCTGCTACTAGCTCTGGAGAGCAGCTGCAAATATAGATGAAGCTTCGCTTGCTCGCCCGCCATCCCCCTGCCTCTGTACAGCCCCGTTCCTAACAGACCACGGACGGTATGGTCAGGTCCAGGAGTTAGGGACCCCTGATCTGCGGGATTCAAATTGTTGGAGCACTCTTCCCACTCATCTCATTTTCTTCTCCAAATCCCACTGAAGTGAAAGATGGGGCCTGAGAGTAGAAACTGATTTCAGAAAAGAGGAAGAAATCCATATTAGTGCTGGCAAACAGGGAGAATACAAGAAATGGATCAGAAATTATTAAGAGCTTCTGGAATATGTAAAGTAGATGAAATTGGACTGATGGAAACTAGACTCAGGAAACCCAACCCAAAACAGGTGTAGAGAAGACCTCCACAGAGGTACATACCGTTCTTCTCAACAGGCATGGGCAGAACTCCAAGCCCAGTCAGCTGGTGCAAGGGACCCAAAGCAGGCTATGGGGCAATCATCAGGGTTGTTATAAAACAATATGGAACAGCTGAGCTAGTAAACCTCTAGTGTGGCAATCCTCAACTTTGGCTGGATTTACAATTACCTGGGGAGCTTTGAAAATCCTCATGCCCAGGCTTTTAGCTTGGACTGGTTAAATAAAAACCTCAAATCTCCAAAGACAGAACTCCTCAGCTTTCCCAGGGGATTCTCGTTTGCAGCTCAGGATTGAAAATTACTACTCTAAGATCTGGCTGTGACTTTTGCTCCCAGGCTAAAGCCATGAAGGCCAGATTTCTAAAATAGGACCTGTCTCAGAAGACTCCACATGGTAGGACTTGGACTAGAGAATGAGAACGTAAAGTGTCTTTGAACTTTTAAAACAGACGTGAAGGGGGGAAAAGTGAAATAGCAGCTCTGCACAACAGTAAATATGCTAAAGTGTTTTGCTTCTGAAGTAAAATCTTTTCATACATTGCCAGTGGGAAAACTGTCCCCAGTCTTCCTGTGCACATTGTGCTCGGCACATAATAAATGCTCAGTAAATACTTGTAATCTCTTTACCCAGAGATCGCTACAATTAGCCCACCCCTTTTGGGAAAAGGCCTACCATGGAAATGTATTCAACTGCTTAGAAATACTGTGCTAGGTAGCTATAAACGTTTGATCTTGCTTAATTCTTTTTTTTATAATAAGACCAGACAACAAAGACTCATCAGCAAAATACCATGGAAAAGAAGCACCGAAGTGGACTAAGAAGAAACAGAAGAGAACTTTTAAAATACTAATTACTATCTTCAAAGATATTTAACAAGATACTAAATTTATAAGTTAAACAACCAGCTTCTCTGAAAAAAGAAAGAGAAGATAAGAAAGTTTTTGGAAATTAAGAATATGATTATTAAAATTAGAACTTAGAGGAGGGGTTGAAAAGCAAAATGGACAGTCCAAGAATTCTGAATTCATGATATGAAAGAAAGTCAAGAATATCTCAGAACACAGAGCAAAAAAAGAAAGATGAAAGAAAAATTAGAAGACAGAGATAATCAAGGATAGAAAATGTTCATCTAATCAAACATGTAATAGAAGAAAATTTCCTAGAGAAGATAGAAGAGTCGTAAGATTGAAAGGGCTAGTTGATAGTGCCATACCAGGAGGAAGGAGTGCTTTTTCACCTAGATACATCTTGGTGAAATATCTTAATTCCATAGTTTAAAAGAAAATTTTGAACTCTTCCAGAGAAGAACAAGCTATATGCAAAGGAATGAGAATCAGAATAGCAGACTTCTTATGCGTGACACTAAATACTAAAAGACAGTTTTTTGAACATTGTGTCTAACTATGAGTGTTTTAAACATAGAATTCTATAGTCATTATCATTTAAGTATGAGAACAAACTTAACTTGGAACATGCAGACTCATGCCCTTTTAAAAAAAACACTATAAGATATATATATATATATACTAAAACATCACACAAAAAAAATTAATAAATCCAAGAAGTGAAGACTCAGGCATAAGAAACATTAGGGAGCAAAAAATAATTCCCAGAACATGACAGTGAAGTTATATACACTTAGTTATATACACTTATCTTGAAAAAACCCTGAAATGGTAGAACTTTAATGTTAAAAATAATAGTTTGACCGTCTGGAGCTAGGTTCTGGATCATTTTAACAAAATGTGGTAAGATGGGAAATGGAAAGGGGATACAAAATTGCCTAAAATGATTTTCTTTTTCTAGGGGTGATTATGCTGATTAATTGTTAACATGATAAAAATACATACACCTTGAAACGAAGACGTGTTTAAAATTTAATGTTAGGTACTAGTAGGAACAGGATGTAGAACTTCCAAACCCAGTGGAGAGTGGGGAAGTGGAGGAACAAGGAAAATGTGATCGATCCAGTAAAAGTAATAAAGGAAAAATAATAAGAAAACATTATATAGAAAACCTAAAATAAGATGGTAGGAATAAAACAAATCATATCCGTGATTACAAAATATATGAATAGGAAAAAGTCACCTATAAAAGCAAAAACTCTTACAAGAGTAAAACAAAACCTAGCTGTATGTTCTTTTTAAATAAAATACCAAAACCAGAATGGTATGAAAAATTGAAAATGGAGGAAAGATTTCATGTATGACCATGTTGAGATCTGATAGAACTGAAGTGTTTTTAGTTTTGTTTTTCACATGCTTTCGAAGTATTTATGAATGTCCTGGCAGATTTTGTCTGGTAAGAAAAGGCAAATTCTTGAAACCATTTTATCTTTTACAAAATAATGTATTGTGGCACTTGGTCTAAAATGGACAGCGTTTGTTCTTTTCAGTATTTTAGATTTATATAGCTCCTTCTAAAAAGTTATCTTCAAGTTTTAGAGTAAAATCTTAGTAGAAAATAGTCTTATTTATTATTTAAAAAAAAAATCCAGCCAATGGATCATTTGTTTTAGAATCGTATTAAAAAACAAAGGCTCTATATCATTAAAGAATTTAAATAACTTAAAATTTATTAAAAATAGGAGTACCAACTAATATATAAAAAAGGAAAATTCTTATGAGTGAAAATTACCACCATTTTCCTTAATGCTCTGTTTTCACATTAATCATTAAATAAATATTTACTTTCTGGCCCTGAACTGTGTGTTGAGCACTGTGAGGTACAAAAGAAGCATAGGACATTGCTTTTTCCTACTTTTGAGTTTTATTCACACTTTGAAAACTCTCTGTGAGAGCCATTAAGTGGTTTCTTATATTATATTAAGTTCTAAAACTTGTTTTATCTGATATAATTAACCACTAATTGCAGTAAATAATCATAGCTAACATTTATCGAGTTCATCTCTGTGTCCACATGTAACAGTGTGAAAACATAGCAGACACCCTGACATACAAATGAATAAATGTCAAGCACTGGGCTAAAAGCTTTAATCAGTACCTAATTTAATCCTCTCAGTATTTAGCTAATACTATTTTTCCTTTTCTGTAGTGAAGAAACTGAGTCAGATAATTTAGATGACCTTGCCCAAAGCCACAGTTGTTAAGTGGCAGACTGGGACTGGAATCCACATTTGACTCAAGTGCTAAACCCATGTAAAGAGAAGAGTCGTGAGGATTCGTGTAGGTGTAGAATTTATTGCTATGTTAATGCTTCCTGTTTAGACTGAGATATGTCATTTGCATAAATGTTATTCTGTTCAGTAGTCAGCTTCCATGTCTGCTCTCAGCATCTATCCCTCAGTTCCATAAGCAATTTTACAGTGTTATTTCTTAATCTCGAAAAGTATGAAATCATGCAGAGGAGGAAAGAAGGCAGTTTGACCACCATGCCTGGTGGGAACAGTTTCTCTGCTAATCAGTGATTAATATGCTATCCTGATTTTAGAAATCCTTCTCTGCTTCCTCATTTGCCTTTTCAGGGGTTCGTTAAGATCTACTGTCTCTTGGATGCTCTACTCTATTAGACAGGAGACACAGGCAGAGAGAAACTCATTTGGCATGAATTAGGCAGCAGAGAAAACACTTGGCTAGTGGGAGTAACCTGTCAACCTGGTTTTCTCTGGCCAAATGACCGGTCTTGTCTAGTAGTAATGCTATTACAACATTCCCATTCAGATCCCCATGACCCAGTAATTGTTTTAGGAATGAGTGCAAAGCTATCAGACACCAACTACTATAATTAGAAAAGGGAAAAACAGACACTTACCAGAGCTACGTCTTTAGGCTGGAGCGTTTACAGCACTTTTTTTTAAAGGTTATGGAGCCTCTTTCTCAGTTTTGCTTCCTAAAATAAAATTATACAGTTTTGGGGTTCTTGTATTCCAGTGTTTGTTACTGCAGTACACTCTTTCCTCCCCCCACCCGTTTTAATCGGAGTACAAATTGCTGTCAGCACATTGAGTTCATGTGCCAGCCACATTCAGAACAGGGTGTTCTGTGCTCTTCAAAACAAAATTGCTGTAGGGCAGTAAGAGAACAATAAGTCAGAGCTCCAGTTTAAGTGATGTTTTGCAGCAGACCAGCCTCATTGGATGTGGTTACACTCAGATTGCGCAGCTAAACTCTAGTAATTCGGTTTGGTTTGACTTCATGGGGTTTGCAGGACCTCTCCCTACTCTTTAAGTTACGTAAACCATAAGTCAAGAGAAAATGTTGTCCCTTTTTAACTCACTTATTTCTTTCTCTACCAAAAAAAAAGCCCTAAGTAGAAGCATCCTGTATGTACTTTAATTCTCTTTGGGCACGTCATAGATCATTTACTTCCCGTAAATCATGCTGGTTGGAATTAGCAACAGACCTCCTGAGCCCTAGAGGCTGAGCTCCCAGTGAGTCATGATGGTTATTATTAAATATTTATTAAATGAGTATTTGCATTAAGAGATTCAAGGTCAGAAGCAACCACAGGTCTTCCATAGCCAGCTCTACCACAGTTTGGTGGCAATTTTTGAGACAGTTGAAAAAAATAATAGCTGGCTGGATGGGACCTAGGCATGCCTGACTCTATCACCATAAAGGGAAGCCCCCACTGTGGCAGTTGACACGTTTCTGTGGCTCCGAGGTGGTGTGTGAGTTTTTCTCAGCAGTCTTGTAGAACTCGTCCAACAGTGTTCCAAGTTTAGAAGCCGGTTAACTAGCTATAGTTTTTGCTACTTATAGATGTAAAAAGTCAATGGACCGTATATTCCCTGAGGCTATAATACCTCCTCTTGCTCTGACATTCCAGATAGTATTAAAAATGGTGGTTTTACATATATATATATGTATGAAACTGGTGTATGTGTGTGCGCGCACACACGTCAGTTTATCAGTTTAAGATTTTACTGTAGGTAGTTTTAGTTCAGGTCCAACTTAGAACAATTAGATTTACCAGAGGGGGGAAAAAAAAGATTAGTCCATGTATAAGATAGTAAGTATTTATAAGAGTTATTATAAATTTTTACCTTTTATTAGGTGGCCACAACATTTGTTTTATCACGTATTGTCTCTTAGACCAGCTTCAATGAATGGTTTGTTGTGGGGTTTTTTGCTTGCTTAATTATGCCTTCATTATCATTTGACTTGAACTTTTTTTTACATGCTTGCTTCACTTATCTTTCGCAACATATTTATTAGTCTATCTTTTTTATTCTAATATTACAGGTTATCACATGTGAAGAACCCTTTTTTCCCCAGAATTCATCTTTATTCTTTTTTTTTTCCAATTAGAGTTGACATTCAGTATTATGTTAGTTTCAGGCGTACAGCCTAGTGGTTAGACATTTACATAATTTATGAAGTGATCCCCCTGATTAGTCTAGTACCCACCTGGCACTATACATAATTATTACAACATTATTGACTGTGTTCCTTATGCTGTACTTCACGTCCCCATGATTATTTTGTTAACTACTAATTTGTACTTTTTAATCTCTTCACCTTTTTCACAACTCCATCCCATCTGGCAGTCACTAGTTTGTTCTCTATATCTGTGAGTCTGTTTCTGTTTTGTTTGTTCATTTATTTTGTTCTTTAGAGTCCACATATAAGTGAAATCATATGGCATTTGTCCTTCTCTGTCTGGCTTATTTCACTTAGCATAATACCCTCTAGGTCCATCTGTGTTGTTGCAAATGATAAAATTTCATTTTTTAAATGGCCGAGTAGGTGTAAAGAGAACTTCTGAAATTATTTATATAATTTTAATATCAAGTATATACATCAAACCGAAAACCAGGCTAGGAAACTGACACATGGGCAGGAATCTTCTGCAGAGTCTCTGGATTTCCTGTTTTGAAAACACATTCAAACTTGATCAACCAAAAACCACAATGAATGTACTGATAGTTTCCTTCCCCACTAAATGTACTCTCCTTTAGGGAGGAAGATACTTCTAACAATAAACTTTTTTAGACAAAAAGATTTATCAACTAAGTTGTGAGCTACTAGGATAATAAATCTCAGTTTTTGAGGAATTCCACAGTACATGGGCTGAAATTCACTTTGCTCACCCAGCAGATCTTTTTTCATGAAAGGTGTCATCACATTAGTCTAAATTCAATTTTTCGGGCAGATCTAAAAATATTTAAGAATGCAAACTTTTCAGAACTCTGAACTCCTTTCGAAGAAACACCAGTTTTTACTCTAGTAAAAATATCTTAAGCTTTAGATTCCCTGTTGAACCTCTCTAGTACGTATGTATTTGAAAATAATAAAGTTGGATTTACTTTAAAAATAATTACCAGTTCAAAAGAACTTTCAATGTGCTGCAGGTTGATTATTTTATCTAGAGCATTCCAGAAGCGAGTGTAATAGAATCAGCAGCATTTGTAGTATGGGACCAAAAGCAAAATTTCTATATGCCAGCTCCACCCTGAGAGCCAGTCTAGTTCTTGCCCTTGTTTGGAGGATCTGACTCGAGAGGCAGGCCTTTTCTAATTTTGCCCAAGCTTCTTATACTCCATCTTGTGTCTGCAATGGGAACAAATCAGGATGGTATTAATCCTAGTAAATTAATTGTCTCATGGAAAAAGTATAACAGAACGAGTGATTTTTAGTCTCTCTAAAGCAAGTTATTGATCTAAAATAGAGCAACCAGTCTTAGAAAAGAAGCATTTTAAGAAATTGTTACATTGAATCTAGGCCATTATATTACAAAAGTAGAAATAAAACATTTTCTTATGAAAGACAAATTATTATATTGCTGTTGTGCTATCATACAAGCCATCTATTTTCCTTTTTTAATTAAATTAATTGGAGTGACATTGTTTAATAAAATTATATTGGTTTCAGTGTACAGTTCAATAATACATCATATGTATATTGCATTGTGTGTTTACCACCCAAAGTTTCCCTCCATCTTATATTTGATCCCCTTTTCCCTTATCTACCCCCACATCCATTTTTCTTATTGAGTCAAAGACCTAAATGGTAAGGAATGAATAATCCTATTAAAAGTACTTGAAAGTTTCAGAGAATCGTTTATCCTAGGAAAAAAGTCTAACTGATCAAGAGAAATATATAGAGTATTACATATATATGCCTTTTTTCTATTTTGTCTTATAAAAACATAAAAGCCCCTTATGTAATATGAAATTTCCTGGGAATAAGATGAGTGAGTTTGAGTGGAGTAGGGAATTAGGCCCCAAGAAATTGACCTCTTTACTTAACATTTCAGAAGAGGCGGTTAAGTAATACGTGAAGTTATAGTAGACTGTTGACTCCTTCAAGCTTTACATTTATTACCCTACTGAGGGACATAGCTATGTTAGTTGTTGATGATGTTGACTTTGGGTTTTCCGTTTTTATTCAAATGTATTTGTGAACTAGATTAAGACTTTAAAAAAAAACTTCTGTATTCAGTTAACCTTTGTATATCATTGGGGAAATAGTCATTCAGTTGTTTTTCATCTAAGCATCTGAAGTCAAGATGAAGTTATAAATGTTTAAGCTACTATATATTTGATATTAAATTTGTGCCAGTTTGATAATTATCTAGTATTTCTTGATCTCATGTTACAGGTGAGGAAACCTGTCATTTAGTAGGCTTAGATCAAACCCGTGTTTCCACTTTGTTTTGCTATCCACTAAGCTATCTTATTGATACAGTATCAGTAATTATAAGTTTAAACTTAAAACAGAAAGAAATACGATTGCTCTTAAATTTCCAGACTGGGTGGACTAAGCCTTGATAAGCCATATCATGTATGTCTCTAGATGAAATGAGAAAAGGAAATACTCATTTATCACTTCCCTAGATTAGCCAGTCCTAGGAGCAGCTTTGTTGACTGCCCTGTCTCCTCTCCCTCAGTCCACCTGGAAGGCCACTGTGGTGGAAAGATGTTTGATTGCAGAGATGTGATATTCATCGTTGGCGAAGGAGAAGACCACGACATTCCAATTGGAATTGACAAAGCCCTGGAGAAAATGCAGCGGGAAGAACAATGTATTTTATATCTTGGACCACGGTAAGCAGCGCATTAGTTCAGTACACAGCGAAGTTGTCTGAAGAACAGGGATATGCTTGCTTTTTCGGTCAACATTTTGGTATTTTCAGTGAAGTTAATGCTAACAGTGGAAACAATTAAATCAAGCTATAGTTACAGAGTGAACTACTAGGCCTTATGTCACAAAATTTTGTGAGCCTGTTTACTCGATTGATATGTATATGTTAAAGATAAGACGGACAGGCAAGTTTTCCTTTTTTATTTGTTTTGCCTACCATATTGCCAAGACAGGAAGCTGTTGACACATCTCACGTGATTCTCTTACCCCTCTTTCCTTTAATCTAAAGTAGGCAAGAAGCAGTACAACATGTTGGGGTTGGAAGTAGAAGCATTTGGATGATTTATTACTACTTGAATTTGTGCCACCTGTTCTTATACAGTCCCTGAAAAAAAGAAAGAATGTTCTTCCTGCATCTAAAGGCAGCGGAGATGACTCATTTTTGCCTAAATTTTTCCCATCATAAGGATACCCATTAGCACTTCCAAGCTTAGAACTATCAGACACTAACAGTCTCTCTTGTGAAAACATGTTTGGTATTATTTTTAGATCTAAAATTATACCATGTATCCAACCCTTCTATCTTGAGAAATGGACCCTTGAGAGAAACCAGGGTGTTTTGATTCTGTCTGCATGTGAGTGCATCTGCTTATCTTGTGTCTGCTCCTTCTCTGCCTCTTTGGATTTCACTCAGTAGGATTTTGAGGAACTACGCTTACCAATAGGTAATATTGTGCCTTTTGTACAATCATTTGCCTTTGTGTAGCTTCAGTAGTAGTCATTGCAGATACACCTTTGCCGTAACACTTGGGCCATAATCATATTTCTCAAGTGATGTTTTAACCATGCTACTACCCACTTGAAAATCCTTCCAAAATGTTCTACTCCTTAAACCCTTCAGAGCCTTCACTGGGGGCACCTTTTATTTAATACCTTCTTTATTTTATTTAATACCTTCTTTTTCTTTGTCATATTCCTTTCCCACTACTATATTCCCACTTCAGTGTTTTATTTACATTTATTCTGTATTTGTAGTTCACCTCTAGGTGAACCAATTTCTTTCCGTAAGGAACTTTTTAAATCAAACAATGCATAGAGAAGCCTATCTCCTCCATATCCAAATAATATCTAATGATTTTTAACCTAGCTCCAAAATTATAGTAGTTCTAGATTCATATAGGGTGGCATTTTGTGTCCAATGTATGTTTTCAGATTTAAGTTCCTTGAGGGTAAGTTGTATACACTGTGAGCATATATTATGTGAGTGAGTTTGTTACATTTTAACTTAGCTGACAAGGTACTTAGGGCAGATTCTCAAGTGTAATGGCAAAGAGAAACAAATTATCCTTATATTTATTAATGAAAATAGTTCCTCGCAAGTTTAAATTGTTTGTCATGTCTTCAGTGCTTAAACCCTGCTATGCAACTTACTAGCTGTGTTCTCTTGTGGAAGTCACTTAAGTCTCCTAAACCACAGTTCCCCTTCTATAAAATGGATATAGCAGTATCTATCTCATAAAATTGTGGAGAACTAAATGAGATAATGCACATAAAGAACTTGGCAGACTTATGCCTGACACACACCCTCGGCATATTAGCTATTTTTGCTATTGCGATTTATATCTTTCTCTTCCGTTTTACCCTCAGGCCACAAGAAAAAGGAAACCCTGTTTTAACATACAGTAGATTTTTCAGATTTTTTTCAGTCATAAAAGTAGTCAACAAGTTTTCATAAATTTCTAGGTGTAAAAGTTTTTTCATATGTTTTAGTATAGTTAGAAAGAAACACGTTGTCTTAAATTCTTTAAGATGTTGGTTAATATGTTGAAGAGTTGTATAAAGTACGTACTTTGCAATAGACTACCCAGACATGCACTGCGTAGTATTATCCATGTATGTAGAAAACCCCAGCACACCAGGCATTTTGTGAGTGCTTGCAGTGAATATACTTGTCTTATTCAGACTTCCACTTATCACACAACATTGCATCTGAGTGCTGCTGTAAATACGGCTCTGGTGACAATATGCTCTGTATTACTCTTAGTGTCACCTGTATTTCCTTCTCCAAAAGATTTCCAGGTCATACTTTCTCGTCGATTTTGATAGACTCCTTGGCAGGGCAGGGTGTTTTCATAGTAAAAAATTCGTAAAATACTTCCAAAGAACCCATTTTCTCTTATCATCACGATAACATCTTATATATTTTAAGTATTGCGACTATTAATCTTTTTCGTTTTAGGTAAAGTATGGCTAGTTTTGACTTTTTTTTTTTTTATCGTTCCTTATGTTTTCTGTCCTGCACTAACCCCGTACAAAACCATAGGCTGCCAAGAGTCACAGTGTCTAATTATGAGGCAATGTGGGTCAGAAACTAAACCATTATCTGAGGGCACACAGAGTCTGAATTTAAATACTGGCTCTGTACTGCCTCTTTCTGTGATCTCAGGAAGCACACCTCTTTGAGCCTCAGTTTTTTCATCTATAAAAAGGGAATGATTGGTAAGAACTTAAGTACAAATGCTTCTTGTATGCACACGAAGGCTTGATGGTCATTATATTATCTCTACTCTGCAGGCAACTGTTAATTCAAGAACATTAATACCGGATTCTTTCTGTTATTATAGCCCAGCTTGTCTTTTGGTGAAGTCCTAGAATTCCATTTGCGGTGTTCTCTTTCAGTCAGATTAATTATAGCATAAGTCAGACAACTTTCTTTATAATATGCAAGTCGGGTTAGATGCTTCAAAAACAGTTTGGTGTGAGCTTATACCTTCCTAGGATGATGTGTTCTACATACATCTCCACAGAATCTCTTCATTTGAACCCAGGAGGGATTGTAGAAGTAATATTCCTCTTCGGCCTTCTTTAATCCCACTGATAACAACCAGGACACTTTGGTGCCTCTCTTGACCCAGCCCCACATCTCCCACCCCCAGCCTTGAGACCCTTATTTGTGAGTTCCACTAAGGCAGCTTTTCTCATCCTCAGCACTATTGACATCTCGGGCTGGGTGCTTCTTGGTTGCGAGGCCTGTCCTGTGCATTGTAGGATGTTTGGTAGTGTCCCTGGCCTATTCCCTCTAGATGCCAGTAGCACCCACCTAGTTGTGACAAGCGTATCTCTAGACATTGCCAGATGTCCCTGGTGGTGGGGGCATTAAAATCACCCCTATTGAGAGCCACTGGTCTAAGGCAAGTGCCAGAGCATCTGTTGGATTTGTGCCTGTTTAGCACAGGGCTCTAAATATAACATGCTATCAGTGAACACATGCTCAGCAAGGACTCACCTATTTACCTAGTTCCAAGCAGTTAAGGAATGTTCTTTCTTTACCAGATGGCAGAAACAAAAAAAAAGATACATAGGTCTGAGAGCTCAAAGTAGAAAACTAGTCACCAGCTTCCTAAAATTGGCCACTGGTAATTATGTCCTCTCTTATTTCTTTGCAGAAGATACCCTTTGCTTTGCTATTAAAACTACCACACCCCATTCCTACGAGCGCTCATTCTATCTCTTTGCCTCACTCTGGCTCCAGCTTCCATTTTTTGTGTGTAACAGCAGAGGTGAATAAGCACTTTCTTCCTAAGAAATTCAGGCAAGGGTTAAAGAAAGTGATGCAAGCAGCAAGATAATGAGTGTTTCCACTCTAGTCCTTTTGCTCCAGGGAAAATTCAAGGTATTAGCATTGACCCAGTGTGCCATCTTTCAACCCATAACCTGAATATTTGGATTTACTAAGTTTTTTGCAGTGTCCTTCCATACATTAAAGAGTAGTTTGGCTTGAAACAGATGAGCAGACAATTCCCTAATATGTTGGGTGTTGTTCTAAATGCTGGGAAGCCCTCATCTCAGACAGAGCGTTGCCAGAACTTCCATTTTGATAGGTGTGCACTCCCTGCATGCCTTGGATTTGTTCATGATCTTAAACGATCTGAAAAAAAAACCTAACAAATTTATATACCCCCAGTGATTTTATTCAATAAGTTTTGGGTAAAAGGTGGTAGCATTTTACAGTTTGATAGCCACAGAGCTTGAGAGTATTTCTCTTGATGAGGTGTTAGAGCTTGCTAGGTCTTTTCTTTTTGATTATATATTTGTTATCTCATTTGTATTTTCTAGTGTGCTTTTTAAAAGTGTTGAAGAAATACCGTGAAATGTTTTGGGTTTTTTTTTGTCCCCTGATGTGTGAGCCTTTCCCCCATTCTTCTGACTGGAAATGGTGCTGTTAGGCGACAGCACTTTAAAGTTGAAAGCTTATTAAAACATACCTCTAATGAATAGCACTGGAATGATTACAGTGCCAGTCATCTCTGTCCTCCTGCTGATAAAGCTTTGGGGAAGAGTTCTAATAGCCAAATCATGGCGGTTTTATGAAAAGAACTAGATATAAAATCAAGCAGTGAAAAAGGCAGTGACGTTTAAAATCACATTAAGCAGGCTGTCCCAAGGAGTACAGGTGCTGCATTACATGTGAATGTGAAGGAGAAAAGAAAACTAAATCTAGCCCGGTTGCTTAAAAAACCACAGCAGTGGAACTTGGCACTCTATTTTCTGATATGAACATCTGGTTTGTCTTCAGGATCTCTGTTGTGTGTAGTTTGCAAATGATAGCTCTATGCTAATGTGATACCGCAAAGTACTGAAGGAAGTGCCTGGAAATACACCAGTTCTTTTAAAGTTTTATTTCTTTACTCTCCATTTCAGATATGGTTTTGGAGAGGCAGGGAAGCCTAAATTTGGCATTGAACCTAATGCTGAGCTTATGTATGAAGTTACACTTAAGAGCTTCGAAAAGGTGAGAAAATACCAACTTCTCTGAAATCGTGGTAGGTTTCTTCTCCAGCCACTTCCTATAAATTATAAGATATATTTCTAGGTGGTATAGGTAGATGGTATTTATTTGTATGTTGTTCTTTTCATCATCATGTTCGTCTCTTGTCTCTGCCATTGCTACTAGAGTATGGGACAACTGATACAGCACAGCTGATCTACAGCTAGAAGCTCAGTGTTCTTATTTTAAATTCCTATGTGTCGTACAAATTCCCCCCCCCCCCTCACATTTTTTTTTTTTTTTTATTTTCTTGGGTCGAATCCAAGACTTGTTCTCTTACTTGTTCCTAGACTTGTTCTTTTTGTACTTTTTTCCTGAGTTGAAGACAAAAAGGTTCACATTCTGCCAAGCAGCTCCTTGGGGGAGCAGGGCGCAGTTTTTCAGTGCTGAACGGATTGTACCCTTCCCAAGGGTGGTGAAGAGGCCTTCACTGTGGCTCTATGTTATTAGCCAAAATGCAAGGCTTCATGGGCCACCAGGCTCTGTGACAAGGAACACAAGAGACAAATTTGCTAACCCTAGGCCTTTTCTTTTCATACCTATCCAGATAGAAAAATGAGTTTGTCAGTTGCCTTGAGTTCCAGAAACAGCATACCCCATTGAGTACATTTCCATCTCAGACCTGCCTCTGGAGGCTCCCAGCAGTAGCCTCATTGGACAAACACAAAGCATATGCCTGAGCTAGATATTCTGTCATGTCCAGCTAAGTCCCCTTTGCATCACCAAAGCCCTGGGCCCCTTCCCTGAGACCACAAGAACTGCATTTTGTATGCCTTTTTTATTCTCACAGTGTTACTCCATGTTCTGTACGTTAAGCTTTGGACCAGAAACATGACTGTTTATATTTTATTAGACTCTGAAAAGAGATCATTGTCCTGTAGGTCTATAACTTTTGGCTAAGAAAGTCAGAGAAGGACTGCTTTAGGATTCTCCCCTAAAGTGATGTTCCTGATCATACCCCCCATACTTCATGTTCCCCCAAAACTAATGTGCTCTCAGGTAATTCCTTCTGAAGGCCTGCTAGCTCATCACTGATCCACTAAAGCTGTCTTCATAGCACAAAGTGTTTTTTTATTGTTGAAGAGAGAGAAAATAATCTTTAGCACATGGTTATTTAGACCTTTGACTTTCCTATTCCAGTTTTAATGAAGTAACTCCCAGCCCCTTCCCATCGTGGCGCAGTGGACATTGCTTACTTAGGCGCATCTCACGGCGGTATGCCGTAATGAGCCTGTGCTCTGTCATCGCTCCAAGAGGAGTATGTTCCATGCAACACTGCTTGCTTTATTTGAAGCTGTATGAAGGTGTGTGATGTTGGAGGCAATATGATTTAATTCTCTGCCTCATACTATTAAGAATATTTTTATATTTCCTAAAGACTGAACCTACTAAAAAAATGGAAAGGGTCCTTGTTACTAGATTTTTAAATAATAGAGCTAAATTGTTGAGAAGCAGCATGGGGCTGCCAGAAAGACTAGTGACTCTCATTATGCACTTTAAAGGGGAGGGGCAGGCGGCTTGACACCAGAAATACACCACTAATTGTCTTTGGAGTACAGAGAATTTTACAGTTACCACTTAAGCTTCATGATTCCTACACAGTAAATAACTCTGACATAGCCATTGTCATATTCCCTAAAGGACCCCAGATTGTTCTGTTGACTCTTCATGATCCTTCTAAATCTAGCTGTTCACGAAACCACAGTTATCTCTGGATTCTTATCTTTAATGGAGTTGAATAATGATAAACTGGATACAGATTAAATGACCATGAAATCATGTTTATGGCTTTGAAATGATATTTTTATATCAGCTTTACCCTCCTAATTATATTTTACTTGAAATTCCTGAAGTGTACACCTGCAGGTTGGTACAGTTTGGAGGTTTTAGTATATCTGGTTATTTTAGAGTGGAAGAGACCACTACATGACCTGGAATTTAAAAAACTCTCATATTCGACTGTGACTTGACTACAGTTGTGTTCCCATTTTAGAGTTGAAAAACTGAGGCTTAAGAGAAACATCTTGCTGAAGTTATAATAGCAGTTTAATGGTGAGGTTTGCAGGAGGGAAATAAGGGACGCTAGCTTTCATTGTGTGGCCTCAACTTATAATTCTAAAGAAGCACTGTTTCACAATGTTCAACGGTAGATGTTCCTTACTATATTTTTACCTGTTCCTCCCTCTTGAGCAACATGGTCAAGCTGCAGCTTTGTCATTGAAAAGTGTGTTCTAGCCTGGCAGTGAATTGGCAATGGCACACATTTTTAAAATTAAATGCCAGTGTGTTTTGAGGTGTGAGTATCCTCTAGAAGTAGCTACTGTTTGTTCTTATTGGCATCAGCTGATGCTTTTTCCTTCTGTTCATCTAACCATTGTCACAAATTTACACAACAGGCCAAAGAATCCTGGGAGATGGATACCAAAGAAAAATTGGAGCAGGCTGCCATTGTCAAAGAGAAGGGAACTGTGTACTTTAAGGTATGTGAATTCTTGTATAAGCCTTTCATCTCAAGAGATTTACTCAAGGGTCAATGAATTGTGCTGATACTCCCTACTCTGAATTTTATCGGTACTCTTCTGGATAAGAGTAAGCCTGAATTTTTACAAGTCTGTAATTTCCAATATAAGAAATGATGAGAAAGAATGAATTAACGTGACAAAAGAATACAAATGCCTCTTTTACAGGGTCTACTCTAGACTATAACCAATCTGCCTAATGGCAAACCAGGTCTGGCTCGCCCAGCCACCACTGTATCGCTCAAAGCCTAAAGCACCTTGCTCTGGTACAGAGTTGGCACTCAGTGTTTGTGGAGTGAAACAAAGAATAGAATAATTGTTAACAAGTAATAGAATTCATAGGGGTAAATTTCACATCATTTTCCTGTCTATGGTCTTGGCGAAGTCACTAAAGGCACATGACAAAAGGAAGGAGAACATGCACAGATTTCAAAAGAAACTGACAGGAGGACAGTATTAATTTCTTCTAGTGGCCAAAGATGGTCCCCCCCACACTACCTTTTGTGAGGAATCTTCAGAAATTCCTGAATGCTATTCATCATTGATTGCTTCTCAAAAACCCTTTCTTATAACATTTAGGAGTGTGTTATTTCCTTACCTAGATCTTAAACCGTCAGATATAAGAAAAAAAGAAACAGCACTTTGTTTAGTTCCAATCAGAATGCTGCCCTCAGTGCTTCCCCTGCCCCCAGCAATATGTACCTTCTCCATGTCAAGGCAAAGGGCTTACTGAGGAGGAGAAAGAATGGGATTTTTTTCAAGGTTGGTTGGTTTGTTTTTTTTCCTTGCTACTGCAATCCATGAACAAAAATTAGATGATGTTTTCAACAGTCTAAAGTAGCGGTGCATAAATGTTCTTAAATAAGTGTTTGTGGAGCATCTGCTATAAAACATGCTACTGCATTGACAACCTTGTCTGGAGGGAGGGGGGGCGATGTTCACCCAAATAAACCAGCTAGAGAATTATGTAAGACCGTATAATCAAACAAAATTAACACAGCCAGAGAACAGTGTGTATGGTTATTTTCCTAACTTGTGAGAGGAGACCCATTATCAGGTCACAAAATCAATTTAGTGGAAGTGTATATTACATTATTTAGTAAGGATAAATTTCACAAATCTTCTGTTCTCTTGTATGTGAGTGGTTAGTCATAACGTAAAACATTTTTTCTATAGGTTATGGTTAAACACATTTGAAATCTATTGCCTTAGATAACATATAATTATTTAGATTTATTTCTAAATATTTGTTATATGTACTAAAATAATGTGTGGATCACCAGAAAGCATTGGGGTATGATGGAATGAGCTCTGAATGGAGAACATTATGGCTCCAAATGATTTAAAGTCGTTTAAGGTCCAAAGAGGTTTTTTTTTCCCTGCGAAAAGTGAGTTAGATTAGGTGATCCTCAAGTTTCTTTCCAGCTCTAAGATCCTGTGAATTTCTAAACTCTCGAGAACAAGTTTAATTTTTTAAAAAATTCAGTTTGAGTATATTAGATACTTCTAAACTATTAAAGTAAGATTCCAGATGAGTTGTTTGTAGACCCAAATACACAATACACGGGAATAAAAGGAAAATTTTCTGTAAAATCCTTTCAGACCACAGGTCCTGAATAGTGTTTCCTATATGTCTGGAGTTCATACAAGTCTTTATATGTATTTTTTATATTTTCCCAAACTTCTAAATAGAATATTAATAGTTCGGGTGAGCTTTTAGCATTTGACTAGAATTATATCAACTCAGTGTAGTAAAACAGCTCTATGATTCAGAAGCTCTAACTGGTTACTGATGACTCAGAACTTTGGGGAACATTATTGATAATGAAATATGTTGCAAAGCCACACGTCATATAGCTGTATCTTGAATATACCGAGATGGCCAGAGTTTGTGATCAGGAGCAGAAAGCACCGTATAAGTGTCTGTACAATTACTTTGTTGATTCTTAGTGTCACAACTGCAGTAGTGATTTGTGTATTTCATAATATTATGAACCCTTTTAAAATTACTGATCTTTGAATAAAATCTGGATCAGCAGTCACACATATGGAACATATTATTTTAAACATGCAATTTGATAGACAAAAATCTTCAAAACATTGGTTCATTGGGGGAAAATTAATGAAAGGTTCAAAACCACTGACCTAAGACTTTTCTCCCAGAATGTCTGTGAACATCTTGTACTACTAAAAACTTCCCTGGAGGCACCTTCATAATCAGAGGTGAAGGATCCTAGCAGTGATCCTAGTTTTAGCTTCAAAATGGTTGGTAGATAGTTTCCTGTATACATTTCCTTTTCAAATTTCAGGGCATGTTTCACTCTGCCACACTGCCTTCCTGGGCCTCTTCTTCCCAGGGTGTTTGACTTCGCACATTGTGCACAGGTACAGAGACTAGATTTGTGGGTGCAAACAGGATATGGGTGAAATAAAAATCTCCATTTCATGCCATCTGTACACTGAAGCTCCATTTTCACGGACTTGTCAGTTTGCTTTATGCCTAAGTGGATAAAACTCTCCCTCAGTAGAGTTGAATTGTCTCAGCTTTTAAATAGGAAAGCTTTTGCTGCTTAGATTGTAAACACCTCATATCGACCTCTGAACACTGAAGAGAAGAAAGGTAGGAGAGGACTCTCTTCATTTGACTCTAAATTATTAAGCATAGCTAACAACATAATATTATGCCGGGCATTGTGGAAGCCAGTTAAACAGACATGATTTTTATTTTTCCCATCCTAGCTGGCAGTATTCTTTAAGACAAGAGCATTCATTGTCACACCTGGTTAGTGTTCTCTCTCCTGACTTGGAGGCAGAGTGAACACTGCAGTGATGTGGGGTTCTTGCGCCCCCATGTGCTCTTTGGGAAAAAGGCATGTCCAAAGCAAGCTGGTTAAGGATCATCTTTCAACCACTGAACCCTTTTCAGACAAAACAGGCTTTGCTTTGTTTTGACCACCCTTGCTGAACCAAGAAACCAGTGCTGTGATTTAGAAACAAGTAATTTATGACTCTAGGATTTTAGGTTTTAAAAAAAAAACTCATAAATCACCCCTGCCTTTTCTCTTCTTCCTTCATTCTTTTAGTACAGGATTTCTTAACCACGGCACTGGTGACGTTTGGGGCTGTATGACTCTGTTTTGGTGGGAGGCTGTCTCATGCATTGTAGGATATTTAGCAGCATCTCTTGCCTCTATTCACTAGTTGCCAGTAGCGCACACACCCCTTCCAGTTGTGACAACTAAAAAACATCTCTAAACATTGACAAATGATCGGCGGAGGGTGCAAAATCACCCCAAGTTGAGAACTATTTAGCACTCAAAAGCAGAAATACCACAGAACAAATACCTTTGCTGTTGGAGGTTGAGGTCAAAATAAAATTATATGTGATGTAAATGAAAGAGCTTTCAAGAAATCAAAATGCTCCGTAAATGTAAAGGAACTACTATGAAGTCTGTTACTTGTTTTTCTTTTTAGAAGCCTTCTACCATTCTGACTATTCAGAACCTACCGAAGTGATAAGGTCTGGATCTTTGTCCTCCCTGGCTCTTCTTTTCTTTCCCTGTAATGATATATTAGGACATAATCGGAAAGGTAATAGGTACATTAAAAATGAAGGAGAAGAGAGAAAGAAGAAACTAGGCATAACAAGGAAAATGCCTGTCCTTCTTACCTAATCTAAATGAAATGACACCTTTCATTCCTACCTCCATTTTTTCCCCCAATGATAGAAAAAGTTTTGATTCCATAGTTATATTCCTTTGACCTTAATATTTATTCAGCAAATCTTAATTAAGGGCCTATTTGTGCTAAACTCTGGATATTCCAGAAGGGATTGGATATGCTTCCTGTCCTCAAAGAGCTCGCAGTCTAGCAAGAGAAAAGAATGACAGAAAGAATGTGCCAACCCCTGAAACTAGCGAGGACTGTAGTCTTCTTTTTTTTATAGTGTCCAAAGAAGGAGCAGTGGGCCTGTGGCTATGACTAAATATAAAGTATTGCCTTAGTTTCCTTGGACTGTCGTAATAAAGTACCATAGACTGAGTGACGTAAACAACAGAAATTTATTTTTCACAGTTCTAGAGATTAGAATTCTAAGATGAAAGTGCCAGCAGGGTCAGTGTCCCATGAGAGCCCTCTCTTTGGGTCACAGATGTCTCCCTTCTTGCTGTGTCCTCACGTGACTTTTCCTAGGTACTTGCAAGTAGGGAGAGAGGGAGCAAATTCTCTGGTGTCAATTCAGGGAAATTCATTCCATCATGAGGGCCCCACCTTCAGGGCCCCACTCAACCTGATTCCCCTCCAAAGGCCCCATCACCTTGCGGATAGGGCTTCAATGTATGAACTTGGCAGGGTGGGGGATGACACAATTCAGTCCTTAGCAAGTACAATATAACTCCCTCAAGAATTTCAGCATTATTATGGAAAGGGCCTGGTTTCATATTCTTACGGATAATGTGTATCACAGATTTCTGAGGCAGAGAGGATAGCAGATTGATTTTGATACTCTTCTTCGTTAACACCTCAGGTTCCTTTGCACTGCCTTTCTAGAGCAGAACCAGTGAGCTCCGTGTCTTCCCTTTCCTACACATGTCACTTGCGAAGAGGGATGTTCAAGGGGGGTGTAGCTGTGCCCTCATTTAGACCCAGGCCCTCCACTTGAACTGGTCTGCCGCGTCTTCATCACCAAAAATTGGTATCAGGGCTTCCTTTCTATGGGTGGATCTCATTTCCTATGCCAGCCCTTGAAGTCCTTTATAACAGAAACATTCTTGTAGACACGGCTCTGGGATTTTTCTTAGTCCTTAGGTGAAATTTGGAGTGGAAAGATATAACTGTGCATTGAAATGTGTGCACTGCTTTGACTGTGGTAAGTCCTAGTGACATGATCTTAACACTTCATTGATCAAACATTGGATTTAATATCCTAATGGGTCTGGCACCATGGTAGTAGGATGTGTCATCTATTTTCGAGCTTGTAGTCATCTCCTGCAGAAGAGACCCCTCACCTCTACTCCCATTTTATTTGTGTATTTACCAGCTGTCACTCCTTTTTTTCATTCTTCCTAAGATGACAGTAAATACATTGTCTCAGCCCCATAATTTCTTGTATAGAGCATATATATGATTCATGTGAATTAATTACACAGTTGTTACTCATGATATGTTAGAATTCTGCTGGTCAAGTAAGAGCAAAAATAAGATTAAGATTTTTCTCATTCAGTTAACTGACATCTATGTGATTTATGTTTTATAGTTATTTATGTTGGATGGTGCTATTTAACTATGTATATTCCTATTGTTTACAGCCTGTTTTTGCAAGTAAGGTTCTGTTAGGACACAGCCACACCCATTTATTTATAGATCATCTCTAGCTGCTTTTACACTACCAATGACAGAGTTGTAACAGAGATTGTTTGGCTTGCAAAGCCTTCATTGTTTATTATCTGGCCCTTTACAGAAAGTTTGCCGACCCCTAGCTTAGATGACTAAAGATTTGCTGTGTTTGGAATTGGTACTTGCCAGAAGGTACCTACTGTGTGGTGCTGATCTTCAGGAAAAAAGGGAAAAGTAACTTCCCCTTTGTATAAACTAATGACATAGTCTAAAACTACTCACTAACCCTTTGAAAGGCGGATAGATATTAGCACCAAAGAATGTAACCCCCAAAATGCTCTCCTACTGAAAGAACTTCCCCCTCTGGAAAGGATGGGATAGTGAGTGAGAACAGCACTATATAGTGCACTGTCCTGAACCACTCAGGGGTCACTGGCACTTCAAAGGGAATGGAGAAGGTGCCCGAAGAGCCACCTCCTAAGAACAAGAAGAAATGATGAAATATCAGGGTTAATATGAGGAGGATGTTTCGTTTTGAGGGTTTGTTTTTCTCAGGGAGGTCTGAGCTTACACTTCTTTTGTACCCCATCCAGAGCCAGTACAACAAGTAATTACTAGCTTTTTTCTTCCTAGGGAGGCAAGTATTTGCAGGCGGTGATTCAATATGGGAAGATAGTATCGTGGTTAGAGATGGAATACGGCTTATCAGAAAAGGAATCTAAAGCTTCGGAATCATTTCTGCTCGCTGCCTTCCTGAACCTGGCTATGTGTTACCTGAAGCTCAGAGAGTACACCAAAGCCGTCGAATGCTGTGATAAGGTATAGTGGCCACGCGTGTGCGCAGTGGATTCCACACCTTCACATTTTTTTCTCCCTGTCATACTTGGTCTTCTTTTGCTTCCTCTCATCCGAGGGTTGGAGTGTTTTTCATTTGCCTTTATTTATATTTGTTTGGGATTATTTGTTTCTCGATATGAATTGGAAAATTCAGAAAGATTTTGATTAGACTTTTCTGACGTCTAGACTATTTATAATAATACATTACGAATAAAAGTTTTGATAATTTTCATCTGTGACCTCAATTAAATCTTACAGCATTTGGTATCAGATTAGACATATAACTCCTCAAGTTCAGTTTAGTAATAACAGATTTAACTTAGTCCTTTCAGTACTTTACTATAACCCGCTGCAACTGCTCATATAGAAGCTACATCGACGTCACTTTTTATTATAATCATATTTATTCACTGATTAAGAATACACAAATAATTCGAAGACCCACAAAGCATCAGCAGCCTGCTCCCTTTTTACATTTGTATCGTTAATACTGCTACTGGTCTTTTAATACCTAGGTGTTGCATGGTGGTGTTTATCAGATGTACAATTCTGGTATTTGGTGAACAAATAGTAAGGGATAAGAAAAACGAGCTACTATTTCATACATTCTTTGTAAGATAATTTTTGAATTTTAAGATTGAGTTTTGTGCACCAATACGTTCCCTGTCATGTTATACTAAATTTTTGCCTGAGAAAGAAATGTTACTGTTAATTACATCTTTTAAACTTGTGCATCTTTATTTTTTATTATAGAAATAGTATAAAGTTAATTCATATTCAAGCATTATAGAAACATACGAGAAAGTAAAAGTCTATTCATAAAATTCCCATTGACTCTCTCTCCCAAGACCACATTCATCTCACACGTCCTGCTTTTTTCCATACATAGAGTAACATTTATGTGTATATTTTATTAATGAAAACGTATAGATTTAGATACCTAGTTTTGTAAAACCAGGACACTTTCTGCATCTTAGCAGTCTATCATATAACTCCTTCATTCTTTTTAAAATCTATTTAGTATCCATTGTATGCATCTATCGGTTTATTTAACCAATCCGCTTTGGTAGATTTCTAGATTTTTAACATTACACATTATATAGTGCCTCTCATTACATATCTGTGGGATCATTTCTATAGGATAAATTCTTAGAACTGGAAATACTAGGTCAAAAGACATGATTATTTTAATACATTCACATTTAAAATTTTTATACATTGTATATTATTGCTGAATATTTGTTTTTTTCTCAATATTGGCAACAGAAAATTTTTATTTTCATTTTTATTGGTCACTAATGAAGTTGTTCATCTCTTCGTTACTTATTAGCCATTTGTATTTTTTCTGTGAATTGCCTGTTCACACCCTTCTACCACATTATTTGTCTGTTTTCAGTTGGTGGAGATAGCCCGTACATAATTACTGTTAACCCTTTGTCAGACAATATGGACCCTGTTCTTATTTGTTTACCTTTTAACTTTGTTGATGGTATTTTTTTCTGTAGAGAAAATTCTAAGATAGTCAAATCTGTCTTTTTCTTTCTAGTTAAAATAAATCTTCCCCACCCTAAGATTATAAAAATAACCCCATTCAGTACTTGCAAAACCTACTCCAACTAGGTTTACTTTATAAAAAAAATAATAAAAAATAAATAAGCCTTTTATGCTTTTATGAGTTTTTTGGGGGTTTTTTTGCATGCAAATACTTGGTTTAGAATTTTTTCTTGTGTTTATGATATGAGGTAAGAATTAACTCTATTTTACATACATACACCTGACTTTGTTTCTGAATGCTTTGTTCTGTTCCATTGACCTATTTGTCCATGGACTAGTAACCAAACTGTTATAATTTTAGTGGCTTAATAGTATATCTTTTTCTCCCATAGGTCAAATCCCTTTTCATTATTTTCATTTTTCCAAAATTTTCTCAGCCATTCTCAGTCATTTACTCCTTCCATTGAATTTTAAAATGAACTTCTCAAGAGCCCCCTCTCAAATCCTTCAAGGCTCTTTATAGAAATTGCATTAAATACAGAAATAATTTGTGTCGTTAGTGGTTTTTTTTGATCAGTAGTGTATAATAACCTTGAGCCCATCTTTTCAATACACTTTTTCCAACTCCCTTGGCCAGAGAGCTTTGGTAAGTTATTTAAGTACTGAGTTTCTTTAAAATTTCCACAAGTTACGTTCATTCTTTCTAAAATATAGACTATCTGTTGTAGGCCCTTGGACTGGACAGCGCCAATGAGAAGGGCTTGTACAGAAGGGGTGAAGCCCAGCTGCTCATGAACGAGTTCGAGTCAGCCAAGGGTGACTTTGAGAAAGTGCTGGAAGTAAATCCCCAGAATAAGGCCGCAAGACTGCAGATCTCTGTGTGCCAGAAAAGGGCTAAGGAGCACAATGAGCGGGACCGCAGAATATATGCCAACATGTTCAAGAAGTTCGCAGAGCAGGATGCAAAGGTATGTGCAGAACTTACTTGCCTTCAAGTCGATCAAGAACTGACCTTGCTTCTTTGATTTTTATTCTAAGAAGGGGTTAAAGCACAGGGCGCAGAGTCAGGTAGACAGCCCAACAGGCACAAGAATAGGGAAAACAATTTCCAGTCTGATGTGGGCTGGTTTGGATCCAGAAGTAGAATAGGGCTGTTCTACTCACCAAAGGGATGTAGCAGAGAGGCACTGACATATCCGTGAAAGAGATGAGGAAAATTAATTCCCTAGGTATGTACTAAAGCTTTATTAGAAATCAAACACGTCAGGTTTTCTTTAGATGCTACTTTCATGTTGAGACTTCCAACTTTCTCGGAATGTGAGCTCTGGCGGGGAAGCACCATCTCCATGCCCTTTACTTTGAGGTTCAGGAGCCAACCCGGCAAATGTGATAGGAGAAGTCAGCCTCCCCCACAGCAAAGTTGCATTCTGGTCCTGAGCTTATCCTCCACTCCACAACCCTTCTTGTTACATGGACTTGTCTATTAAACAATGGCAAGCTAGTCATTTTAACCAAAGAAGAAAAGTGAAAGCTCCCACTCTATGGGCAGCATAGCCCCGACTTCTTCAGTCAGGCAACCTACGTAAAGTCATTGTCCTACCCCCTGGTGGTAGACCTGACAGACAGTCCGGAAGAGCCAAGAATTAACCTGACATTTCACTTATTTCTTCCTCAGGAAGAAGCCAGCAAAGCAGTGGGCAAGAAGACTTTAGAAGGGGTCACCAATAAAAAAGAAAGTCAAGCAACGAAAGAGGAGAAAGCAGAAGGCCATGTATGACACCACGCAAAAGGAGGGAAGAGTCCTGGTGAACTCGGCCCCCTCCTCCCTGGGCTTTCACCCAACTCAGGACTAAACAGTGTTTAATGTAAAGTCTGTCATAGTCTATGTGATTCTGGAAGCAAATGGCAAAACCAGTAGCTTCCCAAAAAACCACACCCTGCTGCTGCCCAGTGCTCTCATTGAGGGGTGGCGTGGGACCACTCCAGGTGGAACAAAACAGAAATGACTGTTGGTGTGGAGGGACTGCGCCAACAGCTTAAGTCCAGCTCATTTCAGTTTATGTCACCTTTCAATATCCAATTCAGGGTCCCTTGAGATAATCCCGACAATTGCAACTGTCCAATTTTATATTTGATTGAACTTTAATAGCACTTCAGAAACCCAAAAGTAAATGCTTAATGGATTTCTCCTTTCTTACAGTTGGATGGGGGAAAGGAGGATGAGATTTTGTGTTTTAAATAACTGAAGTGCTACGAATGCAACCTGTTGTATTTTTAACCAGTAGAACCCAAAGTAGGGGATCTAATGTCCCCTCAGGTCCACTGCAGTGTCACAGACTTGAAAGCCAGAACCTCAGAGGCCACTTGCTTGCTGACTTAGCCATACTCCACCCTTAGTGAGCCAGCCTCCTTGTGAGAGTGGGTTTCTGCCACACCCTGCCTGTCCCAGAGGAGGAATCCTGTCATTCCTAAAACACTTCGGCAGTGACAGCTAGCAGAGGGAGTTTCTGGATTAGCTTTCTCTGTTTTGGATGAAGTTGTGAGATGTTGAAAAGTGAAAAGAGCAATCAGAATTGTGTTTTTTCCTTTCCTCTGTTCCTTTTCGGAAATAATTTTGCATACAGTACTGCCTGCTAGCATTGCTACTGCTCAGTTTCTTATTTCCATTCTAACCCTTGCTATTAAGAATTTAAAACTTGTTCTTGTAATATTTCTGACCTGGAGTGGATTTATTTACATATCCATTTAGGATCCATGCAGCTTTTTTTGTTGTCTTTTTAAGATTACTGGCTCATAAACATTTGTATACTGGAACTTTATTTACACTCCTCTCTCGTGCAAAAAAAACAAAAAAAACAAAACCTTTACTTTTTACTATGAAGTAGCTGAATTTTTAAAAACAAAATCTGTGGAGTTGAAATCAGTAGTTGTTCTATGTTAAGGGTTTTCCTTGCAGGTTCGACGTGCAGTAGCTTTCTTTTCCTGAGCCAATAGCTTCTTTGTTCTGGTGTGAGTTGTGAAAAAGAATTGAAAACAGCTTCCCGTGCAAGTACATCTAGCCTAAAATCTGCAGCACTTGGGCATCGAATTAGGGAAAGTCTTAAATATGTACATGTAGTTGAATTTTAGTCCTTACGGGTAAATGAGTTTGAGCATGGCTTTCTATCCCTTCAGCCTAAGAAACACTCGGGAATGCATTTGGCAACTCAAGGAAATATTTGCTTCAACCTGGACCATCTCACTTTAAATCCTCAAGAGCACTGGCAGTTGGATTTCAGATTAGCTTTAATTTTTACGGTGGTTTTAACAAAACACTTTCATTGTTAGGACTCACGTTAAAGCCTAAGAATAAAGTCACTTCCTTTTATACCAGTTTTCGTCTCCTTAGAACAAATAGAATTAAATAGTGAATTTCTCCCTTAACTAAATTTTTTTAAATTTCTCATTTATGCTTTTTTCTTTTTTTGTGAGATACTTCTTTAAAAAGTCCCAGTCTCACCTAGGAAATATGAAAAGCAAAAGTTGATTTTGCTTATTTGCTTAACGGCTTAGTATTTGTAGCTCTGTTGACTAGAGCATGACTCCGATGAGCCCAAGGTCGAGATTTGATCCTGTAAAAGCCAGTTAGCTTTTTGCAGGTAACAAAAAAACTATTTTAAAAATATTCCATTAAACTTTTCTCCCAAGTGTATGTTATGTGTCAACGGGGGGAACAACAGACAAGAGTGTGTGGAGGGGAGGGAGGGAAAAGTGTGTGCGAGTGGTTCTGAGCAAACAATTATGAGGTGCCCATCACCACTCAAAAAAGAAACTTCACATTTTCTTGTATTAAATTCAGTAATTTTAAACAGTTTGTCTAGAAATCAGCAGATGTCTGAATCAGTCTGCATATGGAGTGGTGAAGCAGCATATGAGGAATTAAAAACAAATCGTTTTTTTTTTTTAATCATTCAGATGCACTTTTAGTGTTCCTTAAATAAATTCAAAACCGTGATTTCTCATTGTTCTTGGTTTTGCTTAAATAGTCTTCAAGAAAGGTCATTTTCATTGGAAAACTATGGTGGGGCCCAAGTTGAAATGAAACATCAGAATATTGGTAGGGACAGTGTTGACGACCTTGCTCTAATGCACAACTTGAAATCAACATTGGGCTAAAGGTGGTGGAATGACGCATCTTTGTTCAAATGAACCAGATAGTCAGAAAAACGAGCATTTTGGTTTTTTTTCATTAACCAGTGGGTATTCTACCATTTGAAGTGATTGTAAGGTAGGTTGTTTGGGAAATGAAAAGATTTAATTGTGCCCTTTAATAAATATGTAAAATATAAGTAAGCCAATGTCAGGCGGTGCCCTATGTTAAGCATGCATTTCTTCTTTCTTAAGTAGCATATTTTATCAGATACTCATGTTTACATGCTCTGAAAGGTTAAGGAGATAATGTCACATACTGTGTGAATCCAGATTCACACTGCAAAATAAAAGTGGCCTGGGGCCGGGGCAGTGGCACACCTTTCTCCAGTAGTACCACCAAAGTCTATAGACAGGTCACTGCAGTGTCTGGGCGCCTCTTATTTCCTCTGAATTCTTTGCTTCATCTCTGGTTAGGAGTTAATACGTATCACTTACCCTCTGCTGCTAAATTACTTGGTAATGAGGTAATCCCCTTTATTTGCATGTTTTTCCTAAGCAAATAATGATTTTATCAGGGATCTTGAGGTGAGCCAGCCTGCACCTGGTTGCAAGGCATGAGGAGCGTCAGTGGAGAGCTTTGTCCACACTTATCTGGCCTTTCTAGCAACATTTTAAACTCTCCTTTTAGCATGATGCGTTAGGATGTATTCTCTGGGACTGGCAACCATGGGAGACTCACCAACATTGCTGACAAATGCGTTAAATTTGAGTTCATTAGTCAAAATCCCAAAACTCAGAATTCCCCAACGTAGTTGTGCATTATTTCCATCAACTGGCTGCTCGTGTGTTTGAATGACAATGGCAGAGGACTTTGGAGAATCAAGAGTGGGGAAGACCCAGAATAGTGAAGTGGCTGGCATGTGGTCATCCAGGTCATCTGATGCCCTAGTTACAAAATAGGTCTTTTCCTAGTCTGAAATATGATTCTTTTGGCATATGGCATGAGATGTTGGTAGTTCTTTAAAATCCCTAAGCATTTGGTGTTACTGAAATGGCACAGAGCCATAGGCCTCATGTTCTACTTGGGAGTAAAAATAATGTGGAAAATTTACCAGTATGTGAAAGGTAGGCATGTTTTGCTTTCTAAAGTAGGCTCTGGGTTGAGTTAAGGAATTTTGGTGCTCGGGTTGTTTTTTCAGATCCTTTTCTCTAGATACTAGATCCTCACCACCCACCACCTTGGAATCTGGTTGGAGCAAGAAAAGGCAAAAAGTTTTCCTCTATAGTTGGCTGGTTTTGCACAGACACTTAAATATCCATACTTGAAGGGACCCTCCCTTTTTAACATAAACAAGGGTGAGTAGCGTAGTAAAACCTTCAGTGATTTGTGAGGCACCGACAGGCAGGGTAGGTAGCAGCGGCTGATATCAGTTGCATTGGAAAAGCTGCCCTGCAGCCAGCCATAGGCGAAAACCGATTGTGCTGCTGCCGGGTGCTTACTACACGCCAGGTACTCAAACCCTCTTTCCATGGAACTTCCGAATATAAAAAGGATGTGGTTGCTGCCTTGTTTCTACTCTCCAAATCTCACACAAGATCATGTGGCCCCTGCTAACCCAAAACTATGCAAGGAAGAATTCCGGGCCACGTATTTCAAACTTGGCTTAACTGACATGTTACAAATACACCAAACGTCTACGCCTTTCTTGGGGTATTAAATATTTCTGACCTGGGTCTGCTTCGGATCAGTGTTTTCATAAAATACCTTTTAACTGCAGGCATTATAACTTGGCTTTAAAGTTGTCTCCTTAAAAGTTTCTGACAAGGAGATAAGATAGGAAGAATAAGTAAGCTGATGATTAGTATTTCAGGATTAGTATTTGGAGCTGCAATGACTAATTCTAGTTACTCTTGTAGTGATTTGATGTCTCCTCACAACCATATTTCCACAGAGAACTGATCTTTTCAGACAGAAATGTAATCCCACATGTGTACTCTCACCCTCTACAGATACCAAAGTCTTCCTAAAGATGACACCAGCCTGAACATTCAGTTAGTACTCAGGTTGATCCCCACTGAGGGGTTCAGGAACTCATTACACTCCTTTTACTCATTACCATCTCAGCACCGAGTACACCATCCCAACCCAGTACATAGTAGGTACTTAATATATTGACTTCCTGGCATTTTTCATGAGGCAGCCTTGCATTTCTATCTCAGTAGCCCTCTATTCCTGTTACTTGTCTTAAGACAGGACCAGAACCACACGGTTTTCTGGCAATTCCTGCAGCCTGATTTTGGCCTTGAATTCCTTGAGGTGGTGAACCAGCAGCAGACTTAACAGGGCATGACTGCAAAATGGGTCTATGGTCTTCAGGCCACATTGATCTTAAATCTATTTCCAGTCACACGGATAACTCAGTTCATCAGCCTAAACAGATCAGATTTGAAGTGGAGGAGGATTCTGAGAAGATGGCAGAATGAGAAGCCTTCACCAGGAACCTCTCAACTTAGATAACAATTGCACTGGCAGAATCCGATGTAACTGTTTTGGAAGTCGAGTCTATTGAGGTCTTCCAACTTCCAGAAGGAGGCAGGGATGGTAGATTGCAGTAAATTTCAGCTGTTAATACAGTAGCGGCTCCAGCCACATAGTTGCAGCTCTTCAAGTTTTTCTGGAGCAGGGGGTCACAGCCTTGCAGGTGCTAGAGTGGGGAGATAAAAAGACTGACCCCTGAATACTGGGGATCAGTCCTCTGATTGCTGCTTCTGATCACTGAGGTGCAAAGAGGTGGGCAGCCATTGTTTCACCTCTCCTATTATTGCAGAAGTCTCTCCCCCTCTGGCTGAAGTGATTTCCAGGGATATTTAAAGGGTCAGCAGCCTTTTTGCCCCCTCTTCCTTTTTTACATTTTCTTCTTTCAGGTGCCAGACATTAAAGACTAGGACATTAAGCAACAAGTGCATATACAGGGAAAATTAGTAACACTTGCCGAGGGAAAGTCTCAGAAAAGATCTGAAAAGACATTAAATTTATACCACAGGCTGATCCTCAATACAGAGACAGCCTACAACAATCAAAAAGTCAAAAACAACAAGAACAATAACAAAACACCAAGCCCTGGGAAGAGGGAGAATATGATTTCTGGAGCTAATACATTACTAGATTCAAATGGCCAATGATCAACAAAAAATTACAAGGCATACAAAGAAACAGGAAAGTAAGGCTCATTCAAAGGAAAAAGTCAACAGTCTGTCCTGAAAAAGAATGGCAGATGTATTAAACAAATAGTTTAAAATAACAGTCTTCGAGATGCTCAAAGAACTAAAGGAAGATATGGAGAAAGTCAAGAAAACTGTGAACAAAATGGAATTATCAATAAAAAGGAAACCTAAAAGAAAAAACTCCTAAAGCTGAAAAGCACAATAACTGAAATTAAAAATTCACTAGATAGATTCAAGAACTGATATGAGCAGTCAGAAGAATCAGTGAATTTTATTAGCTAGGACAATGGAAATTATTGAGGCTGAGGAACAGAAAAAGAAAAAGATTGAAGAAAAGTGAACAAAGCCTAAGGATGCTGTGGGACACCATCAAGTGAACTAACATACACATCATGGGAGTCCCAGAAAGATAAGTGAGAGGAGGAAGGGCAAAAAATATTAAAAGAAATAATGGCTGAAAACTTACCAAATTTGATCAAACCCATGAACATAAACTTCCAAGAAGCTCAACAAATTTCAAATAAGATGACCCACACCTAGCCACATTATAATCATACTTTCAAAAGACAAAAGCAAGAGGGAATCTTGAAAGCAGCAAGAGAAAAGTGAAACATCGCAAACAAGGGAGCGTCAATAAGATTATCTGCAGATTCCTTATCAGAATATTTGGAGGCCAGAAGACAGTGGGCCAATATATTCAAAGTTCTCAAAGAAAAAGAGTTCTCTAGTCAGCAAAACTCTTTCGAAAGTGAGGGAGAAATTCAGATATTCCCAGATAAATAAAAGCAGAGGGAATTTGCAACCACTAAGACCTGCCCTGCAAGAAATGCTTCAGGGAGTTCTGCAAGGTGAAATGAAAGGACACTAGACAATACCTCGAACCCATATGGAGAAATGAGGATCTCACTATAGGTAAATAAGTGGGCAATAATAAAAACTAGTATTACAACAATGGTTTGTAACGGTCATTTTTGTTTTCTATATGACTAAAGGAAAATTATTAATGTAAAATTTCTATACTGCAACTTTGGCTTGTTACTCCAAATCTTGTTTTCTACATACTTTAGGAGGCTAAAGCATTTAAAAGGATGATTACTTTATGTATTTGGGCACACAGTGTGTAATTTTATGACATCAAAAACTGAAAGGGTTGTGGACAGAGCTGTAAAGGAACACTTTTTGTATGTTATTGAAGTTGAGCTATTATAAATTCAACTTAGAATATAACTATGTTAAATGTAATCTCCATGGGAACCAAAAAGAAGATAGCTATAATACATATACAAAAGGAAATAAAAAGAAATTTAAACATTTCGCTACCAAAAAAGTCAACTACACACAAAAGAAAGCAGGAATGCAGGAAATGAGGGACAAAAAAGCTATAAGGCATATAGAAAACAGAGTACAATGACAAGTTTCTCCATGTAAATGGATTAAACTGTCCAATCAAAAGACAGAGATCTGCAAAATGAATGAAAACACATCATCCTACTATATCTATCTACATACAAGAGACTCACTTGAGAGCCAAATGCAAACAAGTTCAAAGTTAAAAGGTAAAAAAATAAATTTAATGGAAGTAGTAACCATAAGAGAGGAGTGGCTATCCTAATATCAGACAAATATTAAATCAAAAAATGTTGCAAGACAAAGAATGACATTAATTTTTTCAATGCAGCAAGAAAATATAATACTTATGTGCCTAAGGACAGACCATCAAAACATATGAAGCAAAAACAGAACTAAAGAGAGAAATGGACAGTTTTACAATAGCAGTTGGAGATTTGATGCCCTACTTACAAGAATGGATAAAACAACCAAACAAAAGATAAATAAGGAAATAGAGGACTTAAACAACGCAATAAATTGACTAGCTCTAACAGAGAACACCACCCAACAACGTGATATCCATTCCTCTCAAGTGCACGTGGGACGTTTTCCAAGATAGACCATACGTTAGGCCACAAATTAAGTCGCAAAAGATTTTTAAAAGTGTCATAACAGAGTATCTTCTTGACCAAAACAAGATGAATTAAAAATCAATAACATAAAACTGGAAAATTTACAAAATTGTGGAAATTGAACAAACCATGGATCGATGAAGAAATCACAAGGGAAATTAGAAATACTTAAAGATGAATGAAAATGAAAACAACATACCAAAACTTATGGAATATTGTGAAAGTGGCACTAAATGGGAAATTAGTAGCTATAAATGATTACATTAAAAAAATACCAAAGCTTTATAATTTAATGAATGAGAAAAAGAACAAACTAAACTCTGGTAGCAGAAAGAAGGAAATAATAAAGATGAGAATACAGATAAATGAAATAGAGAATAGAAAAACTACATAAAATCAATGAAACCAAAACTTGGTTCTCTGAAAAGATAAAATTGACAAAACTTTAGCTAGATAGACTAAAAAAGGAAAACACTGAAATTACTAAAATCAGAAATAAAAATGAGAACATTAGTACCAATTCTACAGAAATACAAAGAATCATAAGAAACCACTATAAACAATTACATGCCAACAAATTGGACAACTTAGAAGAAAGAGATAAATTACTAAAACAACAATCTACCAAGACTGAATCAGGAAGAAACAGAAAACTTGAACAGACCAATTACTAGTAAGGAGATTGAATCCGTAATAAAAAATCTAATGAAGAAAAGCCCAGGACCAAATGGCTTCACTGGTAAATTTAAACAAGCATTTGAGAAGAATGCCAATCCTCAAATTATTCCAAAAAATCTAAAAGAAGGGAACACTCTCAAAATTTACAACACCAGCATTACCCTGATACCAAAGCCAGACACAGACACTACAAGAAAACTATAGGCACCTGATGAATATAGGTCCAAAAATTCTCAATAAAAAACTAGAAAGCCAAATTCAATAGCACATTAAAAGGATCATTCGTCATGATCAAATGAGATTTAATCTAGGGATGCAAGGATGGTTTGACATACATAAATCAATCAGTGATACATCACATTAATAGAATGAAAGAAAAAATCATATCTCAATAAACACAGAAAAAGCATTTGACAAAACTCAACATCCACTCATGATAAAAACAACAAATTAGATATAAACGGAACATACCTCAACATAATAAAAACCTCATATGACAAGCCCACAGGTAACAACACACTCAATAATAAAAGGTTTAAAGCTTTTTATCTAAGATCAGGAACAAGACAAGAGTGCCCACTCTCACCATTTCTATTCAACATAGTACTAGAAGTCCTACCTGGAGCAATCGGGCAAAAGAAAGAAAAGGCATCAGAATTGGAAAGAAGTAAAATCGTCTCTATTTGCAGATGATGTCATTTTATATGTACATGACCCTAAAGACTCCACCAAAAAACTGTTAGACCTAATCAATGAATTTAGTAAAGTTGCAGGATATAAGATTAACAAAAAATCAATAGCATATCTATACACTAACAATGAACTGTCTGAAAAAGAAAAACAATCCCATTTATAACTGAATCAAAGACAATAAATACTTAGGAATACATTTAACCAAAGATGAAAGCTCTCTAGACTGAATACTACAAGACATAGATAAATTAAAGAAGGTGCAAATAAATAGAAAGGTATCCTGTGTTCATGGATTGGAAAAACTAATACTGTTAAAATGTCCATACTACAAAAGCTATCTATAGATTCGATGCGATCTCTATCAAGTTTTCAATGGCGATTTTACAGAAGTATAAATAACAGTCCTAAAATTTATATGCAACCACAAAAAATCACAAACAGCCAAAGCAATCCTGACAAAAGAACAAAAATGGATGTCAAGCTATTTATAAAGCTCAAGTAATCAAAACAATATGGTACTGGCACGAAAACAGACACATATACCAATGGAACAGAACTGAGAACCTGGAAATAAAGCCATGTGTATACAACAAACTAATATTTGACATGGGAACAGAGACTATTCAATGGAGAAGAGACAGTCCCTTAAATGGTGCTGGAAAAATTAGATATTCACGTGTTAAAGAATGACACTAGATCCCTATCTCACACTACTCACAAAAACTAACTCAAAATGGATTAAAGACTTAAAGGTAAGAACAGTAGCCATAAAACTCAGAAGAAAACATAGGATAAGAGCTCCTTGATATGGATCTTGGCGATGATTTTTTGGATATGACATCTAAAGCATAAATAACAAAATCAAGAAATAAGCAAGTAGGACTATATCAAACTAAAAAGCTTCTGCGCAGCAAAAGAAATGATCAACAAAATGAAAATACAACCTATGGAATAAGAAAATATTTGTGAATCGTACACCTGATAATGATTAATGGCCAAGATACCAAGAAATATAAAGAACTTGTACAACTCAATAACAACAACAACAAACAACTTGATTTAAAAATGAATAGATGATTTGAATAAACATTTTTCCAAAGACATACAGATGGCCAACATGAAAAGGTACTCGACATCACTAATCATCAGGGAAATACAAACTAAAACCACAATGAGATATCACCTCACACCTGTTTGAATGGCTGTTATCAAAAAGATAAGCGATAATGAGTGTTGGTGACACAGAGAAAAAGGGAGTCCTTGTGCACTGTTGATGAGATTGTAAATTGGTGCAGCCATGATGGAAAAAATATGGAAGTTGCTTAAAACAGAACTACCATATAATTCAGCAGTATCACCTCTGAGTACCCAAATGGATTTGAAGAGATATTTGTACACCCATGTTCACAGTGTTATTTACAATAGCTAAAGGTGGAAGCAACACAAGTGTCCATCGATGAATGAATGGATAAGCAAAATGTGGTACATATGTACAATGGAATATTTATTATTCAACCTTAAAAATGAAGTAAATTCTGTAATATGCTACAACATGGATGCATCTTGAGGACATTATGCTAAGGGAAATAAAAATAAGCCAGTCACAAAAAGACAAATACTCTATGCTTTCACTTCTATCAGATATCTAGAGTAGCCAAAATCATAGACAGAAATTATAACGGTGGTTGCCAGGAGCTGAGGGGAGAGGAAAATGCGGAGTTGTTGGCTGATGGGTATAAAGTTTCAGATTTATAAGATGAGAAGGTGCATGGGGATGGATGGTGGTGATGGCTGTACAATGTGAATGGATTTAATGCCATTGAACTGTATACTTAAAAATGGTTAAGATGGTAAATTTTATGTTGTGAGTATTTTAACACAATAAAGAAAGGAAAATGTGAATTGAAATGTTTTCCTTAGGAGTATTTCTAGGACCACCCTCCTGGTCCTGGTGCTCTTGTAAGGCCCCAGGCAGCCCCCAAATACTTAAGGCCCATCTGGGTACTGTTCCACATGCAGGAGATACTGGGGGGAAAGGACAGGGCCCCTTGTACTTGAGCAGCTCCCAGACAAGTAGGAAATGAGGCATGCAGATAGCTGTACCACTGCAGAGCATCTGTCATCTGTTACTAATACCTACAAAACTTGGAGAACAGAGCAGGAAACTTCATTCTGTCTCTCCAGCTTTCCCACTCATGCACAGCCTTTGTGGAGGCCAAGTCCAGCCAGGGCCTACCTCACAGCTGATGTCCAGACCCACTACAATGCACACGTCCTTCTGCAGTGCTCCCCTGAACTGGCCACCCTCCTCCTCCCTGCTCCACCTCTTGGCACCTGGGCAGCAAAAGTGCCCTGATGTGGAGTACCCCCAGCCCCACCCTGGGCTATGCCAGCCCTTTTGCCTGGGCCCAGTCTGGGTGGTCTCTCCTGTGGCAGAATCTTCATCTCCTTCAAGCAATGCCTCCCTCTGAAGAGGCACTCCAGGCAGATTCTGCTTTTAGATCTTTTGGATATATATACCCAGAAGTAGGATTGCTGGATCCTATGGTAATTCTACTTTTAATTTGTTGAAGAACAACCATGCTGTTTCCCAGAGGCTGTACCATTTTATATTCTCACCAACACTTGTTTCTTATCTTTTTTTTTTTTTTATTAGTAGCCATCCTAATAGGTGTGAGGTGATATCTTGTTATGGTTTTGACTTGCATTTCCCTAATGATTAATGATGTTGAGCATCTTCTCAAATTCTTGTTGGACTTTGGTGTATCATCTCTGGAGAAATGTCTATTCAAGTCCTTTGCCCATTTTTTTATGTGGGTTATTTGATTTTTTTGCTGATGAGTAATAATAGCTAATATGTATTAAGCATACATTATAGGATCATGCTTAGGACCAAACTAAAATAGGTGATAATCTTGGCAGGCTAACAATTTGATGTCGTTTTCTTTTTTTTTTTTTTAATATTTATTATTATTATGCCTACAGCACCTGGTCTTCCTAGGTGGTCTCCCATCCAAATACTAACCGGGTCCAACCCTATTTAACTTCCGAGATCAGACATCGGGCTTGTTCAGGGTGGCATGGCCATAGACCATGGATGGCTCCACTGGGTCACAAACCCAGGACCTTCTTCGTGTAAAGCAGATGTGCTAACCACTACACTATGGAACCACATCCCTAGTGTCATTTTCAAACCTACAGTGTTTGAATATTTGCAAACCATTTACTTGGGGATTGGACAGAGACAGGGAGAAACTAATTTCCTGTTATTAAAAATTAAGTATGAATGCAGTATTATTTACAGTAGCCAAGACATCCATCACAAGTATCCATCAATGGATAGCTGGGTAAAGAAGATGGGATATATACACATATACACACATATCTACATATGAACACATACATATATGCAATATTATTCAGCCACAAGAAAGGATATCCTGCCATCTGCAACCACATGGATGGACCCTGAGGGTATTATGCTGAGATAAGTCAGGCAGAAAGACAAATATATGATATCATTCATATCTGGAATCTAAAAAAGCCTAACTCATAGAAAGAGCAGGATGGTGGTTATTGGGACCTGGGGGTAGGGGAGTTGGGAAGCTGTTGTTAAAGGGTACAGACTTGCAACCAGAAGATGAAAAAGTCACGGGGATCTAATGCACAGCACCCACAGTCAACAGCACTGTATTAGGTTCTTCAAAATTGCTAGGAGACTGGATCCTAAATGTGCTCACCACAAAAAAGAAATGATAATTATGTGACATGATAGTTACCTAATGAAATGCTATGGTGGTAATCATATTGCAATATATGCGTATCAAATCAATGCACATTATACACCGTAAACTTACACAATATTATATGTCAATTATATCTCAATTTTTAAAAATTATATACAGAAACAGACTCACTAGTTCACTCCTACTGGCTATGGAGTCAATGTCAATGAACAAAGGGGTTTTTTTGGTTCCTTTTACAAAATCTTTCTGACTTTTCTGAGATTCGTGTTTTCTCTTCAGTTTTTATCTCTGATCTTTCAAACCTGATAACTTCTTGGGAAGTGTTTTTTAGGGCTTAGAATTTTGATAATGAAATGAATCACTCCTCCCCAGTCAATAGTACCAGGCCAAGCATTACTCAGCCTCACAACCACAGCCAAGCGCCCCTGCCAACTTTCAGGCGATGGAAATGGAAGACTCCACACAACTGTTGGAAAACACAAGATAGGTGGGTGCAAGCACTTCTTCTAGTTTTGATACATCCCCTGTTGTGGGTGCAGGATCAATTTATATTTCAGCAGTTATATAAAGAGACATCAGCAGAAACCTGAGTTGCCTGACATATATTGATTTATCGAAGTGATTTTTTAATTAGGAAATATTTGCAACATATAGATAAGTGTAGAAAATGATACCCATGTACCCCCACCATGCATAAACAGATGTTAACATTTCTGCCATCTTTGCTTCAGAGGTTTCATTTTAAGAAATAAAATGTTTCAGATCCAACTGAAGGCCCATGTCTTCCCCTCTTCCCTCCCTCCTCAGGGGCCCCTACTATCCTGGAATTAGTGCATATCATTTCCATGAATAATGCTGTACTTTTGCTGTCTATTTATCTGCAGTCTAACCTATTGCTTTGGGTATTCGTAAGTTTTGCACAAATGATAGCTGTGTGGCCATTTGTCATTCTCTTGGCTGCTCAGTGTCTGAAGCCTCTTTCCAGGAGGAGGAAGAGCCCCTTCTATCATAAAACCTAAAAGATTCAACCCTCCTTGCAGCTGGGGACAGGCATGTGACCTAGGTTCTGCAATAAGACCATACCCCTGACAGTGACGGCAGTGCCTGGGGCTCCACCTCGGCTACACATTTAGTCCTGGATCCTGGTTCTTGAGCTCCCCCGGTGACTCTGTGAACTAGGTAATATCCTCCCAGTGAATCCTTTGTTGGCTTAAGTCAGAAGGATTTTCTGTTGCTTACGGTTAAGAACCTGGTTGAAAACGATACTTTTGCAACTTGCTTTTTTCATTCAACATTTTTTTGGATTCAAATGGATATGTGTAATTGAAGGGGAGCAGAACACGCCACTCCAAAAGATGTCGCTTTGGCATATGGGTTATTTTGAATTAAAGGTACTTGAGAAAAAACTGGTACAAGGATACTCTGACCCTCCTTTGTCTCCCTGAAAACAGAAGATAAATCTGCCATGTGAAAGGTACCCTCCCTGTACCAGGATAATAAATAGGCACTCTTATCACCATAAAATAAAATTAGCATTTTTCTAACTTCTCTCAAAAATCACCCAGGAATAACATGGAAAATGAGATACAGAAACATAAGGTCCATTTCCAGGGAACCTAGGCACCACATGAAATCCTGAGTTACAGCAGAGGTGGGACTGCCAAAAGCAGCAGCGAACAAGCAAAGGGGGTAAAAGGATGGTAGCAGAGGTTGCCTGTGGCTGCAGATATAATAGTTAACAGCGACAGCGGCAGCAGTAGCAAATACTTATATAACACTTACAATGAAGCCGAGGCTCAAAAAGATTAAGTGACTGCCCAAAGTCACCCAGTTAGTAGGTGGCAGTTGCGGAATTCAAACCTAGGCATCTGGCTCATCTGTGCTCTTCGTCTTGCTGTCCTTTGCAGGCTCTTGTCTCTGTCTCTGTCTCCGTCTCTCTCTCTCTCACACACACACACACGCACAAACGTGAGAAGCAAGATACATGTCATGAGAGTGAGGAGCACACCCTCATATATAAAAACAAAATCTCTTGTTTGCAGCAACTGGAACAGATCACAGGTTGCTAACAGGAACATCCCTGGATCTGCTTTGGTCCTAAGGGAGAAGGGCTTATGAAGGAATCACACAAGCAAGCCATACGTGGTAGATTAAAGACAGCTACAATTTCTTTTCCCCTCCCTTTGAGTCGACTGGCTCTCCGACATATTTTCATCAACTGGATGTGTCTTTAGTGATACTATGAGACTTTCAAGGCTTGTCTCTAAAAGATCTGCCACTTCCACTTTCACTGCTTGAAATACTTCTTGGAGTCCAGTTGCCATACTGTAAGGAAGCCCAAGTTGCCACAAGGAAAGGCCCATATTCAAGAGGACTACAGCCCTCAGGTAACGGTCATCACCAACTACCAGCCATGTGAGTGGATCATCTTGGAAGTGATAGCCTAAGTTGAACTTCTGGATGGCTGCAACCCCAGCCATTGCCTTGTGGAGCAGAGTTCAGTCCTGCCTAAAATACAGACATTTGAGGAGATAAATGGTTTCTGCTGTGTTAAGTCAATGTTTCAGGGTGGTTTACAATGCAATAGATAACTGAAACAGTATATTTGCAGAAATCAGACCGTGATAGAAGAGTGACTGCATTGTCAATTTTGTTAATCTTTTCAAAATCCAGGTTTTGGTTTCATTGATTTTCTCTATTGTTCTATTCTGTTTTCACTCTAATCTTTATTTCATTCTTTCTGCTTGTTTTGGAATTAGTTTGATCTTCTTTCTCTAGTTTGTTTAGGTAGAATGTTAGGTTATTGATTTGAGATCTTTTTTAACATAGGCATTGTAAATTTTTAATATAGGCTATAAATTTCCCTTTCAGCACTGTTTTCTCCTCATTTCATGTGCTTTGGTAGGTTGCATTTTTGTTTTCATTCATTTTAAAGTATTTTCTAATTTCCATTGTAATTTTTTCTTTGACCCATTGGTTATTTAGGATTATGTTAATTTCCACATATTTGTGTGTTTTCCAAATTTCCTTCTGTTATTAATTTCTAATTTCATTCATTGTGGTCAGAACATACTTTGTATGATTTCACCCTTTAATTTTTTGTGCTTTGTTTTATGACCTACCATATAGTCAGTCCTGGAGAACGTTCCATTACACTTGAGAAGAATGTGTATTCTGCTATTCTTGGGTGGCTTGTTTGATAGAAGTCTATTAGGTCTAATTTGTTTAAGTTTTTGTTCAAGTCTTCTATTTTCTTGTTCTTCTGTCTAGTTGCCTGTTCTGCAGGTTCGGGGTACCGAAGCTTGGGTGCACAGTTCTAGCAGCTAGAAGAATATGCGAAGAGCTGTGGGCAGATGCGACATAGCTTTATTCAGTCATAGTAGGACACAGCAAGGCACAGGCACAGCTCCAGCTCGCCCCAGCCTGCACAGGTGGGGCTGTTCTTATAACAAGGTGCATAATAGTGGCTTAAGGTCAGGTACTATAATCGATCACAATCTACGGGTTGTTTAGGATGCTGTATCTAAGGTTACACAGGACACTGTAGCTAAAGCTGCCTGGAAACCGCACGGCTTGCTGGGAGGGAGCCTGACTGCATCCATTTTGTCAGTCAGTCCCCTCACCCAACATTCATTATTTAAAGTGGGACATTGGAATCTCCAGCATTTATTATTGAATTGTCTACTTCTTTGAATTGTCGGTTTTTTGTTTCATGTGTTTCGAGGCTCTGGAACATATGTTTATAATTATTATGTCTTCTTGATGAATTGACCTATTTTATCCTTATAAAATAACATTGTCTCAAGTAACAATTTTTGTTTTAAAGTATTTTGGCTGATATTAGTATAGCCATTCCAGCCCTCTTTTGGTTGCTGTTTGATATATCTTTTTTCTATCCTTTCATTTTTAATTTATCTGTGTTTTTAAATCTAAAGTATGTCTCTTATAGACAACACATAGTTAGAACATGTTTTTTCATTCATTCTGCCAATCTCTGCCTTTTAATTGCAGTTTTTAATCCACTTATATTTAAGTACTAATAAAGTAGACTTTACATTTTGCTATTTGTTTCCTGTATGTTTTAATGTCCTGACTTTGTCTCCATTACTACCTATTTTATATTAAATAGATATTTCCTACTATAACATTTTAACTTTCACATATACGGTTAACTTAGTGATTGTCAGGGAGATTATGATTAACAACTTCTATATAACTAATATAGTTCGGATTAATACCAACTTAATTTCAATAATTTACAAAATTTGCTCCTATAGAGCTCTATTCCCTTCCCGCTCCATTGGGCTGTTATTGCCACACAAATTCCATCTTTATGCATTGTGTGCTCATCAACATAAATTTAAAATTAATATTTTATGAAGTTGATTTAAAAACCTATAGGGAAAAAAGAGTTACCAACAAGAATGTATAATGCTGTTTTTTATATTTACCTACCTAGTTACCTTTACCAGTTTTATTTCTTCATGTAGATTGAGTTACTATTTACTGTCCTTTTATTTCAGCTAAAGAACCATCTTTAGTAAATCTTGTAAGGTGGAGTCTGCTAGTAATCAATTCTGTTTTGGTTTATCTGGGAATCTCAATTTCTCTTTCATCTTTGAAGTATAGCTTTGCTGAATATAAAATTTTTGGTTGGCAGGTTTCTTTTTCTTTCAGCATTTTGAATATGTCACTCCTCTGCCTTCAGGACTCCATAGTGTCTAATGAGAAATTATCTGTTAATCTTATTCAGGATTCCTGTATGTGATGAGTCACTTCTCTCTTGCTAATTTCAAAATTCTCTCTGGCTTTGACTTTCAACAGTTTTATTATGATGTGTCTAGGTGTAAATTTCTTTGAGTTTATCTTGCTTGAAGTAAAAGATTAATGTCATCTATCAAATTTCGAGAGTTTTTACCCATTATTTCTTCAGGTATTCTTTCTGTCCCTCTCTCTCACCTCTCCTTCTGGGATTCCCATTCTGTGTAGTATGTTGGTATTCTTTTTTAATTTTTTAAATTTTTTATCAAGTTTATTGGGATAACATTGGTTAATACAATTATATAACTTTCAGGTGTACATTATCATTTGACATCTATATATTCTCTTGTGTGTTTACTACCTAAAGTCTGGTTTCCTTCAGCTACCATATATTTGATCCCCTTTGCCCACTTTACCCTCTCCCTACCATCCTGTATTTGGCCCCCTTTACCTCATCCACCTCCCCCATCTTCCCCCACCCCCTACCCTCTGGTAAACACTAGTCCATTGTCCATGTCCATGAGTCTCTGTTTGTCCTGCTCATTTGTTGCTTTTAGGTTTATATCCCACATATAAGTGACATCATGTAATTTTCAACTTTTTCTGGCTTATTTCGCTTAGCATGATTATCTAGAAGTCCTTCATGTTGTTGAAAATGGCAGTATTTCATCTCTTCTTATGGCTGAGTAATATTCCATTGTATATATGGACCACAGCTTCTTTAGCCAATCATCTATTGTAGGACACTTCAGTTGTTTCCATGTCCTGGCCACTGTGAGTAATGCTGCTGTGAACATCGGTGTGCAAATATCTTTTCGGATATGGGTTTTCAAGTCTTTGGGGTAAATATCCAGTAGGATTGCTGGATCATATGGTAGATCAATTCTTAGTTTTTTGAGGAACCTCCATACTGTTTTCCATAGTGCAGTCGCACCAGCCATGTATGAGGGTTCCTTTTTCTCCGCATCCTCTCCATATGTTGGTGTTCTTAATCATGTACTACAGATCACTGAGGCTCTATTCATTTTTCTTTATTCTTTTTTCTGTTCCTCACACTAACTGTATTTAAGTTTGCTGATTCTTTCTTTTGCCTACTCAAATACGTTGTTGAGTCCTTTTGGGGAATTTTTCATTTAATCGTACTTTTTTTAAAAAAATTTTTTAGGCGAGGCAACCCTTGGTTGACCTCACAGATTGCAAGGACCTTGACAGCTTACAATCCTTTATTTTTTTTATTTTTATTTCTTTTACACTTACAGCACCTGGTCTTCCTATGTGGTCTCCCATCCAAGTACTAACCAGGCCCGATCCTGCTTAGCTTCCAAGATCAGATGGAATCCGGCTTGTTCAAAGTAGTATGGCCATAGACCTAATTGTATTTTTAAACTCTAGAATTTCTATTTGGTTCTCTATTATAATTTGTATGAGACATAGTTCTCATACTTTCACTTAGCTCTTTTCCAATTTTTTAAGTTCACGTTTTTTTAGTTGAAGAATAATTTACATGTAACATTATATTAGTTTCAGGTATACAACATAATTTAATTTTTATATGTACAGTTAACCCTTAAACAAAATGGGTTTGAGTTGTACAGGTCCACTTGTATGAAGATCTTAAAAAAATGTTCTTAAATGTGGCAACTCTGAAAATCAAGTTATTCCCCTCCCTGAAGTTTGTTATAATTGCTGTTTGCTGTAGTTGCTGGCTGTTCATTTAGTGGTGATTCTGAACTAATTATGTAAAGTCTGTATTCTTTGTTGTGTGTGGCCACTGAAGTTTTTTCTTCATTAGCTTAGTGGTCAGCTAATGATTGCACAGAGATTCCCTTAATTGCTTGGAATCAAAAAGCCTCTCAGCCTCTCTGTGTTCATGTTGGGACATGCCTTCAACAATCAGCCTAGAAGCTGACAACTATGCCTGAGCTGTTACTCCCTCCTCGCATGGAGCCTCAAGGTCAGACAGAGGTAAGAGTTTAGGACGACCTTCTCGGGTCTTTCCTTAGCATGCTTATAGCTCTGGGCATGTTCACCACCCTACACATACATGTGGCCTTCTAAATTATCAGAAATATGGCAGAGTTTTTCAAGACCCTCAAAAGACATTTCATTTGCCACCTTTTCTTTTAAGATTTCTAGATAGTGTGATCCAACTGCTATCCATTGCCTCAGGGAGCTACAAAGTTAAACAATTGCCTATATTTGTTTTTTAACAAACACCCCCACCTGCACCAGGAAAAGGCTTTATGTAGTAGGTGAAGTCTGAAACAGATCAAATACAAACAGCCTTAGAAGTGGGGTCTTTCAGGAAGCCACTATACAGGTCAAATAATGATAATTCTGTGGGAATGAGGCTGTAAAGAAGCTTCAGCCCTATTCTTTTTCTTTCAGTAGTTGCCATGCTGCTGGCTTTCACTATGCATGCAGCTGGTTTTCAAAGCTACTACAGAGTGGAAGAGCAAGGGATGGCAGTAGGGGCAAATTAAAACACAAAAATCTTAGAAGATTACGGGATTACGGCCGAGTAGAGAACACCAGGAGTAGGTCTCCCTATATACACACAATTGCATTGGCAAAATCTGTTCAATGTAACTATTTTTGAACTCTGGAGTCTGTTGAGGCTAGCAACTTCCAGGGGGGAAACATGAATGGTAAACTGCAGTTCATTTAAGGCAATTTCAACTCTTATCACAGTAGCAGCTACCCATCTCCCACCCCAGCCACATGGCAGGAAGTAAGTTTTCCTGGAGCAGCTGCACACAGCCTGTGGGAGCTAGGATGGACAAAAAGGATTCTATCTTCCAAATATTGGGTATCTGCACTCTGATTGTTGATTGCAGCTTCTGATCACAGAAATGCAGACAAAGAGGCATGCAGACAAAGAGGCAGGCGGCCTTTTTTGTTGTACTTCTCTGAATTGTGGAAACATTCCCTCTCTAGATCAAGTGACTTACAAGAAGATTTAAAGGGCCGGTGGACTTTGCATTTCTTTTTTTACTTTTTTTCCTTTTGAGATCCAGATATTAAAGACTAGGACATTCAAAAGCAAATGCATATATGAGGAGAATTAGGAAATGATTGTAGGGGAAGATTAAAAAAACACACAGAAAAGACATTAAATTCATACCACAGGTTATCCTCAGCACATAGGCTACAACAATCGAAAAGTATATAAACAGTAACAAAAACAGCAAACCCTGGAAGAGAAAGAGATACTGATTTCCAAAGTTAATACCACAGTATTTGACTCAAATGGCCAGTGTTCAATAAAAACTCACAAGCATAGAAAGGAACAGGAAAGTATGACCCATTCAAAGGAAAAACAAACAGAATCTTTCCCTGAGGAAATTAGTGTTACAATTAATATCAAAATTTTAAAACAACTGTCTTAAAGATGTTCAAAGAACCAAAGAAACATGTGGATAAAGTCAAGACAATAATGTGTGAACAAAATGGAAATATCAATAAAGAAGTTTTTTAAAAAACTAAAAAGAAACCAAAATAAATTCTGGAGCTGAAAGGGACAATAACTGAAATTAAATTTGCTAGATAGATTCAAAGAGAGACATGAGCAGGCAGAATAAATAATTGATGAACTTTAAGATAGGACAATGAAACTCATAGAGGGCGAGGAATAGAAAGAAAAAATATTGAAGAAAAGCAGAGCACAAGGAACCTGTGGGACACCATTAAGTGAACCAACATACACATTGCGAGAGTCCAGAAAAAGGAGAGAAAGGGGTAGAGAAATATTTGAAAAAATAATAGCTGAAAATTTTCCAAATTTAATGGATGACATGAATATAAACACCCAAGAAACTCCAAGTTAGATGAACTCAAAGGCACCCAAATCAAGATACATTATAATCATACTTTCAAAAGACAGAGCAAATCTTGAAAGCAGCAACAGACCCCATCACATATGAGGGGTCTTCAATAGGATTGTGAGCAGATTTCTCACCAAAGGTTGTGAGAGCAGGAGAGAATGAACCAATATATTCAGTGTTAAATAGAAAAAAACCTGTCAACCTATAATCCTATATCCAGCCAAACTGCCCTCCAAAAGTGGGGGAGAAGTCAGGACATTACCAAGTAAGCAAAAGTTGGGGGAGTTGTGACCACTAGATCTGCCCTGCAAAAAATGCTCAAAGGAATCCTATAGGGTAAAATAAAGTGACACTAGAGAGCAGCTCAGAGCCACGTAGAGAGATAAAGATCTAATAAAGGTAATTACCTGGGCAACTATAAAAGCTAGCATTACTGTAAAAATAGTTGGTAATTGTACTTTTTGTTCGTTTTGTACATAATTTAAGACAATAATACATTTAAGGAAAAAAATATTATTGTAAAAGTTAGTATGATTGTAACCTTGGTTTGTGACTCCAAATATTATTTTCTATATAATTTGTAAGACTAACTTTTTAAAAATTATTAGTTTATGTTTTTGGTCGTACAACATATAAAGAAATTTTATGATATCAATAATCAAAAGGGGTGAGGACACAGCTATAAACAGTTCTTGTATATTATTGAAGTTAGGTTGCTATAAATTCAAATTAGAATGTTATAACCATATGATAGTAAATGTAGTTGCCATGGTAGACCACAAAGAAACTAGCTATAGAATATATACCAGAGGATATTAAAATGCAATTTAAACATTTTACTATGAAAACAATCAACTAAGCATAAAAGAAGACAAGAATGAAGAAAATGGGGGTCAAAAAAGCCATAGGGCATATAGAAAACAAACAGCACAATGACAGAAGTATATCGCTCCTTATCAGTAATTACTTTAAATGTAAATAGATTAAATTCTCTGAAAAAAAGACAGATCGGAAAATGAATAAAAATACAGATCCAACTATATGCTATCTACAAGAAACTCACTTGAAATCCAAAGACACAAACAGTTTGAAAGTGAAAGGACCCAAAAATATATTCCATGCAAATTGTAACCAATATAGAGCAGGAGTGACTATCTTAATATCAGACAAAATAAACATTAAATCAAAAAGGTTTACAAGACACAAAGGACATTATTCAGTAATAAAAGGCACAATACAGCTAGAAGATAAAACAGGCTACCCTAAACAAGCCCGATCTTGTCTGATCTCAGAAGCTAAGCAGGGTCGGGCCTGATTAGTACTTGGGTGGGAGACCACCTAGGAAGACCACGTGCTGTAGGAATAAAAAATTTTAAAAAGAGATTGTAAGGTCTGCAATCTGTGAGGTCAACTGAGGGTTGCCTTGCCTAAAAAAATATATATATGTTAGGGACATTACTAATCGTGCTGGCTGGAAAATTACTGTTTGCCTATCGCCCATAGGAACATAGGCTGTCATCCATAGGAATATAACATTCTAACAATAAGCTTTCTGTTTCTGTACCCCCGCTTGCACACCTGACCTGTGGGTCGACAGGTAGTGAATAGAAGAAAAATAGACCTTTGTGTTCAGACAGAATGAAGAATGGGATTTGGGGCTTAAAAACCCTATACCTCTACATTTCGGGGCTGCTTAATTTGGGGTCTGCGTACCCCTGGCAGACCCAGCTGGTTGAATTAAGAGTGTGTTTCCTATAACTCACTGATTTCTGGTGGTCCATGTGTCTTTCAGGGGCTGGCGGCTACAACATAATGATGTTAAAGAAATAAGAAGTATAAGAGAGTGCTATGAACAATTGTACATTAAAAAATTTAGATAATTTTTTAGATAAAAAATCTAGATGAAAGAGAGAAATTCCTAGAGAACAAAACCTACCAAGACTAAATTACGAAGAAGTAGAAAATCTAAATATAACTACTAATAGTAAGGAGATTGAATAAGTAATCAACACCTCCTCACCAAAAAAAGTCCAAGACCAGATGGTTTCACTGATGTATTCTACCAAATATTCAAAGAAGAATTAATACCAATGTAAGTTAAATTTTCTCCAAAATTGAAGAGGCAGATACTTTTCCAAACTCACTTTATAAGGCTGGCATTACTCAGTTACCAAAACCAGATTAGGACACTACAAAAAAACATTATAGGCCAATATGCTGGATGAACATAGATACAAAAATTCTCCACAAATTATTAGGAAAACGAATTCAACAATACATTAAAAAGGTCATGCACCACAATCACGATCAAGTGAGATTTACCCTTGAGGCACAAGGATGATTTAACATCCATATATCAATCAGTATGATACACCACATTAATAAATGAAAGATAAAAATAACTTGATCATTTCAATAGATGCAGAAAAATTATTTAACATCAATTCTTGAAAAACTCTCAGCAAAGTGGGTATATACTCAGCAAAGAGGGGATATACTTCAATATAATAAAGACCGTATATGACAAGCCCACAGCTAACATCACATTTAGTGTTGAAAATGGAAAGTTCTTCCTCTAAGATCAGGAACAAGACACAGATAACCACTCTCACCACTTTTATTCAAGATGGTATTGGCAGTTCTAGCCAGAGTAATTATGAAAGAAAAAGAAATAAAAGACAACCAAATCAAAAAGAAAAGTAAAACTCGCTATTTGCAGATGATGTGATACTATGTATGGAAAACCCTAGGAGTCTGGTTCAATATGGGGACATAGGAAGATCCTGAACTCACCTCCCCACATGGACACACCAAATCTAGAACTACATATGCAATAATTTCCTCTGAAAAAAAAAATTGGCTGAGCAACTCCTATATAATGGGCAAGTGAGAAAGAGACCACCACATCAAGGCATGCTGAGCAGTTGAGACATAGTCTTATCATAAATCCCACCCAGTGATCCACAATTGGAAGGGAACTCAAAACCTGGAGCTTCTCCTTGAGGAGCAAAGGTTTTGAACCCCATATCAGCACCACCTCAACTTTTAAAACCTGTACTTGAGAGATGAGCTCCTGAAACATCTCTCTTTGGTAATTGACAGGGCTTGCGTCTATGAGACCTACAAGGCTAAGAAATTAAGCCTTGTGAACTAAGAAACTGCTCTTAAAGGGTTCATGTAGTCAGACTCACCCACCCCCAGAGCCCCACAAAAAAGCAGCTACTTGAGATGCCAAGACTTTATGTGAAAGAGGCTCATTAGCTATTCTTAGAGTGTTGGACTGAGGAGCAGGCATCTGGTCTGGTACACATCTAGGGGGCTGCCAGAGTGCTCTCCAGAGATGGAGCTGGCAGGCCCCATGTTTGTACTTTCCTTCTGCCTTGCTCCAGACAGTGGGCATCAGTTTTTAAAAACTCTAGGACTTTTTTTCCTCTGGTGGGAGCCATCTTTATGCTCCCCCTCTACTTTGCTCCAGCTGGCAGAAGCCATCTTCACGTTCTCCCTCTGTGGCATTTCAGAGGGCCAATATCTCCCAGAGGAAAGTTTTACACACGTCTGGTGCCCTGGTTTTAACATCTGGTGCCTCGAATTTTGCAACCTCCACACAGGGAACACGCCTTAATCCCCTGGCTCTGAAGGCTGGGGAGCTTGCGTTCCTGGGTCCCATGTGACTATAACAAATGTAGAGATGGTTCTTGGCAGACCACCAACCCCAAGGCACTGCACAGACAGCAGACTGAAACACACCCCAGTCTTTCTGAGAAAAAGGACTATTTGCTTGTTCAGAGCTTTGGCCTGAGGGATAAGCTTCTGGTTTGGCACACATCTAGAGGCCTACAGAGATGCTCTTAGGGAATGGAGGCCAGTGGACACCATCTTTGCACTCCCTCCAGCTTGCTGGTGTCTCCCAGGAAAGAGCTTATACCCTTGCCCAGTGCCCTAATTTTTGTGGCTGCTACCAGGGGACACCTTTATATTGCCTGGCTCTGGTGGCTAAAGGGCTTATGCTCACAGATCCCACAGGACTGTAATCAATGGTGAAAGAATTCTTAAACAGTATTCACCCCAGGACACATCAAGAGGCAACAGACCCAGGAACACAGACTTTCTGTGAAAGAGACCTATTTAGCTTGTCATCAGAACTGCAGCCTGAGGGGCAGGCTTCTAATTAAACACATATCTACAGGCTGACTGTAAACCTTTTCTGAGACCTCAGAGGGCAGGCGCTATATTTGTATGCTCCCTCTGCCACCCTCCAAAGCACTAGTATCTCTCGGAGGGGAGCACTTACATGCATTTGGTTCCCAGTTATTGTGGCTGCTGCCTGGGATACGCCCCTTGATCACCTAGCTCTGGTGGCCAAGAGGGTTTCCATTCTAGGTTCCTATAGGACCATAACAATTGGAAAAATATCCTGGCAGGCAACGACCCCTAGGGCACAACACAGACATTGAACTGAAACGCCTCCCCAGCCTTTCTGCAAAAGAGGCCTATGTGCTTTTCCTAGAGCTCTGGCTCTAGGGCCAAGCTTCAGTTTCTACACACATCTTGGGGCCTACAGAACTGCTCTCAAGGAACCTAGGCCAAGGGACACCAGCTTTGCACTCTCTCTCTCTCTCTGCCTCGCTGCAGCTCAGTACTATCTCCAGAAAGGAGCTGATGTACTTACCTGAAGTCCCGATTTTTGCAACTGCTGCCCAGGGGACACCTACAGATCTCCTGGCTCTGGTGGCCAACGGGGTTTATGTTTGTGGTCCCACAGGACTGTATGTATTTGCCTATTTTAGAAGCTGCTACCTGAGGATCTAGGTTCTGTCTGAGATTCTCCCTTTTGGGGCACTTACAGATCTTAGCACACTGGGAACCACTAAAAATAAAATAGGCTGTTTGGATAACGACAAAGATTTGAGAGACAATGAAGAGGTAGGACAGGGTTGAATGATAAGGTTCATCTCCTACACAAGACCACTTCTTCAAGACTAGGAGAGGTGGGGGAGGTCCACGATGATGGCAGTGTGGAAAGACACTGAACTCCCTCCCTCCCAAGACCACGTTGAATATACATCTGTAGAGAGAACAATTACTTTTGAGAGACAACAAAGGGATGACTGAATAGCTTCTGAACAACAAATGAGAGAAAGTGACTGAATAGAGAAGGCTGGGAAACCATGGGAACTCTTCTGGACCTACGGGAACTCTCCGAGATCCAGGCACCAGTGAATGCCATTGTTTATGACCCGTCCCACCTTGATAGGGTGGGTGGGAGTTCTATTTGGGTGCTTTCACAGGGTCAGCCAGCACATTCCCAGCCACCCTACCTGGAGCACATTTCAGGTCTGAACAAAGGGAGCCAGCAGGATCAACAGTGCATCACCACATAAGCCTGGCCTCCCTGCCCAGAGCTGCTCCAGCTCAGCAAGCCAGGATTCTAGGCACCATTAGCACCTATCTGGCTCCAACCAGCCTGCCAGAACTACATAGAGGTCACTTCTACACAAGACTACTTTTTCTACAACAAATGAGAGAGAAAGACCATACAGAGAGAGCTGGGGAGCAACGGGAGCTCTCCAAGAACTGTGAGAATTCTCCAGAGTTGGAGGCACTGGTGAGCACCATTGTTCATGTTCCCCCTCCACCTCAATAGCTGTATTCCGACACTCTGACCTGCAGCAAAGTCGCCACAGTGTGTTCCTCGGCACATCATAGAGCTCATTTTGGCTCCAAAGGGAGCAAACAGGATCAGCAAGGCAATCCTATAAGCATCCGACCTCCCTGTTCAGAGCCGCTCCAACTTGGTGGGCCAGGCTCCCAGACACCGAGGCACCCGCTCAGCTCCAACTGGCTTGCCAAGCCCACTCAACACACACAGCCTACATAAATGTTTCTTCTACACATGCTACTTTTTCAAGACTGAGAGAGAGCTATTTTATCTATTTCTTATAAACAAACATAAAAAGTCAAGCAAAATGAAAAGACAGAAGAATATCTCTCAAATGAAGGAACAAGAAGAATCCCAAGAATAAAACCCTAAGGAAATGGAAATAAGCAATTTGCCTGATAAAGAATTTAAAGAAATGGTCATACGGATGCTCACCAAACTTGAGTGAAATAGAAGAACTTAAGGAGAATGTCAACGAAGTATAATAAAGAACCAAGTATACTTAAAGAATAAAAGAACTGAAATAAACACACTAGAAGAAATCGAGAGTAGATTAGCTAATATAGAAGAATGGATCAACCTGGATGATAGACTAATAGAAATTGACCAATCAGAACAGCAAAAAATAAATAAATAAATAAAAGAATTTAAAGCTTAGGGTAGTTTAAAGGACCTTTAGAAAAACATCAAACATTCACATCATAGGGATCTCAGACAGAAAAGAAAGAAACAGAAACTGTATTTGAAGAAATAATGGCTGAAAACTTTCCTAGCCTGGAAAGGAAACAAACATCCCAATCTAGGAAGCACAGAGAGCTCCAAACAAGATGAACCCAAAGAGATAATTAAAGACACCAAGACACATTATTATTAAAATGGCAAAATTTAAAGGCAAAGAGACAATTTTGAAGGAAGCAAGAGTAATAAACTAGTTACATTCAAAGGAATTCCATAAAGCTATCAGCTGATTTATCATCAGCAACTTTACAGGCTAGAAAGGAGTGGCGGGACATTTTTCCAGTGTTGGAAGAAAGGAAACTACAACCTAGAATAATTTTCCCAGCAAGGTTATCATTCAGAGTTGCAGGAGAGATAAAGAGTTTCCTGGACAAGGAAAAACTAAAGGATTTCATCACCATTAAAACAGCTTCACAAAAATCTTAACAGGTCTTCTTTTAGTAGAAAAAAAAAGGCCATAATCAGAAATAAGAAATATGAAAAAGAAAAATATCTCAGATTAAGTCAAATAATAAATAGAGCAAATCAGACATTTAAAAAGCTACTACACAGGTCAAAAGACAAAAGTACCAAACCCAACTAAAATGACAATAAGTAGTTAGGAGATACACAAAACAAAAAGATCTATAAAATACGACCTCAAAAACATAAAATATTGAGGGGAGGAATAAATATGTAGTTTGTTTAGAGTATATTCTAACTTTAACACCTATCAGTTTAAAAATAAACTGCTATAGATATAGAACGATATACATAAACCTCATGGTAGCCACAAACCAAAACAGTACAAAAGATGTAAAGAATAAAAAGAGAGGAACCCAAACAAAACACTAACAAAAACATGGGAAAAGATCAGAGAAGAAAGGAACAGATGAGAACTATAAAAACAATAAAAAACAATTAACAAAATGGTAATAAGTACATACTTGTCAATAATTACTTTAAATGTAAATGGATTAAACACTCCAATAAAAAGGCATAGGATGGCTGAATGGATTTTAAAACATGACCCATCTATACGCTGCTTACAAGAGACTCACTTCAAATCAAAAGATATACAGAATGAACTGAAGGAATGGAAAAGGAATTTGCACGCAAATAAAAATGAAAAGAAAGCTGGGGTATCAATACTCATATCAGTAAAAATAGACTTTAAAACAAAGAACGTAAAAGAGAACAAAGGACATTAATTTTATAGGAGTCAGTCCAAAAGAATAAAACAATAGTAAATATCTACACACCCAACATAAGAGCACCTAACGATATAAAGCAAATATTAATTGATGTAAGGGAGAAAAACAATAAAATCACAGTAAAACAATAGAGAATTTTAATACTCCGTTCATATCAATGGATGGATTATTTAGATAGAAAATTAATAGGAAAATAATGGCCTTAAATGTCACATTATGCCAGATAAACTTAATATATGCAGAACATTTCATTCAAAAACTGCAAAATAATTGTTTTTTTCAATTGACCATGCTACATTCTCTAGGATAAATTACACATTAGGCCACAAAACAAGCCCAATAAATTCAAGAAGACTGAAATCATATCAAGCATCTTTTCTGACAGCAATGGCATGGAAGTAGAAATCAAATCCAGGAAGACTAAACGACATGTTACTAAACAACCAATGGATCAAAAAGGAAATCAAGCAGGAAATCAAAAAACTACCTTGAGACAAATGAAAATAAAAACAGAACTTTTCAAAATTTATGGGATCCAGCAAAAGCAGTTTTAAGAGGGAAGTTCATAGCTATAGAGGCCTACCTGAAGAAACAAGAAAATTCTGACATATACAACCTAACTTTACACCTAAAGGAACTAGAAAAAGAACAAACAAAACCCAAAGTAAACAGAAGGAAGGAAATAATCAAAATCAAAGTGGAAATAAACAAACAAAAAAGATGAAACTCACAGATACTGGGAGAAAACTGGGAATTGTCAGAGATGGGAGTTTGGGGGATGGGCAAAATGGGTAAAGGGGGTCCATAGGTACAAACTTCCAGTTATACAATAAATCAATCCTGGGGATTAACATATAGCATGGCAACTGGTTAACAACACTGTATATTTGAAAGTCACTAAGAGTATAAATCTTAAAACTTTTCATCACAAGAAAAAAAATGTAACTGTGTGGTGATGGATGATAATCTATTATGGTAATGATTTTAAAATATATACATATATCAAATCATTATATTGTATAGCTAAAACTAATATAATTTTATATGTCACTTATATCTCAATTTTTAAAAACTCTCAACAAAGAGAAGTCCTTAACCTGAGGCTTCACTGATAATTTCTACAAACATATAAACAAGATCTAATACAAATTTTACTGGAACTTTTCCAAAAAAAATTTGAAGAAGAGGAACACTTCCTCATTCTTTGAGGCCAGCATAACCCTGATACCAAATCTAGACAAAGACACCACAAGAAAAGAAAACCATGATGTTTGCTGTGGACTTTCATATATGGCTTTTATTATGCTGCAGTAGTTTCCTTCTATTCTTATTTCATTGAGAGTTTTTCTGCATCTCAATTGATGCAGAAAAAGAATTTGACAAATTGATCACCCTTTCATAAAAACTCTCAATGAAATAAGAATAGAAGGAAACTACTGCAGCATAAACTCATGATTTGACCTAAGGAGTCCAGCCCACTCTCACGACCTCGTGGTGGCGTACTGGTGACTGGCTGGACTCGGCTATGTCTAATACTGGATCTGTGCAGAGCAGTGAGAGATGTACTGAAAACAGAATTGAAAGCAAATGCCAAGAAGACTTCTGGCAGCAGCATAAAAATTGTGAAAGTGAAAAAAGAATACTATATCCTGACTAAAGTTTGAAATGCTGTATTTTCAAGGTGAAGATGTGCGGGCACATGTTATGGCAGACTGAAAATGATCTCGCTTTATGAGGGAAAAATATCTGTCTTGTTCACAGATTGACAATGCCAATAAATTGAAGTATAGTCAAAAAAAACCTTCACACCAGTATCCCTTATGAACTCTGATGCAAAATGCTCAACAAAATACTAGCAAACAGAATTCAGCAGTGTACTGAAAGGATTATACACCATAAGCAAGTGGGATTTATTCCTGGGAGGCAAGCATGGTTCAACATGTGATAATAGATCGATGTAACATGCCATGTCAACAAAATGAAGAAAAATAAACACAGAATCATCTCAATTGATGCAGAAAAAGAATTTGACAAATTGATCACCCTTTCATAAAAACTCTCAATGAAATAAGAATAGAAGGAAACTACTGCAGCATAATAAAAGCCATATATGAAAGTCCACAGCAAACATCATACTCAATGGTGAAAGACTGAAAGTTTTTCATCTAAGATCAAGACCAAGACCAGGATGTCCACTTTCACCACTTCTATTCAATATATACTGGAAGTTCTAGCCAGAGCAATCAGGCTAGAAAAAGAAATAAAAGGCATCCAAATTGAGAAGGAAGAAGTAAAATTATCTCTATTTGCAGATTATATGATCTTGTACAAAGAAATCCTAAAGGCTCCTTAACAAAAGAAAAACTGTTAGAATTAATTCAGCAAAGTAGCAGGATACAGAGTTGACAAAATCAGTTGCATTTCTATTCACAAACAATGAGCTATCTGAAAATAAAATCACAAAAAATTCCATTTACAATAACATCAAAAAGAATAAAATTCTTAGGAATTAACCAAGGAAGTAAAAAACTTGTAAAATAAAAACTACAAAACATTGCTGAAAGAAACTGAAGAAGAAATAAATGAAAACATATGCCAGGTTCATGGATTGGAAGACTTAATATTGTTAAAATATCAATACTACCAGAAGCAATAGACAGATTCAATACGATCCCTATAAATACCAATAATTTTCTGCAGAAATGGAAAACCCATCATAAAATTTATATAGAATCTCAAGGTACCCAGAATAGCCAAAACAATCTTGAAAAAGAACAAAACTAAACAACTCACACTTCCTGATTTCAAAAATTGCTATAATCAAAATGGTGTGGTATCAGCATAAAGACAGACATATATAACAATGGAATAGAATGTAGAGTCCAGAAATAAACTTTTGCATATATGGTCAAATGATTTTTGACAAAGCATGCCAAGACCATTCAAAAGACAGTCTCTTTAATAAATGGTGCTGGGGAAACTGGATATCCACATGCAGAAGATTGAATTGGACACATATAACTCCATATACAAAAATTAACTTTAAATGGATCAAGGATTTAAATGTAATACCTAAAACAATAAAACTTTTAGAAGAAAACATAGGAAAAATCTTCATAACATTGGATTTAGCAATGATTTATTGGATGCATACAACACCAAAGGCACAGGTAACAAAAAAAAAATAGATAAAACTTCATGAAAATTAAATTTTTTGTTCATTAAAAGACAGCATTTAGAGTAAAAAGGAAACTCACAGAATGAGAGAAACATTTCCAAATCACATACCTGATGAGGGTTTCACATTCAGAATAGCACTTCTAAAACTCAACAACAAAAAAAACAACCAGATTCAAAAATGAGCAAATAGACATTGAATAGACATTTCTCCAAAGAAAGTAAACAATAAGCACCTGAAAAGTAAGCACATGAAAAGATGCTCGATATCAGTAATTAGAAAAATGCAAATCAAAATCACCATACCCCTCACACCCATTATGATGGCTACTATAAAAAAAAAAAAAAAAAAAAAAGCAGAATTGGCAAAGATGTGGATAAACTGGAATGTCTGTGCACTACTGGTGAGAATGTAAAATAGTACAGCCACTGTAGAAAAAGAGAGTATGATGGTTCCTCAAAAGATTAAAAATAAAACTACCATGTGACCCACCAATCCCACTTCTAGGAATTCACCCCCAAGAATTGAAAACAGGGTCTCAAAGAGATATTCGTGCACTTATATTCATAGCAACATTATTCATAATGACTAAAACAATTAAGTGTCTTTTGACTGCTGAATGAATAAACAAAATGTCATATATATATATATATATATATATATATACATACATACACAATGGAATATTATTCAGCCTTAAAAATCAAGTGATCTCAGAAGCTAAGCAGGGTCAGGCCTGGTTACTGCTTGGATGAGAGACCACCTAGGAAGACCAGGTGCTGTACGTGTAAAAAATAAAAAATAAGGGATTGTAAGCTGACAAGGTCCTTGTAATCTGTGAGGTCAACCAAGGGTTGCCTCGCCTAAAAAAGGGAAAAAAAAAAAAATCGAGTAAATTCTGCAAAATGCTACGGTATGGATGTACCTTGAGGAAATTATGCTGAGTGAAATAAATCAGTCTTAAGAACACAAACACTGAATGATTCTAAAGTAGTCAAAATCATAATGACAGAAATTGTAACAGCAGTTGCCAGGTGCTGAGGGGAGAAGAATGGGAAGTTACTGTTTAATAGGTATAGAGTTTGTTTTATGAAATGAAGAGTTATGGAGATGAACTGTGTTGACTGTTGTACGACAAAGTGGATGTATTTAATGCCACTGAACTGTACACTTAAAAATGGTTAAGACAGTAAATTTTAGGCCCTGTATTTTACAATAATAAAAACAAAATAGCAAAAACACTAAAAAGCTCACTATTCTTACTGACATTCAGCCATTTTTTTTTTCATAGATACTTCCTGAATTGTTGCAAGCCTTTGGTTAATTTCTGGAGTTTGGAAAAGTTCATTTTGACCATTTTGTCAGTTTTCTCATTGCTTTTACAGAGGGGAGAATTTTTGGAAATGTTTACTCTGCTCTTTTTGCCGATATCCGTGGCTTTGCATTGTTAATATCCCTCAGCTGCTTCTACGGGCTGGGGAAAAGCAAAGGCTATAACCACCCCAGTCCATTAGGAAAATTCTTGCTGGCCTGGAAAAGGTCCCCAGCTCTTATTCCACCTGAAAAGCTCACCTCTGTCAAAGATGAATAATCAAAAGGGAACTAATGGAGGACCTATGCAGAGATACTAGAAGGAAAAAGGAAGAAAGAAGCAGGGTAAACATGAAAGCTGAAGAACACTTGCTTAGAAAATCATTACCGATGAGCAGGTGAAAAATTCAATCGGATATTTCACCTTTAAAAAATAACAAACTTTTCCGGGAAACCAAGGACAAGACTAAAAAGATATATGGAATGGCAAGGCAATAAAAGGAGCTGGCAAAACCCAGGAAAAAAGTGAAAGAAAAAAATTAAAGCAGCGTAGAAGAGAAGATGAAATTGAAAGTATCACAGGGAACACATGCTGGGAAACACAGAAGGGGTTTGGAGGACTGGAATGTGGAGCATGAGCAAAATGAAATGGCTTAAAAGGAAATGACATACATGACAAATGGGCAAGAGAGCCTGTATATACGTGATTGGACTCCCTAAGGAAGCGGATCTAAAAATGGACTTAAAGACACAATCTTGAAATTGCTTCCAGCAATAATACATGATTAGACATCTTGAACAGCCATGTCCCAGTAAAAGTGGTTATAAACGACTGAGGTTTCCAAATGCTAGTAAAGTTACTGAACTTCTAAGATAAAGAACGAATCATTTGAACTGACAAACAGGTCAAATCACCTATAAGAATGTGGCTGGGCCGAGATGTCCCTATACCTGTATTCAATGTTGGGGAACAGTAGAGCCAGCAAGGCCTCAAAATCCTGCAAGAAGCAAATGTACACCAAGATATTTATACCCAGCCCAAACATTTCTGAACATGCAAAACTCAAGGAATATTTTTCTCACGAGACCTTCCTGAGAAAAATACTCAAAGGTGATATTTAGCCATCCAAGAGGAAAAGTCAAAACAGAAAATCTAGTGTAGTAGATCTCCTAGAATGACCAACCTGAGGACTCCTGCATTTGTTCTCAATGGCTTACTTGTTCTTTTGATGTCCCAGATCGGTCGTTTTAACAACTCCTTCTCTATAGACAAAATTATCGTCAATAATAATCATGTTCTAATCAGTAATAAGCATTTTCGTGATTCGTTTTCCAGTTTTAAAACAATTAACCATCGAGTAAAGTAGTTCATGTATGAATTAAAATTTTCACCGTCCCTCCACCCCCAAAAAATTGCACCTTGTGGTTTACATTCTATTTTGCTGTTTTAAATTTACAAAATAGAAGCTTTAAGTGATCATATAGACTGACAGAATTGAAATGATTCCAATTGTTTCATCGTTTTTACAACCACTTACCATCATTCTTTATTTCATATTCACTAAATGCGGGAATATGTATGTAGTAAAGCCGGAACTGGAGACACAAAATGTACCCGAAGTGAGCTTGAAGGATTCCAAACCTTTAGGGAGCTACTTTCCAAATGAACCATGTATCTGCGTTTGTGTGTGTGATGGGTTGGGGGAGGTTTCCCACTGTTTAAATTGGGAGTTTTCCAAATTAGCTTCCATGCAGACTATAAAAGCCAAACAATGAAAATTGCTAGTGTAGAGCACACAGAGTAGTTTTTTCAATTGAAATTCGTCAATGACCAAAGCAATTGTAATAAAATGCGGGTGCATTTTATCGCTGCCGTTGTTTAGGATTGTCAACGCAAGTTTTACAATAGAAATCAGACAAGATAATCAATTTCATTATTATTTTTAAATTCTCTACATCTGTCTCAATTTTACATTTTGCAACCTTGCGATCGTCTAGAAAGCATTTACAGACAGAAGAGGTCATTAAACAGAGACAACTATATATTATATATTCAAGCTAGACAGCTTAAATCAACATAAGGTAAAAGTACAACAACAAATCTGCACAGAGCGTGCACCCACTTATTGCCAGCACCTAGGGCTGACGTGCCCAGCCCCAGTCTAGCACTGAAATCTTCCCAGTCCTCCAGACTCTGAAACTCACCTGCTCCAGATCCGCAGCCCTGAGGGAGAGAGGTGAGATGGGAGAGTACTCGGCCTGGAGGTAATCACCTCTGGGTCAGATACAGACTTGCAAAATTCTTAATCTTTTTTGTAAACCTAGTTAAGTCTTTTCTTTCCTCCTTTCTTTGGAGAAAGACCCTGTCCCTTAAATTTAGATAATTACTTTGAAACTGGTGACTCAGGGTCTTCTGGCTATTGATAAGGATCATTGAAACTCAGCATTCTCCTTGGCCCATTATAAGGCAGGAATGGCTTCAGGCCAAAACAGGGCCCTTGGAGTCCCAGAAAGGAGAGAACGTTTTACCCAAGATTTTTCCTTTCTTTTACAAAAATAGATATTAATCAAGCCTGATTTCCTTTACTTACTTGATAGGCAAATTAATGATAGAAATGTAACTAGATATATGATTCAAGTAACAAGTTTGTATCTTTTTCCTTATCTAAGGACTGAGGTGGCACTTCGGCAGGAAACCATCCTAACTGAGGCAGAGAGGGAAAGAGCTCCATGAAACCCCAGTACCCGATAGGCAGGGACTACAACCCTCTTCAACTGGAAGCAGGTACAGAAAAGACTTCCTGTCCCTCAACATCCAATAAGGGGGTTCATGGCTCTCAGAAAAGGAATCAGCAGGAAAGTTAAATAAGGGGTTTCGGGGCTGCCTGCAAAGACACTAAGGTCATCCTATTCTAGAAAGGGTCCGCCCACAATTCAGCAAGCCAGAGGGCATTTGGGAGCTAAAGGAAACAAGTAAGCAAAAAATTGGGTACTAGCTTTAGCTGGTCACTCAAATCTGCACAACGAAGACTCCCAATGAATGACCTTCAACTCATCTAGCCTCATATATGTGATGCATATGCCCTGAAGTTCGTTAATATCTATAACAGACTGAATTCCAGGAACAGAACATGTGCAGAAAGCAAATGATGGGTCACTGAGTCTTGTCAGTCTTAGCTGTCAATCAAGAAAGCCCACTCCTCTATGAAAAGTAACCACCCACAGCAAATGGGAATAAAAGCCCCAAAGACTTTTGTTACTGTGCCCTTGAGCCTTTTGAGCCACGCTTCTCTTGCTCAGGCCACTTCCACTTCTGGAAGTGTACTGCTGCTTTACTTTCCCTTCTAATAAAGCTTTTCTTTTCTGCTGTACTTCGGTATCTTGCTCAATTCTTTGTCTGAGACATCAAGAACCTGGACAACGTGCCGAGAAGGGAACCCCACTCTCTGGTAACACACACTTGCAGTGGAGAAAAGTGTTCCACTGGCCACCCCTGAGATCCATGAAGGGGTAACGTAGGGAGGAGGCAAGAGATCTAAAATGTTAAATCAAGCTACGTTCAGAGACAGCAATATGCTTCTCAGCCCTGCAGCCAGGCCGGGAGGACGTCTTCAGAACAACCCCATCTGCTGGGGTTGCTAACACATTCTCCACACCTGTGGAAGGGGAAACAGGAATAACAAAGTCTTTAAGTGGCTCCTACGCAAATAAAATTGTTCATTCCCTATGGCTAAAACTGGGAAACCTATGGATTAAAGGCTGGGAGCTGCCAGCTGAACTTTCGCTCTACATATTTTTATCTTTTCACGGTACCTATTCTTCTCCTTCCTCACAGTATGTCCATATCAAAGGAAATGAGAACTAACGAATGATACATAAACAGAATTCCCTGAACACTCAGGGTCCCTCTCTGCTTCTGAGAGGAGACCACGCTCTGTCAAGTGTTAACCCCTTTCCTGATAAACTTTCCTTTTGACTAACTTTGGTGCGTCAAAATCCTTTCTATACTCTCCGCCCAAGGACGTTCTCTCCGTGCAGGGCTTGGTCTCCCCGCCCGCCCCCCACTCCGGGAAATTTGCCCTGTCCTGCATGAGCAAGCAACAAAACCCAGAAAACCCTGGAACTGAAGAGAACGGTGAATGAGGACGTGAGGGTCATGGCCCAGCAGAGATTACAAGACACTGCTAGAGAAGGTAGAACAAGACCTTGAAAATGGATGAGCCTGGTGAAGACGCCTATAGTTTAATTACTCACAAGCTGAAAGAGAAGAATGCTTCAGAATTTGGCCAAGAAACACAGAAGATCTAGTCAGCCTGACATTCAGGAGAGTGCAGTTGTTTGAGATGCAGAAACCCTGCTTTTCATGGAGCACCCTATGAGCATGTAATTAGGTCTTACTGGGTGCATCTGCCATTTTCTTCCAGGGAACTTTCTTTCCATCAAGAGACAAAAATATCAAGTGACTGTACAACAGACTACAGAAATATTTTTCTTTTAAGTTTATTGGGGTAACATTGGTTAATACAATTATATAATTTTCAGGTGTACATTATCATTTGACATCTTTATATTCTATTGTGTGATTACCACCCAGAGTCGTTTCCTTTAGCTACCATATATTTGATCCCCTTTACCCACTTCACCCTCCCCCTACCCCCTATATTTGACCCCCTTTACCCCGTATACCTCCCCCTTCTTCCTCCACCACTAGTAACCACTAGTCCATTGTCCATATCCATGAGTCTCTGTCCTATTTGTTTGTTGCTCTTAGGTTTATATCCCACGTATAAGTGACATCGTGTAACTTTCAACTTTTTCTGGCTTATTTCGCTTAGCATGATTATCTAGAGGTCCTTCATGTTGTGCAAATGGCAGTATTTCATCTCTTCTTGGCTGAGTAATATTCCATTGTATATATGTACCACAGCTTCTTTAGCCAATCATCTATCGTAGGACACTTCAGTTGCTTCCATGTCCTGGCCACTGTGAGTAATGCTGCTGTGAATATCGGTGTGCAAATATCTTTTCGGATATGGGTTTTCAAGTCTTTGGGGTAAATACCCAGTAGGATTGCTGGATCATATGGTAGATCAATTCTTAGTTTTTTGAGGAACCTCCATACCATTTACCATAGTGGCTGTACCAATTTGCAGTCCCACCAGCAGTGTATGAGGGTTCCTATTTCTCCACATCCTCTCCAACATTTGTTATTACTTGTCCTGTTGATTATAGCTATTCTGATAGGTGTGAGATGGTATCTCATTGTGGTTTTGATTTGCATTTCCCTAATAGCTAGCTACGTTGAGCATCTTTTCATATATTTGTTGGCCATTTGTATGTCCTCTAGGAAGAAGTGTCTGTTCAGGTCCTCTGCCCATTTTTTGATTAGATTGTTTGTTTTTTTGCTGTTATTGAGTCATATGAGTTCTTTGTATATTTTGGATATTAGGCTCTTATCGGAGGCATTGTTTGCAAATATATTTTACCATTCAGATGGTTGTCTCTTTACCTAGTTGAGGATCAGAAATATTTTTTTAAGATAATAAATTATTTAAAAGATGTCAATGTGTGAACAGAAGAGCAAAGCAGCTGTGATATATTTTGAGGAAACCAATGAACAGAAGGAGAAATTACCTGAAGAGGTGCCTGGGCTTTCCAATGCAATCTTCTAGAAGGCCTGAGGATCTGGATCAAATACAAAGGGAAAGTCTCTGTGTTTTCAGGAAACCAAGGGACAAAAGATTGTAAAGGAGTATGGAAGGCTTGTAACAAGGAATTTAGCAAAAATCTTTAAGGGGGAAAAGAAAAGCTCTTAATGAACAAAACCAAGTAGGGGGAAGATGAAGTCTGAGTGTCATTAAACTAAAGAAGAAAAATACCAGACTTAAGAAGAGCATGAAGCTGTTACTACAGGAAGCAAATGATGATCGAGCAACATTCCAAGCCTTCCAACACCTCCAGAAAACTTTGTGCGATCACCTAGGGAGCTTTAAAACGACGGAGGCTGGGCCCCACTTCTAGAGTGCCGCACTTAAGTGGTCTCAGGTCTGGCCTGCTTGTTGAGAATTTTAAAAGCTCCCCAGGTGATTCTAATGGGCAGCCAGGATTGACAACCAGAAGCTCTTCCAAAAAAGAAAGAAATCCAATTTGAATAATTGCATCATGCAGCTGACAATGACCAGATGACAACACTTTTTAAAGATGGAAAAGGTCATGAACAATATTCTGGTTAAAAAATATTGTACTTGAACTGGAAAAACTCAAATGTCTGTCAATAGAATGGATAACCAATCTGTGGTGTATCCACACACAGAATGATCTGATACAGGCACCAAGGACAAATCTCAAAAAGGTCAGACATAAAAGAGTACATTCTATATGATTCTAATTATGTGAAATTCAAGAACAGGCAAATTTAGCGGTCACAGAAATCAGAACAGTGGTTGGCTCTGGGGAGTAGAGGTGGGACTTGACTAGAAAAAGCCAGAGATTGAATGTTCTCTACCTTGTTTCGAGAGGTGGTTACACCAATGTATAAAATTGTCAAAATTCATCAAACTGAACTCTTACTACCAGAGTATTTTACTGTGTGTAAATTACACTCAATTTTTAAAAGGAATACTGTATTTGAAAAAATTCCTAATCCAAACTGAGTGTTGAGATGTAAGCTCATCAAGAGCTTACAAAACAAGAGCTGTCATGTTTTCTGCCATGGTGATGGTGGAAAACAAATGCAGAACCTTGCCGCAGAAAGCAGACCCTTATCTCCTGCATCAGCAGAAAAGGGAGCCCGCAGGAGATGATGACTCCAGAGAGAGGGAATGAAAGGAAGGCAGAGATCTTTTAGCTTCGGGGAAGCAAAAAACTTCTAAGCAGAGAATTCAAGAACAAGAAGGCAATTATAGGGAGGAGAGAGAGAGATTAGTCTAAAAAACCTAAATGACTCTTCACGATTAGAAAGTCAACGTGCTTTGCTGCTGCTGTCTAAAGAGCTCTTACGGGAGAGAAGATGCCAGCTGCCAGCCTGTTGACAGAAATTAATATAAGTAAAATCCAAGAACAATTCTTCAAATACCAGTGACTGTAGAACCAATTCTAGAAAAACAGGATCATAAAATCCTACTATAGAGAGGTTCCCCAAGCTCGGGGGTCAACAAATTTTTTCTGTAATGGGCCGCATAGTAAATATTTTAGGCTGTGCAGGCTATAGGATCTCTGTTGCAAATACTCAACACTACCATTATAGCATGAAAGAAGCCATCGACAATACAGAAATGAAAACTATATCCCAGTAAAATTCTATCTACAAAAACAGAGGGCAGATCTTCACAAGACAGGCCAAGACGGCTGACTCCATTCTAGTCAAAAGGAGTGGGAAATGGAGAAGGGGTCAGCACACATCACTCATTCATATTCAGTGGTCAGAATTTAATCCTTTGGTCATGTCGAGATGCAAAGGAGGCTGGAAGTGTGGCCTATTTTATGAGCAGCCGTGTGTCTATCAAAAGTCAGCCATCTACCAAAAAACAAAAAACTACCTAGTAATAAGTTCGGTGAAGTTTCAAATACAAAAATCAGTTGTATTTTTCTACACTTAGCAATGAACAATCCAAAAATAAAAATAAAATTAAGAAAACAATTTTATTCACAAAGGCATCAAAAAGATAAAATACTTAGGAGTAAATTTAACAAAAGAAGTGTAAGACTTGGACACTGAAAACTACAAAACATCATTTAGATGTTTTGGGTTTTATGGAAGTTACTTTATCTAGGCATGATTGATGAAATCATTGGCCATTGGTGATTGAACACAATTTCCAGCCCCTCTCCCATTCCTGGAAGGCTGATGAGGCTGAAAGTTCCAAGCCTCTAATCAAAGTTTGTTCCCGTGGCAACTGGTACCGCCCCCACCTCCCCACCCCCCTTCCTTAGGAGCTTTCTAAAAGACACATTAACATAAAGTCAGGTGTGATCAAAAGGGTTTGATGTGAATAACAAGGCATGCCTTTTTCCTTTACGGCTCTGGAGTTTTTTAGGAACCAAGGACAAAAGACCAAATATTATAACAAAAAAATGCTCCCACATTGCTCTTATCAAGCTTAGGAAATTCTAAGGGTTTTAGGAGCTCTGTGCCAGAAACAGGAGGACAACCAAATACATATTTCATAAAAGTCCTAATATTATAGGCTCTTTGGCCCTCCACTTTGGCAGAGCATTCTACCCCCAATAAATGGCAAAATCTATGTATTAATTAGGACAGCTGCTACAAATAATAGCCCCCAAAATATGAAAGGTTCACACACAATAGAAATCTCTTTGTGTGCTATGTAACTGTAGTGAGCAGGTGAGCAGTCTTCTTCCTTGCAGCCATTCAGGCACCCAAGCTGTTGGAGGAATCTGAGGCTCGGTAGCAAGACAAGCAGCAGAGTAGGGGCTAGACCACAGGCGGCCCAGTGTTTGGCCTAGAACCCAGTTTCTTAACCATGCTGAACCAAATACCAAGTGAGTGTGGACAAAAAAGGGGCCACAAACTAAACCTGACACGCTCGAGGGAGGCCAGCAATGGCAGGCCCTATAAACTCAGAGACCGAAAGTTATCATATAGGATGGTCTGTACACAAAATTCCTAACTAAAAGTGGGTCGTAGCAGGTAGTCACATCCTGGGCCAGTGACTTTCTTGACAAAGGTCAATTTTTACCTTCAGTGAGCCTGTCTATAGTCTTTTTGCATCTAAGATAACATACTCTTGGAATGTCAGAATAATACCTTTTTCTCCAGACCCCTCAGGGCACAACCTCCATACCAGAGCAGGAAGCCACAGAACCCTTCACTGTTATCTTGTTTCCTGCATACCATCTCCGTGTGCTATAAATGTTAATTATTACTGTCCTGTACTCACCAATGTAAATGAAGTACGCCTCTCTCCATTTTATTTTTTATCCAATCCCAGAGATTTCTCTGCTTTGCTTTGTCCTACCCACTAATCTACCAATCTCGGGGGCGGGGGCAAAAGAACTACATGTTAAATCAAGCTATATGCAGAGACTGCAGTGTGCTGATCAGCCCTACAGCCAGACCACCAGGAAACTTACAGAACAAAGGAAGATTTCTGCTGAAATTACTAACAAACCATTTCCCCATACGATGGACAGAAAACAGGAAAACCAAGTCTTTAAGTCACCACTACACAAAACAAACACAATCATTCATTCCCTATGTCTAAAACCGTGGGGAATCTATGGATCAAAGTCTGGGAACTGCCAGCGGGCCTTTCATGCTACACACTCTTACCTTTCACACTGTGTACTGACACCATCAAAGGAAAATGGGTAAACAAAGTCTTTAAACTGTAATTCATAGAAACTAAGAATGATATATAAACTGAATTCCCTGAACACTTGAGTACCTCTCATCGTCTTTTCTCTTAGCTCTCTCTCTGTCTCTAAGGGAAGATTACGTTCTGTCTACGGAGCGTTACCCCTTCTCTAATAAACTTCCTCTTTGACTCTAACTCTGGCATGCGCTCGAATTCTTTCCTGCATGAAGTCAAGATCTCTCTCTCCCTCCCTCTGGCCGCAGGGCTTGAGCTCCCCTACTCGGGGGAATTCGCCCTGTCCTGCATCACTACCACAAATTTCACGTAACCCTCCTTACATCTCCTCCTCTGATTCTAAAGTGTAAAATAGGCTGCAAAACTGCCATTCTCTGAAGCAATTTTTAATCTGTTGAGATTTTGCTTTCCAGCAATTGTCATCAGTTTGGCTCAAATAAACTCATTAAAATTCTCTGCAGGTTTGGACGTTTCTTATGCTGACAGTGCTTAAGTCCGTTCTAGTTTCATAATTTTTTTGTCTTGACCCTGCATCATGAGGATCATCGTTATCAAATCAAGCCCTGTGCTGGCTATGTTATTCTGGTGTGTAGAAGATTTAAAATGAGTGTAAAATTGAACAAATGAATGAGTGAATGAATGATGACTACTATAATGTGACTTCAATTCTTTCTTTCTCATTGGGGAGGAAGAAAAATTTTCCCCCTTCCCTAGTCTGTTTCTTTTGGCTGGTTAAATAATCAAACCGACACGAGACAGAACAAGAGAAAATCTAATTCAGTATGCACAGGAGCCCACATGCATGAGAGACTCAGAGACAGGAAGGTAGGTATATATGACATCCTAAACTAGGGACTGAGGTAAGGTGCCAAGGGCTTTAGAAGGGAAGAGGGTCATTCACAGATCCATAAGAGCAGATGTTCAGTAATCAGATGTTTGCCCCACCAGACAGATGAGTCAACAAAAGCTTATCTCTTGTAATAACAGTTCTTTTTATGGGCAAGGCCCCTGATTTAAATTCTAGGTAGTTAGGAGGGGAAACAGAAGTTTCTCTTGAGCCTGCAATGTCTCCAGTACCTTTAGCTCAAAATAATCTGCATACCATACATGCACATCTTAGGGTGACTCGCTCTGAACCCCTCATTTTGCATTTACTTGGAGCTATCTTTTACTGTAAACCACCTCAAATCCTTTTAAGTAGTAGTGGGTTATAATATGAAACATTATTCCAGAGGTGTGGAAATGAGGGGCCCCAGTGGAACCAAAACAGACAGGACACTAACCTGTCTGGTTAAGCCACTGGGATGTGACACCAGAGGGACTATTTTCCATACGAAAGTCATCTCCCATGTCATTGTGTGGCTCTGGTTTTTGCCCTCTTCCTTCTTGCTTTAAAGTCTTTGGCTATGGCTTTTTGTACTCTGTGCTCCCAAGAACAATTTGATCCAATCCGATACTCATGAATTAGTTTCCTATGGCTGCTATAACCAATTACCATAACTCGATGGCTTAAAACAACAGAAACTTACCCCCTTACAGTTCTGGAGGCTTTCGAGGAGAATCTGTTCCATGCTTCTTCCAGCTTCCGGTGGCCGACAGCAGTCCTTAGCTTATGGATGCATCACTCCAATCTTCCAGGCCAGCATCTTAAAATCTCCCTTCGTTCCAGCTTCACTTCACTTTTTCTTCTTTCTATCAAATCTTCCTTTGCATCCCTCTTATAAGGAAGGATACATACGTTTGCATTTAGAGCCCACCGGATAATCTTGGGTAATCCCCCAGACTCAGAATCCTTAACTTAATCATATCTGCAAAGGCTTTTTTTTCTATACAAGGAAGCATTCAAAGGTTTCATGGATTAGGACATGGATATCTTTTAGGGGCACATGGATTCATTCAGTAGTCACTACTCAACCACTTACTGAATATTTGTATGGGTCCTCATTCATTCTTGTAGGTACATAAAAATTTATAAAATGAAGTCCTTGACTTCTGATTTTAATGATTTTAATACAATAAAGTCGATATTCCACACACGCACACACACCTTTGTCTAGAAATTATCTGTATCAGTCAGGATCCGATCAAGAAAACTGAGACCACACTGATTATTTTAAGAGAATGTGAAATAGGACATTGGCTAACCAGGCAGGGACTGGAGGACAGAAAAGGCAAAAATGAGACTCTGAGGTCGCACAGAGATCTGTGCTACTAAAGAAGCAACAACCTCCGGAAAGGGCTGGACAACAAAAGGAAGATCCTAAAAGCTACCTCTGAGGAAGGGTGGTATCCAGCTGCTGCTACTGTCCCAGCAGCTCAGAGGAGGAACCTCCCAAAACTGGGGCTCAGACCTCCATGCAGAGGAAATACTGTTTCACTGGCGGGGGAGTATCTCAAGGTACTGTGGGAGCCTGGATCTGGGACTCCCAGAACAAACTGGAGGCTGAAGCCAGCTGTTGCTGTCTGAGGCGAAATGTCCATTGCTGATGCAATGCTGATAAGGGCCAGCAAATGCACAGGACTTGTCCCAGCTCTGGTCCTCCAGTCTCCCTCTAGTGGCCCCTGCTGGCAGAAGCTCAAAGGAAGTCAACTGACAGAGGAGAAATGCAGCGATGTTCCAGCTCCAACAAGTCAGAGCAGAATACAGAAGAACAGATTAAAAGCTAAAAGACAATAACAATCCACACGATCGACCTCTTTGGCTACTCAGCATCCGTATCCACCCCTCTACCCATTTGAACTTCCGTATAACAACAAAACAACTTTATGCTTCAGCCTAACAGGGTACATGCAGCTATCCTTCGAACAAATGAAGACACTCTCACCTTTTCTCCTCAAGGAGATACACGAAGTCCCTACAGCCATCTCTAAATGATGTCAAATATTTCTAGATTCAATCACGATTCTAGCTGAATATTCTGTATCTAGAGACTAAATTGTAATATTAACCACCAATAACAATCCTTATATTTAAAAAAAGCAGGGGGGCAACTGAAGACAGAGAAATGCAGATGTCCCTCAGTATCCATGGGGGATCAGTTCCAGGACCCCCTCAGATCCAAAATCTGTGGATACTTGAGTCCCTTATATATAAAATGGTATATTTGCATATAACCTACACACATATACTTTAAATCATCTTAACAGTACTTACAATACCTGACACAATGTAAATGCTATGTAAATAGTTGTTGCATTGTTTACAGAATAGTGACAAGAAAAAAAAATCTGCACGTGTTCAGTATGGACACAACCACTGTCAATCTAAGTACATAGTACACGTCAACCACAACATAATTTTTTTCAAATACAGTCATGAGTGCCTTAACCACAGGGATACCTCTGAGAAATGAGTTGATAGGTGATTTCATCATTGTGCAAACAATGTAGAGCATTGTCGACAAAAGAACGTCTAAACCTGTAGAAAATTCTTATAAAAATTTATTAAATTTTATTTGAGCCAAACAGAAGACAGCAAGATCTCAACTGACAGAGAAACAATGCTTCCCAGAATTATACTTTGCAGGGTTTTTTTTATACATTTGGAATTAAGGAAGGAACAGTAAATGTCGAAATAAGAAACATCCAAACCTGTGAGAATTTTGATGAGTTTATTTGAACCCAGATTGATACTTACAAGGAAGCAAGATCTCAAATGCTCCAGAGATTGATAGTAGTTTTTTAGGGTTTTTTTATGCATTTGAAATTAAGGAACATAAGGAAGATTACATGAGAGGTTGGATTACAGGATAAACAATATTATGTATTTTCTTGAGGGTGGTTATGCTTATTCCAAAAGTATGTTAACGTAGATACACAAAAACAGTGGACAGAACTTGCTAAAGGCAAAGATAAAACTTTTACTAAAGAAGTTATACGCTTGAGGCATGACTACCTACCATGACCTGCCCAGTTAGGAATTTATGATCAGATCACCCTGTGAGGTTACTTTCAGGTAGATTTATTACAACACCCTTTTTCTGTCCACAGTGTACTTACACAAACCTAGATGGTATAATCTAGTACACACCTAGGCTGTATGGTATAGGCTATTGCTCAATAGGGTAGGAAAAATAAGTTTTCCTGTACCCTTCTGGGTTCTTGGCTGAGGCATCCCTGTAATAAAAGCCAGATTAATGCGAGAAAAACAAACAAAAGTTTAGTAACACATATACCTCCTGTATACATGGGAGAGACCTAAGAAAACTCAGTAACTTACCAAAATGACTAAAAATGACTAAAGGAACCAGCTTAAATACCATCTTCAGGTGAAGACAAAAGACAATGAGGCTGAGGGGAATCAGTTCTGGAAGGTTACCAGGAAAAGCACAGTAAATGAGGATAAGGTTGTTATTTATGCAGCTTTAATTTTCTGTCTTCTGCATTGATAAGAATTTCTAGAGATAAGGTCATCTCCCTCTTCCCAGTACAGCCAGAGAGACACTCTTACAAATGGAGATCTCCCTTACAAATGTAAATGTACTTTACAAAGGGTGCCTTCTACTTGGTTTTCAGAGGCAGGTCTGCTGTTCCTTAAAATTAATCAACCTAAAATAATCCTATGCCATATTAGATGGAGAAAATTGAGTTATTTCCTTAAAGGTAAATGTAACTTTTTGACAAATTCAGTTACCCTACAGTTCCTAGGCTAAGAACCTGTACAGCTTGTTATTATATTGACTACTATAGGCAACTGTAACACAATGGTAAGTATTTGGGTAACCCCTTGCTCTATGACTTTACTATGGCTGCGTCACTAGGTGATAGGAATTTTTCAGCTTCATTGTAATCCCGTGGGACCAGCCTCGTATATGTGGGCCATCGTTAACCAAAACATTATGCAATACATGACTGTATTTTCAGTTGGTGGTTTGTTGAATCCGTGGATGCAGAACCTGGGCCAACTGTATATATATATTTCTTTGTGTGTATGTGTATGTTATGGGTGGAGTCGTGTCCCCAAAAAGATAGGTTAAAATCCTAAACCCCAATACCTTAGAATGTGACCTCATTTAGAAATAGGGTCTTTGCAAATGTAATCAAATTAAGATGACGTCATTATGATGTGCCCTAGTCTAATATGACTGGTGTTCTTATGAGAAGAAAAAAATATCATGTGAAGTCGCAGACAGAGGGAGAGCACCATGTTCTGGTGAAAATAGGGTTGGAATAATATGTCTACAAGCCAAGGACCACCAAGGGTGGCTGGGAACCACCAGGAACTGAAAGAGGCAAGAAAGGATTTTTCCCTAGACCCTTTGAAGGGAGCATGATCCTCTCTACACATTGATTTCAGATTTTCACCTCCTGAATGGTGAGAGAATAAATTTCTCACGCTTTTTAAGCCACCCATCCTGTGGCTTAGTTACTAGGAAACTGATTATATGCATATAACAAGCAAGAAGGAAAATGTACCTAGCTAGTACATGCTTGTTTTTGTAACTCACTACCAGACCATAGTTGATGTTAATAACTTGTTTCTTCCATTCCCCATCCTCTGTTCCCTTCACCTTCAGCTAGCACCTCAGTTGAATTCTTTATTTGATGGAAGTAACCTTTTATTTAATTCCTGAAGGATATGAATTCTCAGTGGTCTTGTCTTTTGTTGGTTGCCATTTTTTTTTATTAGCTTTTACTCTGAAACATGAAAGCACTAGGAGGCACCCCAGAGAACATCCAAGATTCTAAACGTAGTCCTGACTTCATTGTGTAATAGCAACCCTATTTTTCCTTAGTTATTAAGTTCAATGATTTCAGCAAGTAGAGTAACCCCTTCCTTCGAGGAGCCCCACATGTTCAGGTGGCAGTCTCAGCTTCCAGATCAATGAAATCGGTGTTGTATCCCATGGTGGAAGCATTCCTCTGTTGGGAATCATGACCTTTAAACCAGCAGAGCTCAGATTTGCAGGAATAGGAAGCAAAAATTTTATAAATAGGTTATTAGATGTAATTGTGAGAGGAGCTGCTTACAGGTCCACCTTTTGACTTCTAGATCTGTATACTCAGGGTGCTTCTTCAAAGCAGTTTATCCTGTAAGATGAGCCTCCATATTTCAAGATGTTTTCTCGCTTATGACTTGGTGGTTCAGATGGGCACTTCAGGTCACAGGGCCCCTTGTTGTCCCATGGTCAAACATTCAGTCTCTGTCGGAGCCTAGTAGCAAGTCGTATTGGACCTGCTGGGTCAGAAGGCCCAAGTGGTGAAGCCATGTCCCCTGCAGCTGAACCCTGCTGCATAACCAGCCTCTCCATACTCTCTCAAAGGATCTAGGCGAGACTCTATCCCATCAACTCTCTCCTAGCTCCTGGTGGTTCTCGGCTGTCTTTGGTGTTCCTTGGCTTGCAGACACATTAGTCCAACCTCTGCCTCTGCTAGAACATAACATTCTCCCGGTACAAGTGTGTCTTCATATGACATTTCCCTCATCTTAGAACACCAGTCATATTAGATTAGGGCTCACCCTAATGACCTCATTTTAACTTGATTACGTCTACAAAGACCTTATTTCTAAATGAGGTCACACTCTGAGGTATTGGGGTTGGAACATCAACACATCTTTTTGGGAAATGCAATTCAAACTATAACACACACCTCCCCCAAATCCAAAAAGACCTACAAAACATTGGGCCTCATTTTCAGTCATAGGTACTAGAAAGTACAACATTCACTTTTAAGGAAATAACTCAGTTTGCTCCATCCAAACCACTGGACCCCAGAAATTTTGTTGAAATGGCAAGTTCTTACATTTTTATGGGCTGTCTCCCACGCCCTGTCTTGCTTGGGCCTTACTAAGAAATCTAAAGTCCTTACTATGACCTCCTCATTAGGTCTAGTCAGAATAATTTCATCAGCAAAGTGATGTTCTATGAGACAGCAGAATGATAAAAATCCCCGCAGACTAGGTTATGAGGGAACAGGTGGATTGGCCTTGAGGCAACACTGTGAAGGTCTATACTGTCAGGCGGAAGACAAACAGGTGAGATAAATGGGGGTGTGACAGGTAGCCTGCAGTTTCCTCACACATGCAGTATCGCTTTTAGTTACCATCTGGATAGGGAGGGCAAGTTTCCGGGACCCTTCCTTGTGGTTCTTTACTCCATGACAGCCCTTATTCAGTGGTTCCAAGAGGCAATGTGAGGATTCAGCCACTGGTCAAGAATTCATTCAAGAATTCATTCAAGGCCATGTGGGAAATAACCACAGGTTGGGTCTATGATCAAACTTGGCTCACTGATTTATAATCCATTTATGATCCAACCATAAGCCCCTATTGGCTTTTTTGATTCCCAGGAATCAACAATTCAAGCCAGTGTCTAGTAATCTCTAAAAAAGTCTGAGAACGCTTCTTTCCTCAGGACACGGTTACCTTAGGAAACGGGTTCAGGGCCTTTTGAGGAAAGCTTTGGAGAGATTTATATTGCATGTATATGGGATTTCGCAAGATCCTGTCTCAAGGGGACCCGGTCTCAATTCAGGCTTCCTATCTATTTTATTCCTAAGGACACCGCAATCAATTAGTCACCCTCAAAACCTGTGCGGGTCAAAACATTCTGATCCCCATTTACTGATGCCCATTATACCTCTGGTGACTAAATGCTGACACTTGGTCTCTCCTACTCCAGGACTCCAGCTTTCCTATTGAAATATGAGAGCCCATCTCAGGAGTGAGTCTCCCCAACTACTCCTGGCCTATGGGAAACAGCCAGCACAGAGCTTGTCAAGGACACTGGTACTCTTGCAACTCTGTTTCTTTTTTTTTTAATCTTTTTTTTTTTTCCCACAACTGTATTTCTAATGCCCTCATGTTGGCTGTGTCTCCTGGGACTTCTCAGGGGATGCAGTGAGGAAGGGATACATGCGAAGGTCACATGTGACAAGTCCACTTCACATTTCTCCCTTCATGTGCCTTTCGATTCCTTCTACATAATTCCAGCACCTCAACTTCACTAAACGGAGGCCATCATTAAGTCCAAGTTTCAGTCAATCAGCCAAGCAAACTGCTAACTCCTACTGATCGAACTGGTATCCCTTCTCCCAGCTGCACAAACTAAAATACTGTGGCAGATTGCAAAATAAAATGGCCAAAAAGCCCTCCCCTCCACCCTGTCACACTGTGACTTTACTGCGACTTCCATCAAGAGGTGGGATCTATTTCTCCACTCCTTTATATCTGGGTTGGCTTTGTTACATACTGTGACCAACAGAATATGGCAGACATGATTTTGTGGTCTCCAGAAGCCTTGCAGCTTTCACTGTCTCTTCCTGCTCGGAGACAGTCAGGGAAGGAAGCTGGGGTTGACCTCCTCCTGGAAGATGAGAGGCCATGTGGAGAGATCATCCCAGCTAATGGCCAGCACCAAAAGGACAATTATCACGGGTAATTCATCCAGTCCCAGCCAAGCCACCAGATGACTACCACCGCATGAATGACCCCAGATGAGACCAGCAAAAGAAATGCCCAACTGAGCTGAGCTAAATCACTAACCCACAGAATCATAAGGAAATAAAGTGGTTTTTTGTTTGTTTGTTTGTTTGTTTTTTATGCCACCGAGCTATACAGTAGTAGATAACTGGGATACACATCTCATCCAGAGTTTCTGGTAAGTGATCTAATATTGATGAATCCAGTACTGTAACAGAAAGGCCCTCTCTGACGAAGCCTAGCGTCAGCTAAAACTGCAACTACAAAATGAGCAAAGGGGATGCCCAAAACAATGAAGATGAAGAAATGGCAGGGGAGTTAAGGGGAGAGGGTTCACCTGCAGCTCAGATCTCAGGGGTACCCAGCAAAGAGAGATCCCAAGGCGAGAAACCTATCATTCAGAAGAACAAAGCCTTGAGTGTGACCAAGGGGAGAGGGCCAAGGCCAGGTGAAGGGCGAGTTCACAGCTGGAGAGGAGTCAGGGGACTGAGAGGCCAGAGTGGTATTAAAGAGACAGGCAGTGTGTCAGGTGCTACACTCTTCAACGAATGAGGAGTGACCAGGGGTCAGTAGACGTCTGCAACAGTAGTCTTGTTAAATAGCGTGAGATTTAAAGCTGGGAGTTTGAGGGGAAGAGGGAAGGGTCATATTCTGGAAGTGGAGCAAGGACGTCACCAACCCTACCTCCTGGCCCAGCGGCAGGAGGAGTGAGGGAGAGAACACATCCACCGTTGGAGCTAGGAGTAGAGGAAGCAGTGTCTTCAGGGAGAACCAGTTTTCCAGAGGAGCTGAGTTCAAGAGGCCCAGTGGAGGTTTCAAGCAGTTGAGGGCAGGGGGGGAGGAGGGGCGGGCAGGGTAGGGGATGAGATGAGCGAAGGGGAAGAAAGACCAGATGGGGATTAGAGTCAGGCAGAAGGCTGACTGGGACATAAACGGATAAAGGTGTAATGAGATTAGTCCTGGTATCTGCAGCAGGGCAGTGGCGGGGCTGAGTGGCTGGCAAGGCTGTCAGGGAGAAAAGCAGGGTGCAGAGAAGTGTATATAGTCATACCATGGGGAAACAATCCCATATATGCAGGATGGGGGTGGGCGGTCTTGCCAGGTGTATGCGGTAACCTAGGCCAAGGACGTGGGGATGATGGACTTTTCCAGAACTCTCTCCAATCAACACCTTTCCAAGAATGGTCAAGAAAATTATTTTTTAAAAGTCAGTGAAAGAGAAGAGAGCACAAGAACAAATCCCAATATAGATTTGATGTAATATATATCCATGGTGGAATTTCAACTGGATTAGAAAAGAGTAGTAGTTTATTTAATAAGTGATGCAAACTCAACTGGCTATCTCACCAGGAAGAAAATGAGGCAGAACCCCTACCTCTTACCATAGCCAAATAAAAATAAATTTCAGACGTCTTAAATATATAAAAGTAAATAATATTCAGAATATATAAAACAGAGATTTTGAAAGACCTTTTAAACCAGACCAGAAAGCCAGAAACTATAAGAGAAAAGATAGCACATTTAATTACATAAAGATTACAAACTGTTTATGGTAAAAGATACCTAAGCCAAAGTCAAAAAGAGATTAATAAAATAAAAAAACATTTTAAAATCTGTGTGAGAGACAAGTTAATATCTAGATTATACAAAAAATTCCTACGAACTGATGAGAAAGACAAATAATTCATTGGAAAAAAGGAAAAGGATAAAAAGAGTTCACAGAAGAGCAAATCAAAATGTCTGATAAGCATATGAAAAGATGTTTAGCTTTACTAGTTGTCAGAGAAATGTAAATTAAATAGTGGGCCATTTAATACCCACAGATCAACAAAAAATAAAAACACAAATGACACCTATTGTCTGTGGGGATATGGAAGAATGGCTCTATTCTCATTCATTGCTGGTAAAAATGTGTTTCATTATAGCCTTTTTGGAAAACAATCTGGAAATATCTATTAAAAATTGAAATATACACCTGGCAATTCACACCTGAGACTCAACCCCCTTAAGAATAAAAACGAGAGCACACAAGAATTATATGTATGTACAAGAATATGTATTGTAGCATTAGTCACAGTGGTGAAAACAAAACAAAACAAAACAAAACTGAAAAACAAAGAATGCTCTTTAATAGGGCAATGAATGAATAAATGGTAGTGCATCCACATTGTGGAATATTATACAGCCATCAAAATGGATGAGTTAGAGCTATACAAACTGATACGAAGGGTTAAGTTAAATAAGCAAGAAGAAGAGATGTGTATATATAATAGAGTTACATTTTTATATAAAAACAGTGACAAAAATAATTCTACATATATCCCAATATTTTTATGTGAGATTCTTTCAACAAGCGGGAAATTTAGAAGGCCACACACCAGAGTGTTAGCATTGGTTTTCTGAGAGAAAAAAATCAAAATGAATAAATAAGTAAAAACTTTAAAAGAAAAAAATAGCATCTATGATAATAACCATTTTTTTTACCAACTTTTTGTAAACTAACACATGTGGGTGTGTATTAACGCATAGAGAGGCAAACGAAGGGGCAAGAGCCAACGTTATGATGGTAGATTTTCTCAGAGTAGGAGCATTTCGGGCGATGCTAATTTTCTTTCTCTTTCTTTTCAGTATGCTTAAATTTTTACAGTTGTAAGGGGGGTTATGCTCTTCAGGTCTTGTGGAAAAGGAAGAAGGTGGAGGCAAGGAAACTGCTCTGGCACCCTCTATCCCAGGTACCTCTCCCTGCCTGTTCTCTTCAATCACTCATCACAGTCAGAAAGTAGCTTGTTAGAGCGGTGGGGTGCCAGGGAAGTGTGATGTCATGGGCACCCAGGGAGAGGGCCTGGAAAAGGAGGGACTGCCAAGAGCCTCAAATGCTACAGAGAAGGCAGGTAGGACAAAGACTGGAACTGTCCCCACAATTTAGTGACATAGAAGTCTAAAGACCTTGAGCGGAGCAGCTGTAGTGGCATACAGGCATCAGAAGTCATCCTGCAGAGGGTAGAGGAGCATGAGGGGGTCAAGAGGCAAGCCTGCCTGGTAGACCAGAACAACACAGGGGCGGAGAAGGGTGGTTTGAATTAGATACCAACTTTAAAACGTGTGAGGGGCTACATGGGTTTTCAAATTTATTTAAAGGAGTATGCAAGCATAAAAAGTGGAAATCACAGCTGTAGACAACCCCTTCTGAAAAATGGCTGTGAATGAGAGAAAAAGGAGATGGCAGGACCTAGACGGGATTAGGGAACTTACTCCAAGATAGAGAGCTGAGCATGTTCATAGGCTTATGGGGCTGGGCCAGTGGGGAGGAGGAGGGGGTCCAATAGGCTTGACAAGAGATAATGTGTGGAGCCCCAGGGAGGCCCATGTTCCCAAGCCTGGCTGCACATCAGAATCACGCGGACAGCTTTTTCAAAATTCACATCTGGGCCCACCCCAGAACTACTCACTCAGACTTTCCAAAGATTGAGCCAAAGAATCTGAACTTTAAATAAATCCCTTGAACAGCATTAAAATATACAGCAATTATCTAGGAATAAATCTAACAAAAGATGTGCAGAAAGCATAGAGAAAAATGTTTAATTAACTGAATAAATGTGTGTGTGCATATACACCTGAGTATACACACATACACACATTACATATACATATAGATCATGTTCAAGGATTGGAAGACAAACTTCCAGGGCACAAACTTCCAGTTATAAGATTAACAAGTTCTGGGGATCTAATGTACAACATGGTGATTATAGCTAATAATACTGTGTTATATACTTACATGCTGCTAAGACGTAGATCTTAAATGTTCTGACCACACAAAAGAACTGGTAATTATGTGACAAGATGGAAGTGTTAGCTAATGCTGTCGTGGTCATTATTTTGCAATATATAAATGTATCAGATCAACGAGTTGTATACCTTAAACTTACACAAGGTTGTATATCAATTATATCTCAATAAAGCTGGAAAAAGTAATTACTTTAGGTCCCCCTATCCTATATCTTCTCTTCTTAACATGTGCCTCTTTTAAAAATAATAATAATAAAAGGATTAGAAGATTCCATGTTAAACAATTTATTGATTTATAGATTCGATGTAATCAAATTAAAATCCATTAAAAATGTTTTGTTTTGTTTTTTTCATGCTGGGGAGGGGGAAGAATGTGACAGCTTGATTCTAAAATACATATGGAAATGAAAGCACCAAAGATAGCTTCCTAAAAAAGAACGATATAGGAATATTGCTCTACTGGAGCAATAAGACTTTTAATAAAACTACAGTGATTCGGAGAGGGTGATATTTGTGCAAGGAGAGACAGACTGAGCAAAAGACTAAAAACTGACACTTGGGTTGTGATTCATGTGGCACTAAAGAGTACAAGGAAAGATGGGCCTTTTCAGTAAACAGATCAAGTGTTCATAAGAGGAAAAAAAGAAACCGGACCCTTACCTCACACCATAAACAAATCCCAGGTGGGTTGTCATTATATGGAGAGCAGAACAATAAAGATTATAAAAGATAATAGAAAGTGAAAGAGAAGATTTAGGATAAAAACCTCAGAATGGTAACAGATTTCTTTTCATGACACGAAAGCACCAATCTTAAATGAAAAATCTGACAAATTTGGTTTCATTAAGATTAATAAATACTCTCCTCCTACTGGTTCAGCTATGGCGGCCGTGAAGACCCCAAACCCCAAGGCCAAGGTGACCTGAGCCTAGGCAGTGTTGGTGGTCATCATCAGTGAGGCCCAGGAGTTGCAGGACATGCTGAGAACCAAGTTGGGGCCTAAAGCCACCATGAAGATGCTTGTTTCTGGTGCCGGAGACATCGAGCTTACCAAAGATGGCAATGTACTGCTTCAGGAGATGCAAATTCAACATCCGACATCCTCCTTAATAGCCGAAGTAGCAACGGCCCAGGATGACATCCCTGGTGATGGTACCATTTCCAAAGTCCTGACCATCAGAGAACTGCTGAAACAGGCAGCTCTCTGCACTTCTGAAGGTCCTCATCCCGGAATAATAACAGAAGGAGTAGAAGCTGCAAAGAAAAAGGCACTTTAGCTTTTGGAATAAGTCAAAGTAAGCAAAGAGGTAGACAAGGCAACACTCATGGATGTGGCCAGAACATCTCTATGCACTAAAGTTCATGCTGAACTTGCTGATGTCTTAACAGAGGCTGTAGCTGACTCCATTTGGCCATTAAAAAACAAGATGAACTTATTGATCTTTTCACAGTTGAGATTATGGAGATGAAACATATATCTGAAACCAATATAAGCTACATCAGAAGTCTTGTTTTGGACCATGAGGCACCACATAGCGATATGAAAAAAAGAATAAAAGATGCAGACATCCTCATATGCAGTGTGTCATTAGAATATATATTTAAAAAAGTGAATTCTGGCTATATATAATGTATACATATATGTATGTATGTATGTATGTATGTATGTATGTATGTATGTATATATAACAGTGCAGAAGAGAGAGAAACTAGTAAAAGCTGAAAGGAAATTCATCAAAGATGAAATTTAAAAAATCATAGAACTGAAAAAGTCTGTGGTGACTCAGATAAAGGATTTGTTGTTATTAATCAAAAGGGAATTGACACATTTTCCTTAGATGTTCTTGCAAAAAAAGGCATTGTAGTTCTGTGCAGAGCTAAAAGGAGAAATGTGGAAAAGCTGACTATTGTTTGTGGTGAGACAGCTCTAAATTCTTTCGATGGTCTAAATCCTGATTGTCGAGACATGCAGGACTTGCCTGTGAGTATACGTTGGGAGAAGAGAAGTTCATCTTTATTGAGAAATGTAACAATCCTCTGGTCAAAGGACCGGAGAAGCATACACTCACTCAAATCAAAGATACAATAAGAGATGGCTTGAGGGCTGTTAAAAATGCTGTTGATGATGGCTGTGTAGTTCCAGGTGCTGGTGCAGTGGACGTGGCAATGGCAGAAGCCCTGATGGAATATAAGCCCAATGTACAGGGCAGGGCCCAACTCGGAGTTCAAGCATTTGCTGACTCATTGCTCATCATTCCCAAGGTTCTTGCTCAGAATTCTGATTTTGACCTTCAGGAAACACTAGTTAAAGTTCAAGCAAGACATTCAAATTCAGGTCAACTTGTGGGTGTGGGCTTAAACACAGGCGAGCCAATGGTAGCAGCAGAAGTAGGTATATGGGATAACTATTGTGTAAAGAAACAGCTTCTTCGCTCCTGCCCTGTGATTGCCAATATGCTCTTGGTCGATGCAATCATATAAGCTGGAAAGTCTCCTCTAAAAGGGTGAATTGAAGCTTCCCTTATACCATCTGAATTATGAAGAGTCTATAGAGTGATCCTAAGAATACAGCTTTGGAATTTTTGTCCAAGCGTCAAATAATTTTCAAAGGAATTTTCCTTTCCCATATGAAAAAAGGGAGAGAACCCTGGCACCTACTCAAATTCCAAAGTCTGAAATTATAATTACGGTGTTTTTTTAATTGCAGTCTGTGTACACACATAAAGCAGGCCATTTTCACCCAATGAACAGGATGTTTTTGCTTTAGCTTCAATGATAAAAATATATGTTAGAAAAGCATGTTATCTACCTTATTAAATATTATTCCTTGAAAAAAAAAACGGATTAATAAATAATTCCATTTATACAACATTCTAAAACAGGAAAACTACACCAGTGTTTAGGGAAGCATACTCAGGCCGAAAATGATCAAGGGACGTGATTGACACAGAAGTCAGGGAGATGCTTCCCTGTGAAAGAGAGGAGGGGCTGACAATGTTCTATTTCTTGACCTTGGCGAGGTAACATGGGAGTTGGCTTTATAATATCCATTAACTCGTACATTTATGTTGTATGCGTTTTTGTATGCTGTCCTTCACATAAAGGTTTTAAGAAAAAAATCTTCCAGGTTGTTCTGATCAGCATCGCACTTAGGAACCCCTCACCTAGAGCCCGGCTGAAACAACACTGTAATAATAGTCAGGTCCGTTTCAGGTCCTAGACTCCAATCCTGACTCACGAATCTCAGATAGCAATTTACACATCTGAAAAACCCAGGGTACTTCCAGGAATGGCTGGATCCAGAGACTCCAACAAGACTATTTGGAATCTCCTTTCTTTGCACAGCTTTTCTCACTGTCCTATAGGCTTTTGACCCCAGAACAGCCCCCAGAAAGTCCAAGCTATGTCCTGCCAGCTGAACGGCCTGAGCAGAAAGAAAACGTCCCCTTCTCTGGAGTCTCAGCAATAGTCCTGGGTTGGCTTTCCTTGGAATGACCATCTGACCATTGCCGTGGCCAGGGTTCTGTAATATGATTACCCAGATGTGCCTACCCCTGGAGTTGGGGAGGGGACGGTCAGCCTCGGCTGAACCATATGGGAGAAAAAAATGAATTTTCCTACAAGGAAAAAGTGGGTGCCATTCATTACCAAGAGAAAAGGGAAAAAGATGCTTGGGCAGAAGAGTTGGGATCCACGGGCTGGAAGTTCCCAATGGGGTCAAGGGAAAGGTGTGGTGGAGGAAAGTGGGTAAGTGGGAGAGGAGACTGTCATCAGAGTGAGACGTCTGAAATGTAATTTCAGAGGTGGAGCAGTTTCGGGTGATGACAGGGTCCAGGGTGTGGCCTTGGTGGTGGGTGGCAGGGAGGGCTGTCAAAGAGCCAAGACACCAGGGAGTTGGACGTTGGAGAGCCCGTGCCCAAGTTCATTAATAAGGGTGAAACCCTAATAAAGCACAGTCGCACGTGATTTGGTGTCAGAATGGTAACTAATACAAGAAATACAACCCTACAGCCTAAAGTAATTAACACACAATTTCATTCTTTAGCCACACTTCTTAAAGGACTTTGAAAGGAGTTGTATCCATAGTTCACAGTCACTCTAATTAAAATCCCCTTTCCTCCCCTCTCTCTTTCCTCATGTCCTGAGGCTGCTCTACGCTGCTCATTTCAATCTCCATCTCCCACTAAATAAAATCAAAACAAACAAACAAACAAATGTTCCTCCTCCTCCTCCATATCCAGCTCAGTTTAGCCACTTTCCCACATGGAAGCATCAGTCTTTCTTAGGAAGAGAAAAGAGATGGAAGAGAAATTGGACTGGCAATTACAGGACTCTTTTTGGTGGACCGAGTGGAGAGGGGAAGTCTGTGTCTAGCCTCTCATTGACCATTTTTGTCTTATTACCAGGAGAGTGACCTAGGAGTTACATAATGGCCACTGGGAAGACCAGCCTGTGTGTTTGGGGGTGGGGGGGTGAGGGTATAGCAAAACGAACAGTTTTTACATATGTGGTCCCCAACTCCATCCCTCTGCCTTGAGAGCCTCCAATTGAGGACCTAGAATTCATGCTAAATAAGCAGAAACAATCAATAACAGATCTAGTAGTTTTACTGATTTACTTTAACAATAAACATGGATTTATTTTACTTAGTATAATAAATTGGCAATTAACATTTTGGGAAAAATATTCTGAGGCTGTCAATGACATTGGTAAATTCTGGACCTTCCACTTTAGGACTAATAAATTTTAATGTCAATTTAAATAATAGTGAAGTACCATCTCTTACCCATTAAATAGAAAAAAAGTGAAATAATAAAACCCAAAGTTGGTGAAGTTACTGAAAAAAAAGTATATCCATACATTATTAGTACAATCCTTTTCAAGCAGAGAGGTGATTTGACATACTCATTAAAATCCATATAACATTTATTCACTAAATCATTCAAAAAATGAAGAGAATCATACATTCTCACTCCTCACCACTATCACCCTCCAGAGTTGGGCACAGATTGTCTCGTCTTTTTCCCCACCCACAATTTTTTTTTTATTGTGTTAAAATACAAATAACATAAAATTAACAATCTTAACCATTTTAAGTGTACAGTTAAGTGATGTTAAGTAATTCATATTATTGTGCAATCATCACCACCATCCATCTCCAGAACACTTTTCCTCTGAAAAAACTGAACCTCTGTACCAATTAAACAGTAACTTCTCATTCCTCCTTTCAGCCACTGGCAACCACCATTTACTTTCTGTCTCTATGAATTTGACCATTCTAGGGCCCTCATATAAATTGAATCATACAGTATTTGTCTTTTTGTGATGAGCATATTTTACTTGGCATAATGTCTTCAAGGTTCATCCATAGTGTAGCGTATGTCAAAATTCCCTTCCTTTTAAAGACAATAATATTCCATTGTGTGGTGTATGCCACATTTTGTTCCATGCATCCTTTGATGGACACTTGGGCAGCTTCTACCTTTTGGCTATCGTAAATAATGCTGCTATGAACATGGGTGTTCAAATATTTCTTCAAGACCCGCTTTCAATTATTTTGGATACATACCCAGAAGTGACATTGCTTGATCATCTGGAATATTGTCTCATCTTTTTGGGGCATGGTCTGGCTTCTGGATTAGAGGGTATTAAGAATTTGTAGGGGATTAGCTGTGTGACCTCAGGCAGGTCACTTTCCTTCTCTGAGAGCAGATCCTAGTTTTCAAACAGGCACTCTTGTTGACCACACAGGTTCCCAGGCCCCCTTTACTGGAAGATTCTAATTCAGTGCCTACAGACCAGGAATTTGGAATTTTTTTTAAAAAGGGCCTCAGGTGATTTTTATCATCAAACAGGTTTAGGGATCACAGCATTTCCAAAGGCCTTTGCAGCTCTGACCTTCTGTGACCTCAGTGGTTAAGAGACTAATCTGTAGTCAGATGGACTGGGTTCAATTTCTAGTTGCCAGTTATCAGCACCAGTTCAATTTCTTCACTCCCTAAAGGAGGGTAATGGTGCCAACCACAGGACTGTTGCACGAAGTAAAAAGAAATGAAAGAAAATAAGACTTTAGCATATACTACCTAGTACTTAAAAGAAAGAGAAAGGAAAGAAGGAAGGAAGGAAGGAAGGAAGGAAGGAAGGGAAGGAAGAAGGAAGGAAGGAAGGAGGAAGGAACAGGAAGGAAGGAAGGAAGGAAGGAAGATAAGAAAGGAGAAAGGAAGGAGGGAGGAAAGGAAGAAAAGAAGAAAAATAAAGTTTTCTAATATATTTGTGTTATTCCCTGCAGTCCTTCAGTGGGGCTGGCTGGCCGTTGTCCTCCCCAAGTGGTGTGTTCCTGTCGCCACCTGGTGGTAAGGATGAGTTACTGCACGCACAGTCATTTCCCTCTTCCTCCAACCCATTCTGCCTCAACTCCACACCACCACTTACCCACCCTGTCCCACCCCAAGTTCACGCCATTCAGAAGCCTCAAGCCCCTCGGTGAAGTGGTGAGAGGGCTGGGGGTCCAAGGGTCCCAGAAGCCTCATTCCAGTGATGGTGAGTCGTAGACAACACTCTGCCTCCCTGGATGGTCTGGCTCAGGCCTGACCCTAAATGCCACCAGGGCCTGGTCTGTATTGCCCCCTCCTTAATAGTAATGATGGAATTGGATGCCAGCTCTATGCTTGGGGACTTACAGACATTGTCTTATTCCACCTTCACAAACCCTGTATAAGGTAGAGGGACTTACGCCTTCTCCACAGATGAGGAAACTGAGGCTTAAAGAAGTTAAGTGATGGGCACAAAGTCACACAGCTTGCAATGATCCTGCCATGTCTCAAACCTGGTGGATCTTAACCCTCGGCTATTTCCAGCAGTTCCCAACCTTTTTGGCACCAGGAACCAGTGCTCCTATGAGAATCTAATGCCTGATGATCTGAGGTAGAGCTGAGGCTGCTATGCTAGCACTGGAGAGTAGCTGCAAATATAAATGAAGCTTTGCTCCCTTGTCTGCCAGTCACCTCCTGCTGTGCAGTGGGTTTCCTAACAGGTCCTGGTACTGGTCCATGGCCCGGTGGTTAGGGACCCCTGTCTAAGCCACAAGGCATGCTAATGTCTGGGTTAATTAATCTGGTGGCACTTGAACACTAGGGCTTTGTAAAACTCAGGTAAGAATTTTAGTGGGCTGCTCTAAATTCACTCTTTCTGTTTTCTGTACCTCAGGGCTCTGCTCTCTTCTCTAGGGATAAGAGCAAACTCTTGATAAACACCCTTCACCCTTCAGGGAGATGTTCTGCTCCCTGCCCTCCTCGCCCCCACCCGCGGGACAGCCCCCAGCCTGCAGCAAGAGACCTGGTTCAACCGCATCTAGGATGGTGGAGGGTGTACTCTGGAGCACATCAACATCTGCCCTGGAGCGAAACCTGGGAATGTGGGACCCCCAGTTCTGCTAAGTACTGGCTGTGTGGCCTTGGGCACTTGACTGCACCTCTCTTTGAAGTCGCGTGTAAAGCATGTATGAAGGTAGCATCTATCGCATAAAATGGTTCTGTTAAACGAGCTAATACAAATAATAGTACGGTGCTGGAACCCAGAAAGCTCTCAATAAATGTTATAACTACTGCTAGTATTATTATTCCTGACTCTGACAATAGCTCTCTAAATGGACTACTCTCCAATTAATCAGGTGTAGCCGAACCCCTCTTCTCATTTTTAGAACGGCCATTCTCCCACAGGGTGGGACTATCAGTCACAGAGAGGCCCATCTACAGGTGGACACATGATTCCAGCTGGCCAATCAGAGTACCTCCATTCTCTTGCACTAAACAGACTAATCTAGGCGTAAGCATGTGACTCAAAGGAGGCAGTCAGGCCTCGCTTGGGGGGAGCCGTCAGAGGTCACCTTTCCCACCAACTCAGAGAAAAGACACAGCGTGAGAGAGAGATTTGAGGATACCCTTTGAGCCCCTGTGTACAGCCATGCCTGAGAATGCTTCTAGCTGGCCCAGCTATGAGGCCAATCAGTTCTCTTTTGGGCTTATGTTAGTTTACACTGGACTTCTGTCACCTGCCATCAGCAGAATCCTGCCTGACTTTGGGTAGGGTTCATAGTCTCCGCTCACCCCCAAGGGCCACTGAAATTCAGCTGAGAGGATGTCCAGTGATTGGCTTTTTATGTGGAGGTTAGGTCCTGAAGGCAACTCTCAAGTCACATTAATTGCCCATAAGTGAAAATTGCATATAGGAAAACTGCCTCGACGATCCCTCATAGATTAAAGAAGACTAGAGAGACATAACAACCAATGCACAGTGTGGTCCTAGACCTAAAAAAATCCATTATTGGGGCAGTTAGCATATCGTGAATAGGGTATTCCAGAGTTAGTTACACTATTATTGCAACTTATGTGTAAATGTGAAATTGTTTCAAAACAAAAAGTAAAAAAGAAAAGAAAAGAAAAATCTCGTAAATTGCCTGTCAGGTAGCGTCCCCACACTGCATTCCTGTACCACATTGGACACACGTGGACTTTAAACAAATGGCCAGAGGTGGTGCTCCGCCAGTGGTGGAATGGTCTATATCTTCTCTTGAGCTGGCCATTTGGAGAGGCAAGCGTTTAAGGGCTCGTTTGTGCCAGAAATCTGTATCCGTAGACACTCCAAACACTAGACTCGCATTTTGTCGGACTAAGAATAAAAGAAAGGCAGGGTCTCCACTCCCAGTTCATAGTAGTTCTCTCCGTTTTTCAGCGTGTGTCTCTCTCTCCTCATTCAGTTAGCCAGCACGGGCTCTGGGCCAGGCCCTAGAGAGACAGTCGTGAATAGAATGGACGAAGTCCCTAGTCTCATGGAGCTTGCCATTCACAGCCATCCACGGCTACTATGACATGGCTCCATTATTCAGAGAAATGTGGAGAATTACCCAAGGGTGAAATAGCATTAGTCTTTTCTTGAGGGCCTCCTCAAGACAATGCTGTACTGCAGTAGTTCTCAAACTTGAGTGTGTGCTAGAATGCTGATTGCTGGGCCCGACCCCAGAACTACTGAGAATGTGCACTTCTAACACGTTCCCAAGTGATGCTGCTGGTCTAGGGACCCCAGCAGGGGCGGTACTCCACCAGTGGTGAAACAGGCCATATCGCCTTACTAAGGGGAGTAACTTAAAGAGAGTTTTAGGCTCCACAGAAGGCTCTGATCACCCAAGGAGGCTTTAAAACTCCTACTGCTTGACCCCCACTCCATACGAATTGACTTAGAACTTCTGGGAAGTAAGACTAAGCATTAACATTTTTCAAAGCCCCCTGAGTGATTCTAATGCACAGCCACGGTTGGGCACCATGGCCCCAAACTAACCCAAATCCAGACTGAACTTTAGTTTTTGCCTTCATCTTGGCCCAGGACTCTGAGGATATCCACCTCTCCCAGTTGCAGCCCCTTGGGCCAGCCCTGTGCTGGGCCATTGGCAAACTTCATTATCAATCTTCTCACAGTCCTGTAAGGTCTCTGTCATCATCCCATTTTACAGATGGGGAAACCGAGGGCTCACATTTAACCCAGGGAAGAGAGCCACAGAACAGGAGTTCTAACCTAATCCTGCCCAGCTTCTCCCTTCTCCCCTGCACTGCTTTGCCTCAGTGTTTCCCAGGGGCACATGGCATTTGGGGCAGGGCTGCTGTGCCTGTTTCCCACATTATAGGACATCTAGCACCTCTAGGTCCTTCCTCTAAATGCCACTGAGACAACTCAAAACACCCCACACATTTCCAAATGCCTTGCTTGAAAGCCACTGCATCAAACACTAATCCTAGCACCAGGCTCATCCCTTAAATGTCCCTTCCTAAGTCTGCCAGACACCTCTCGTGACACCTGACTCTGCCATTGCACTATTCCTATTTTTGACTGGAAATACAACTCTGACATAAACTTCAGCCCCAAACCTCACCCCAACCTGACTCCGACCGTAATTAAGTTCTTGAATTGCTTGTTAAACTTCATACTGACCTTACAACCTTCCTAAAACCTGACTTTCAGACCCAAACTTTCAGATGCCATCACTAATCCAAATTGTCAGCATTTACCCCTTAACTGCACATACTCATCTCAGCTCCCTCCTCCCTGTTTTTAATTTATTCTTCACAGTCTTTCTGACTGTACACTTCCCATCAGCCCACATCCTGTTCAACACCTTCCAAAGGCTTCTTAGCACCCACCAATGCCCACCGGCATTAAATGTCCTCTTCAGTGTGACCCGAACATAACTTACCAATTGTAGCCATTAGCATCAGGTTTGAATGCAAGTAACAGAAAATCTCTGTGTCACAGTGACTTAAACAGAATGGTTTTTTGGTCTTTTTTTCCCTCTCTCTCAAATCAAGGCTCCTAGCTGGTTACTCCACAGTCACAGCTCACATTCCCAAGGTTACCTCACGGTCTAAGATGGCTGCTAGAACTCCAGCCATTAGGTCCTCTTGCGAGGCAGTGGGAAGGCAAAAGTACCCAAGAAGGGTACACCCCTCCTGTAAAGGACACTTCTCAGAAGTGGCTCACACACTTCTATTTATATCCCAATAGCCCGAATTTGGCCATCTGACCACATGGATGCAAGAAAGCTAGTAAGTATGTTTTTTGGGTGTCCATATGCTCAGCTACAATTCAGGTGTTTTATTATTAAGGAAGAAGAAGACATATTGAAGGCCAAGCAGATGTTTCTGGACCATCATTCCTCCTTCCCTATTCCTAAGTAGGACCTCAGTTTTAAATCTCATATCATCAGACTATACCATTCTTTGAAGATTTTGGCTCCTGGCTCACATTCTCCAGCATGTCCCTGTCCTTGGTGATTTCCATATTCAAGTAAACCCTCCTATTGCCCAGCCTCTCTGTCCCTTGGCCTCCTTTCCTCTATGATCTTATGCTCCACTTTCTTTCTGCCACTAGATTTTATCATCTCTTTGTCACACCGACTCTGCCCAGAGTTTTTATTTCATCCGTCCCACTCTCTAACACACTCACTCCCTCTTGCTCCCCAACCCCCACCGCCTTTCAACCTCACCAGAAACTACATCTACGGAATGATCAGTCACCTTTTCCCTGTCCCTTTAGCTTAGGAATATGTTTTCTCCCAACTTAAAAACAAAAACAAAAACATCCCTCTTGACTCTATTTCCCCCTCTAGTGATCTCCGCATTCCTCCTCTCCTCCTGATCCTCTGCATTTCCTCCCCTCCCATTCTTTCCCACGCTCTCCAGGCTTTCACGGCCACCACCCCACTCCTCCAAAACCACTCTCATCTATGCCACCAGCAACATCCATGGTACAAAGGCTAGTGACCAGTTTCCTTGCTCATCTACCTTGGCCCATCCCATCAGGTGTCCACACATGCTGGCTTCACTGGGACAGCGCTGATTTATGTCTGTTGCTCTGGTGTGGTTATGAATATCGTCCCTTTCACTTTCACAGGTGTCTGGGCTTGGACAATCAATTACACTGTCACCCTCTCTCTCAGCAGCGCCTAACACCGTTCATTGCTCACCCCCTCTCACACCCTGGGGTTCTCCTCCACGGCTGCTCCTTCTCAGGCTCCTTTGCTGGTCCCTCCTCTACCCTAACTTCACTTGCTCCCTCGGCCATCTCAGCCAGGTGTTTACTTTAACTACTATATATGAGCCGATGACTCCTAACTTTCTATCTCTAGCCCAGACGTACATCCAGCTGCCCATGTGATATCACACATGGATGCCCAGTTAGCACTTTAAACGTAAATGTCCAACACTAGACTCCTGATCTCCCACACCTAACTCTCCTCAGTCCTCTTTATCTCAGTTAACAGAATCTCTGTCCCTCCAGTTCCTCAGGCCAATGCCTAGGTGTCACCCTGACCCCTCATGCCCCAAACCCAATGTGCCAGGGTAGCCTGTCGTGTCCACCACCTTCTCCCTGGCCCACTGCCTAGAAGACTGCATCAGCCTCCTCGCTGGCTTCTTTGCCTTCCTAAATCTACTCTCCACACAAAAGCCAAAGTGGTCTTTGTTAAAGCTTGCGCAAAACCCTTCAATGTCCCTCAGTTCTCACCAAGTAGAACCCAACATTACCTTAACTCCTTGCTCCCCAACCCCCATCACACTCTACTACCTTTCTGACCTTGTCTACCACTCTCCCCCTCACTCATTCTGTTCTAGCCTTGCTATTCTGCAAATGTGGCCAAGCATGCTCGCACCTCAGGGCTTTTGCACTTGCTGTTCCATCTGCCTGGATGCTCTTCCCCCAGATATTGATGTGGCTCACTACTAACCTTTTCAGATCTTTACTCAAATGTCACCTTCTCAGTGAGAACTTCCCTGATCATTCTATTTTTAACTTACAACCCTATCTCCTCTCATACTTTACTCTTTTTCCCTCTTATCCTGCTTTTGTTTTCTGCACAATATATATCATCTTTTAACACAATGCATGATAGTTTAGAGTGTCAGCATTACGAGGGTAGGGTCTTTAGTCCATTTTGTTCACTGCCATACGTCGAGTGCCTAGAACAGTACCTGGCACACAGTAGGTTTTGATGAATAGGTATTGAATGAGCCCTCATTCCAGGCCGTAACAGCCCCGCCACCCATCCCTCTGGCTCCAGCCCTCATCCATCTCTCGTTTCAGTCATCCGCTTCTCTCTGAAGGGTCTCCTGCTTCTGGTCCATGTGGCCGACTGGGCAGAAACAGATCTGGTCTCCTGTTCCTGTGCAGCATGATAGCTTCAGAAGGCAGCGAGCAGCCTGTGCCTGAAGGTGTGTAAGCAGAGGCTGGGGGCTGTGTGTATAAGAGGATTCCTGATTCTGCTGGAGGCCACACTGCAGGACCTGTAGGGCCTTTCTAACTCACACTGATTCTGTGAAAAGCCATGAAGTCCCACAATATCATCAATGATCACATTCTGCTTTTTAGAGGCTACATCAGTGCCCTTGTCTCATCCTCTGTGCCCTCTGCAACTAACCCTTATCTCCCAGGCTCTGAGCTCCGTAAGGTAAAAACTGGGTTCGAATATCATCTTCAGCTGCTTCAGCCAGCACCAGCAGCCACCAGGGCTTCATTTAACAAGCAGTCAAGAAGTTCCTCCATGGGCCACCATGGTGCTGCTCCCAGACTCTGGGCTCAGACAGCTGGCTTGAATCCTGCTCACTCACTGCCCACCAGTGAGACCCTGAACAGTGACTCAACCTTTCTGAGCTTCCTTCTCCTTTGCTTTGAAGCAAGGATAAGACCAGGACACTGGCACTGCAAGTCTAGGGTTCCCTGAGAAAAACTTCCTTTTAGGACAGTCTGCTGGGGCTATGGAACACCAACAGAACTGTGATGGATGAAAGAAGCCCAAACAACCTCGACAAAATAAAGCCAGCAGAAACCAGCCATTTCCAAGCTCAGGCCTATTTCTATTTTGCAAGAGCCTGAACACACCTTCAGGCTGCAGAGTTCCCAGGTTTCTGATAAGCCCACCTGAATGGACCTTTTTGCAATGCAAATTTATTATTTTACCAGATCAAGAAATTGAAGTTCAGGGCAAGGCACTCTGAGCAGCAAGGGGGAAACCTTGCCCAGTGTCACCCAGCTGGGACAGGGTGAAGCAGGACACTTGGGCCTGTTTCTGGGCAAAATCTTTAGCTCTTAGCCACTGCTTCAGACTTTGGAGAAAGTCCCTTCTTTTCACTTTCGCATCCCATAGGCTGAGCCAGGGAGGGCTGGTTTTGAATTGCTTAGGGACTTGGGCCTCAGTTGCCTTATCTGTGAAATGAAGGTAAAGGGACATGCAGCTAACATTGATAGGACACTTGTTTTGTGCCAGGTATGCTAAGCACTGCACATGTGTCCAACCATTTAATTCTCACAATAACTTCCATAAAGTCAGGTACAATTATTGTCACCACTTTACCAGCTAGAAAATGGAGGCATAGAGAGGTGAAGTAATGTGCCCACCTACCTTTCAAAGTTGTCATAGGGACTGGAGATAACACAGGGAAATACCAGGTACATAATGGGTATTTGGTCAATAGTATGGCTCCACCAAGCACCAGCTGTGTGACGTTGGGCAAGTTACTTAATTTTGAGCTGCAGACATGCAAGTATGCTGTGAGGATGAATTGAAAGCACTGCACACAGTGCCTGGCACATGATAAGTACCATTATTTATCAGCAGCATCGTCTTTGGTGGTAAGTAGCAAATCTTTGTCTTCTGAAGTGAATTCATTTTAGAAAAAAGCTAAAATTCATATGGAATTGAGTCTGGTGACTAATGCCAGCAATAGGCTGAAAAAATGTCATTTTTAGACCAAAATAAGGTATAATTATAGAGCCTCAAGACTGGTTTTCTTTGGAGGAAGGCTTGGTGTACTGGTGGCAGATCGGAAGGTGCTAGAGGTATGTGTGTCCCTGCTCTGAATCTTACCCTAAATTGACCTTCATTTTAACCAGAATCTTGATGCCTCATCTTAAATACACCCCATCCAAATCTGATCATTTACACTGCCTCTAAGCTCCCCACACGTGCTCGCTGCTCTAGCCCCACCAAAACCCAGAAGTTTCTTTTTATTCTTTTCTGAGTTCTGCTTAGCTACTTTCTGTTCCTGCCATGATCTGGATTCATTCTAATTCTCAAAAGATTTTTTTAAAATGTAATTGCATTCAAAGCATAAAAAAATTGAATATATTCTTGAAAGTAACAAGTAAATGTTAAAAGATTCTTTTTAATTAAAATTATTTTTCACGTATTTTCAAAAGTGACTTTTCTTCTAATACGTTCCAAATTATATATTAAAATTAAAAGTAAATATAGTTTATAACTAATGAACATCAAACATTTAATCAAATTTAAACGGTTCTGGAAATTTGCTTCACATCTCCAGACCTACATATATAGAAATTTAACAGTCACATGAATTGTTTTAATATGATAAAATGTTCCTCAGCTGCCAAGTGCAACTGTTTTGACTATCATGCTAATTTCATGAGAACCTTAGAACGTGAAAAGAAGCAAGAAAATAGAGATGGGGATTGAATGAAAGGGTCAGGCATTTGTTATGCAAGTATCTCACATCCATGCAACCTGGAAAAAAGATGTGAGAGATGAATTCATCTTTCCTTTCACTTAAGAGCTTCTGCAGTTCAAATCCTCCCCACCCAACAAAGCCATGGCCATCTCTGACGTTGGCCAAGCTCAGCCACACATCTCTAGCAGTCCAGGACAGACACGTTTGGTTTGGAGAACAGTGGGCAAGAGAGGAGGAGAAGTGCTTCCTGGGTCCTGAGAGAGTTTACAGTCTATAGGGTCAGAGCTGAGGCCGAAGTTCTTAGTTACATACTCAATTGAAGTTTCAGATCTCAGGACCCCTCTGAAGTGAGGGTCTTAGGCACGAACACTCTTGTCCTGGTCAGGGGGTGGTACTGCTCTATTATGCCAAGTTTTTTGCTGCCTGGCACATTTCTTATAAGCCGCGCCTTATGCCTGGAACATTCTCTTTCCCTATCTTTGAAATCCTTCAGGCCTCACTTTAAAAATTTCCCTCTCAGTCGGCCTTGTCTGTCTTCTAAATCTAGACTGGATCTCACCTCCTATTCTCATGCAATCTAGTTCTTTTCCTTCTTGGCATTTATTACAATTAACAATAATGAGAGCATTATAACTAATTGTGTATATATTTCTTTAACATTTTTCTCACAAGAATGTAAGCTCCTTTCATCTGTCACTGAATGATCAGTGCTTGGCACATAGTTGGTGCCCAGGAAATATTTGTTGACCAAATTTCAGCCGTAATTTTCCTTACTTTTCATATCAGGGTGTTAATGTCTGCCTCATAAATATTATTGTGAGTGTAAAGAGAGAATGGGAGCAAGGTGTCTGACATACAGTAGGTGGTCCAGAAATACTATTATTATTATACATTCAGAGGCAAGTGAGAACTAAGGAATCTCGGAGGCAGGGACTTGAGAGCTATTTAGAGTTGGATAGGTTTTGTGGATAGTGAAGGCATTCCAAGAGGAACAGCTTGAGCAAAGGCATGGAGGAGAGACATTATAAAGGCAGTAAGGAAACCTATGTGACTGAAGAGTAGGTTTCAGACATCCTTATAGTTAGAATGGTAGACTGGGGCCAGATCAGAGAGAGCCTTGAATGCCAAACCAGCACATTTAAACTTAAACCTTAGGCATTATGGAACCAATGAATGTTTTTGAGCAAATGTGTCACCTGGAGAAGTAGCATTTTGGAAAAATTAATTATGGCAAATCTGAATCACGTGGACAAGGTAGTGAATGAAGTAAGACAAAAAGCCTGACCATTTCATTCAATCCCCATCTCTATTCCTTGTGACTGTATAAAATATGCAAGGGTTAGAGGCAAAAGCTCTGACAGTAGACAGATCCGGATTCAAGTCCTGGCTTGGCAACATTGTGATCTTGCTGACACCTCCTCGAGCCTCAGTTTCTCTACCAATAAAATGGAAATAATCTGTACCCTGCCTATCTCACTGGACTCTTGTGAGAATCAAATGAAATAAAGAATGCACTCATTAATTCACTCACTCAAAAAAATGAACTCCAATTATGTGTCAAGTTGTGATGTAAATGTTGGGGAGACAGAGATTAAGTAGAAGTGCTCTGAAAAGGCGCAGGTAATTACCAAGTACTGAGGACTCACTGCGTGCAGTTGTCCTCCTGTCATCTCACTTAATCTGCACAATACCCCTACCGACTGATACTATTATCAAACCCATTTTGTAAACGAGGAAACAGAAGCCTAGAGATGCTAAGTCACCCAGGGACGTTCGGCCCTTAAATGGCAGCATTCAGGGCTTGGGCTCAGGGATGACTATACCTGAGATGATCTTTGAACACATCTGGCTATTTCCAACCTCGAGGCCTTTATCTCCCTTTTCCCTTTCCAGGTAGCCCGTGTTTTTTTTCTTGCCTGTGGAATGCCTACTCATCTTCCAAGTTTTAGATCAGGCTTCAGAAAGCCTCGGGGCAGTTCTTTGGGCTTCCTCAGCACTTAACCAAACCAATCCATACCGACACTATATCCCTGGTCTCTAAACTTTTAAAAAAGCATGTCCCCTATCAGTAAAAATTATTTAAGTATACATCCACAATATAGGCACATTTCTTTAAAAAATATAAACACGTAACTTCTGTCAATCTATATATATTAAATATTAGTAAATTCTAGTTTATTTTTTTAATGAAAAATAAAGATACAGGATCTAATCTAATATTTTCTTTCCACTTTCCACACCCCTTTGACCACTGACAAATTACAAATCGATACCACTAACTCAAAGCTGGGGAGGGGTGGGGAGGCTGGTACATGATGCCATCCTTCAGGCTGCTGGGGGTCTAAGAAGAACTTGTGGGTTCAGCCTCTTCCCTCATAGACTGGACCTAATGGGGGTGGGGGTCGCAGGCGGGAACACCCTCACAGCGCTGCCAGGCCCCCACCTTCTTGAACAAGCCGGAAGTGGGGGCGAAGTTGAGCCCGGATTAGCTGGGGTAGGCAGTGAGGCTCCTAGAGCTGCGGGGTGGCCACAGAAGCAGGTGTGGATCGGCGAATGCAACATGCCGCTGCAAGACGACACTCTCCGGGAGGTGTGGGCCTCGGACAGGTCCGGAAGGCCCCTGGCTGCCTACCTGAACCCTGGGGACCCAGATGGAGGGGTTGGGAGGAGCAGGAACAGGGGAGGGAGACGGATTGATGCCTTTGCTTCCATTAGCGGGCATGAGGAAGAAGGCGGGAGTCCGGAGGTCCAGCGGCGCCCGAAGCAGGTATGTCACCCCCACTTGGAAATGGGGCAGAAAGGCCTCCCCACTGTAAGTCGACACAAGGTAGGGGATCTGGGAGGGTGTGGGCCCCCCTCAGCAGAGACTGGTTGGGGGGAGTTCCCTGGAGGTTTTGTTTTTGTTTTTGAGGAAAGAGGTATTTGCGGGTATCGGATGTCCAGGGGAGGAATTTGGGCTTTGGGGCTTTGGGGCATTGGATGTGGCCATGATGCGTGGGAGGGGTCATCCTTCCTCACCCCAAGAAGGAGGATGCAGTTCCCGTCCCGATAATCTGCGGTTATTTCTGGCAGCTCAAGGGATTAGAGGGTGACAGGTAACCCTCCGAGCCCCCCTTTCCTTCCTCTCCTTCCTCTTGACTCCTCCCCTCAGCAGCGACCTGCCCGGGGACAGAAGTTGAAGAAGAAAAGGACAGAGGCCTCTGAGTCCCCCTGCCCTACGGGATCCAAGCCCAAGAGACCTGGAGGCGAGAGGGGGACCGAGCCCGGGGGCGCCTCCCAGAGTGAGGGACGAGGGTGGGAGGGAGCTGAGCAGGGGCGAGGGTAGTGCTGAGTCCTGGAGCCCTATCGGGGGTGGGGGACGAAGGCGACGGGAGTGGGCGGCAGGGCAGGGACAGATGTGGGGTGCGGGGTGTGGGGGATGAATGAAACCTGGGGGAGAGGTGTCGACGATAAAAACAGAGCCCAAAGGAGACCCCCAGGGTGAGGAGTCAGAGAGGGGAGCGTCCAAGGCTTGGGGCGCCGTCGGAGGAGGGATTCGTGACCCTCGCTTCTCGGCTCAGCCGGGCGGAGGGCGAGGCCGCGGGAGGAGCCCGCCCCGGAGCCGGGTGAGGCCGGGACACCACAGACGGTCTACTCCAGGTTCCTCAGGGACCCCGAGGCCAAGAAGCGTGACCCCCGGGACACCTTTCTGGTAGCCCGTGCCCCCGGCGCCGGGGAAGGTGAGAGAGCGCCGGAGGCGAGGGCGGGTACCGCGCGGGGTGGAGAGGAGGAGGGAAGGGGCTGGACTGGAAAAGCAGACGCGGGGGAAGAAAACCATGAAAAACATCCTCCACTTCTCTGGCTCTGCCTTTGAACCAGAAAACCCTTTATTCTCTTGTTATTTGCCCCATTTTCCAGATGGGAAAACTGAAGCACAGAGCGATTAAGAGTTTCCCAGTAAACTACAGCTAGGGCCCAGAGGTAGCCCAGATGAGTCTGGCTCAAGGTCAGAAAGAGACAGACAAGCAGGAGAAACAGCACAGGTGCAATGAGAGCTGCAGAGAAGGAGAAACTGGGAGACCAGCAGGAGAATGTGTGAGGAGGTGAGGGTACCAGAGAGAGAGAGGGGAGACCGGATGTGAAGGGCATTTTCTCAGAACAGAATTACCAACCCACCAGCATGGCTCTAACTTCAGCTCACTCTCCAGACTTGTAGACCTCCCTAGACTTTGGGGTTACCCCCATTCTTTGAGAAAGGTGCTGGAACTCCTTTCCTCCACCGGTTCCTGTTCCAGAAGGGAAGCCTCCTACCCCTGGCGTTCACCCACCTCTACCCAGCAACCCGGAGGGGCTGGGCTCCCCAGATAATGGGGCCCTCCCCAGCCCCCTTTATGAGGACTTTCTGCCTACAGAGGATGAGGAAGAGGAAGAAGGGGACCACGAAGGTGAAGAGGAAGAGGAGGAGGAGGAAAAGAAAGTGAAAATCCCCCCCAAGAAGCCCCCTAAAGAGAAGGCTTCTGCAGACATCAAGGAGAGGAGGGCCAAGGCCCAGGGTCGGAATGGTGGGTGTTGAGAGTACAGAGGGGGCACACAGGTGAAACTAGCCCTGCCCGTGATGGGATTGGGGTCTCATTGATACTCAAGAGTTGAGACATCAAAGTTACCCAGTGTCTGGACCTGAGAATTTCTTCCTCTGGTGGTTTGTTTTCTCCAGTGGTCCTTAAAAACATAGATTAATATGTGGTCCCCCGACCATCCTCCTGGCCCCTTGCCTAGGGTGCTCTGTGAGCCAGGGAGGGCAGAAAATTTGAATTTTCTTTGTGATTTTTGTTTGGTATTTTTTAACTCAATATGAATTATTGTTATAATTTTGATAAAAATAACAAAGTGATTATAGTAAAAGTCAATGGCCAGATGGGAGGGGTTGGGGGAGTGGAAAAGGTGAATGGATTAAGAAGAAGAATTGGTAGTTACAAAATAGTCACAGGGATGTAAAGTACAGCATAGAGAATATGGGCAATAATATTATAATAACTATATATAGTGCCAGGTGGGTACTAGACTAATTGGGGGGATCGCTTTGTAAATTATGTAAATGTCTAACCACTGTGCCATACACCTGAAACTAATATAAAATAATATTGACTGTCAACTCTAATTGAAAAATTATAATTAAAAAAATCAGTCAATGAATAAATGCTATGGTGACTCCCCGACCTGAGCACGTCACCCTACAGGTACCATAGTCTAGTCTAAATGTGGACAGGCAGCTATGACCTGGGGCCTCTGCAGGAGCAAGAGAGTACTCTCTATAGTACTGGCCAGAGGAGGCTTTCTGTGGGAGATGGGTGAGAGCTGGGGTTCACAGGCTCAGTTAATTCATTCGGTAGCTGCTTATTAAGCTACTGGTGTTCGTCCAATCCTTTTCGTGCTCAGAGTTAGAAAAGAGCCAGTCAGAAGGGATACTCTGGGCCCAGGTCAGGCCTTCTGCCTCACTGGGGACTGAAGGAACGATGAGTGGGTTGGAAAATGGTCTTCAGCCTCAACAGGCTTTTCTTTGTCTAACCCCCACCCTCCATTTCTAGGAGACTTGGGAAGCCCTGTTCCCCCACTGAAACCTCTTCGAATTAAGAAGAAAGAGGCACCAGCAGGGGAAGGGACCAAGATGAAAAAGACGAAGAAGAAAGGTGAGACTGGTCTCTGGAGAAACAAGGGCCTCCGGGTGTGGTGGGAGTTGTAATCCCTTCACAACCACACACACAGGGTCTGGGGAGGCTGACAAGGACTCCTCAGTGAGCCCGGCCAGAGTGCGGAAGAAGATCCCAGCAGCCATGTTTCTGGTTGGGGAAGATGGCCCAGCTGAGAAAGCTCTGAAGAAGAAAGGTGAGTGGTCTTTGGTACCATGACATTGAGAGGCAGTCCTGGGGGTGGAGATCTGGGGCACAGTGTAGGGTTCTAGAGTCAGAAAACTTGGGGTATCTTGACTGCCATTTTAATAGTTCTGTGACCTTGGGTGTCTGAGCCCTTTTAAGGCTCTGATAGTAGTAATATGGGGTTACTCTCTTGTGATCGTGAGAAAGGTCCAAGTGAGACATGGGTGTCGCAAGCACTTCGAAAACCATGAAATACTTCACAGGGTAAGGGGTTAACTGGCCTGTTCCTGCTCCATTCCCAGGTATTCCCAAAGGCTCAGAAGAGGAAAGGAAGGAGGATGAGGACGAGGAGAAAGAGGAGGCAGCTGCGGTGACCAAGAACAGCAATCAGAAGGGCAAAGCAAAAGGAAAAGGCAAAAAGGTTGGGTCTCAGAGAGGAAGGGGTCTGAGGTCTTTTGGGGGAACAGTGGCAGGGGCCTGGGCTTGGGGAACTAGTGTGGGACCTCATGGGTTGGGACCATGAAGTCACCTGGGATTGGAATCTTGGCTCCTCCTCTAGTGACAGAATATGAGGACAAAGGGAGACTTGTAAGAACAGAAGGGGTAGTCGTGGGGTCACCAGGTTGAGACTGGCCACCCAGGGGCCTTATATCATCTGGTCTCTAAGCCCTCCCCAGTGCAACCTAACCATCAGACATAGTCAGAGATGCACCCCATGAAGAGATGCACATTTTCTGAGGTGGCACACACAGGCCAACAGACACATATGTACAACACCCTTGAGCATACCAACTGACTGATAACCAACTGTACGAGTTGTTAAAATATTTCCACCCTGCAGCTCTGAGCTCCCCAAGTGTTTTCTGCTACCTTACCCAGGACATCCCAACCTTCTAGCGACCAAAGGGTTACACTGGCTGTCAGGGGCCTCCAGGACACTCCTCTAGGCCTACCCGGTGTCCATTCTGACTGGGCATTCCATGGGCAAAGCAGGTTCTTAAATGTTTTGAATATTGCTCTTACTCACAAGCTTAGGCACCAACATGCACAAACTCAAGTAAGCAGGAGAGAGAGATCCAACTGGACAGAGAAAGTGATGAAAGTCTTTGAGGAACTGTTTTCCACCAGTGGAGAGATCACCATGAGGGCAAGGCCAGAGTCTTAGCTATGTGGGTTTGTTAGTTCATTCAGGAGTCGTCAGGTCTTGGGGGACCAATTCACACTAGCCAAGATCATCAGATACTGATGTCTAAACTAAAAGTCCAGTTTATTATCTTCCAAGAGAAATAAATATAATTGCAGTACAGCCTTTAATATAGTAGGTCCTTGAAATTCAAGCTGTAGAAATGTTTGAATAAGTTCTGGCTTTCTCCAGATCACATTCCAAACATAGTCTTGTGTTGCACAAGTTTCTTCTGGAGAAGCCTGGGGAGGAGAAGAAATGCTCACTGCCCGCAGGCTAAGGACTCCCTCTCCAACACTAGCCTCACCTAATACACAATGCAAACCTGCCCTCAGCAAAAATGGCCATCTATAGCACATCAGGGCTTCTCAGTGGCTCACAGATAGCATTTTATCCTCAAATGCACACACCCAGACTGGTAGTCCCTTTTGTCCCTGTTGGGAAAGTTGGGGTTAGAATCTTAGCTCCCCCTCTTGTGAGGTATAGAACATGAAAGCAAAGTGCATGCAGTTTGTGAGACTAGAAGGGACACTGTGGGTCACCAGGCCAGGCCACTGTAGGACATAATACAATCAAATTGTTATTAGTTTCTCCATGAGCAAAACTAGCTTATTCGTTCATTATATATATAACTATGAATTACCATATAATAAACCAACGTGTAGTATCTTAAAGCAACAAACGTTTATTTTTTTAATTTCCATGAGTCAGAAATCTAGGAGAGGTTTAGCTGGGTAGCACAGGCTCAGGATCTCTCATGAGGTTTCAGTCAAGATGTCATCTAGAAAAAAAAAAAGGATGTCATCTGGGTCTGCAGTCATTCTGAAAACTTGACTAGAAATGGAAGACCCACTTTTCAAATGGTTCACTGTCATGGTCGTTGGTTGGAGGTCTCTCCATAGCACTGCTCGAGTGTTCTTATGACATGGCAGCCAACTTCCCCCAGAGCCCAGGAATGGTGGCCTGAGAGAAAGAGCAAAGAGAAGCCAAAGTAACTTTCATGACTTAGCCTTAGAAGTGACAACCCCCATCACTTCTGCCATATTCTGTTGGTCACAAAGGCCAGCCCTGATACAATGTGGGAGGGGACTATATATGGATGTCAATAGAGGCAGGGACCATTGTGGGCCATCTTGGAAGTTGGCTACGACATTGAGTAGTTACTATATGTTCATAATAATAGTAATAGCTAACACTTACTTCCGCTGTGCTATGTGCTTAGAACACGGCAGTTGATACCTTCAGCCTCACCTCAGTTCACCCCATGAGAGTGTGTCCACATGAAAAAAGGTCTTTCTAAAGGCTCTGAATCTAACAGGAGACTGGACAGCATTAAATCCGAGCTCCACCTCTTACTAGCTATGTGAACTTGGGCAAGTTTCTTAACCTCTCTGAGCGTCAGCTTCTTCATCTGTAAAATGGAACAGTTACTTCAGTGAATATTGATAAGAAAATTAAATGAGTTAATATTTAGAAAGTGCTTAGAACTACCTGCACGTTGGTAGACTTTATATGAGTGTTTGTTAAATGTATAAATTAGGTAAGTTCTGTCCCAGGGATTCATCTACTGCTCACATGGAAACTGAGTCAGGGCACAAACATGGCAGACAGTGGTGGAATCAAGATCTGAACTCAGGCCATCTGGCTCCAGAGCCTGGACTCTTAACTACAAGCTAAATGAAATAATAATTAAATTCAAGGCTCCCCAGAGCCTCCTAACATAGCTTGCTGAGCTGTTGGGGAAGCATGCGGGCCCAGCAACACTCTAGTTGGCCTCTCTGTTCTCTCCCCACACAGAAAGTGGTGAGTTGACCTGCCTGCCCTGCCTATGTCCCAGCACTGGGGATCTGCCGAGGGCAGGGGAGCTAGTGCTCTGAGGCTGAGGCACCCCCTGCCCCCCCACACCCAGAAGGAGGAGAGGGCTCCATCCCCACCTGTGGAAGTGGACGAACCTCGGGAGTTCGTGCTTCGGCCTGCCCCCCAGGGCCGGACGGTGCGCTGCCGGCTGACTCGGGACAAGAAGGGTATGGATCGGGGCCTGTATCCCTCCTACTTCCTGCACTTGGACACCGAGAAAAAGGTGGGTAAGGGAGAGATGGAGGGAGAGGGATGGGGAGAGAGAGTGGAAGTGCCACAACAAGGACTGAGGGAGGTCTAGGGCCAAGATGTGGGGAGGGGCTACAAGGCAAATAGGCTTTCTCAACCTCATCCACTTCCTTTTGCCACCTGGTCTTCTCTTCCCAGCCTCTCACTTGTCTCCACCTCTCCCCAGGTGTTCCTCTTAGCTGGCAGGAAACGGAAACGGAGCAAGACAGCCAACTACCTCATCTCCAGCGACCCTACCAACCTGTCCCGAGGAGGAGAGAATTTTATTGGGAAGCTGAGGTGGGGCTGGGAAGCTCAGAGCATCAGGAGGGCCATGGCCAGCCTTCTGTGTCTCCCTGTGCCTGCAGAGTGCCCACCACATTGGACACTCTGGCCCAGGGCTTCTCATACTTTGTATAGATCACTTGGGGATCTTGTTAAAATGGTTCACTGAGTCTGGAGTGGGGTATGGGGGGAGATTTTATATTTCTAACAATCACCCAGCTGGTGCCCGCACTGCTCATCCATGAACCTCACTTGGAATAGGGCATAAGCTCCATGAGGGCAGGGCCTGTCTTGTTCATGATTGAATTCCTAGGACCTGGCACATAATAGCTACTCAATAAGTATTAAGTGAATGAATGAACAAATATTTGGCACCTATCCTGTGCTATGTCTCCCCATATCTCATCTAATCCTCACCACAAATCTGAGAGGTGGGGGAGTGGGTGGGTAGACCACTGAATCAAGCTTTATTTCTTTTATTTATGTGTTTAACACTTACATAAGGCCTACCTAAGCATCAGGCATGCTTCTAAGTAACTTCCAAATATTAACCCATTTAATCTTCTTCTCAACTAAATGATGTAAATACTGCTGTTAGGCCCATTTCTCAGATGGAGAAGTTGAGGCTCAGACCAGTTAAGTAATTTACCTAAGGTCACACAGCCAGTAAGAGATAGAGCTGAGACTTGAACTCTGTCCAGTCTCCTAGATTCATCTTTTTAAAAGACCTTATGGAGGAAGTGTGGGGCAGCCTATACGGATTTCTCCGTCCTAAGACACCTTCCCCGTTGATGACCAAGGAGCTCTCAAAACCGCTTGGCAGGGGGGAAGGAGGATGGTCTTGGAGTAGGGCGTGGATTCTCCTCAGCCCCGCCCCTAGTTCCGCCCTGCTTGCAGGTCCAACCTCCTGGGGAACCGCTTCACGGTGTTTGACAATGGGCAGAACCCTCACCGTGGAGGAGGCAACGCCGACCTGGGAAGCCTTCGGCAGGAGCTGGCAGCTGTGATCTATGTGAGACTCCACCTGTCCCCCACGTCAGGCCCAACCCCTTGCAGGGCCTTTGCACTTATTCTTCCCTAATGCACATCTCACTCCCAGGAAACCAATGTGCTGGGCTTCCGAGGTCCCCGGCGCATGACAGTCATCATTCCTGGCATGAATGCAGACAACGAAAGGGTCCCCATCCGGCCCAGAAATGTGAGCCCTGCACCTCCCTGACTCCTCTCCCTGAGGGTCCTGCTTCCTACATGACCCACTCCAGGGGAGCTGGGGGTGGTGGGCTTAGCTTGCCCAACACCCAACCTCTTGAGCATACTCCAGTGCAAATGCATTCTGGCAACTTGTGGAATGCATTCTGGGTTTTTGTAATCGCATTCACTGAAACAAGCACGATAGGTTCTGTTTTTTTGTTTTTTTGTTTGTTTTAAGTTTACATCAAATTATCCATTTATATATTCATTCAACGGACATATTGAGGGCCAAGTATTATTATTCAGGACGTCAGTGGACAAAACGAAGATCTGCCCTCATGGCATTCTAGGGGAGCAAGACAGTAGACCATAATTGTGAGAAATAAGTAAATTAGTATGTTAGAAGATGATAAGTGTTATAGAAAAAAAAGTTGAGTAAGGAAAGAGAGATGAGAAGTGTGTCTGTGTGTGTGTGTGTCTTTCAATATTAAATACAATGGTCAGGGTGGGCCTCATTGAGAAGGTGAAATTTGAGCAAAGTCTTGAAGGAGGTGAGGGAGCAAGCTTGCAGATATCTTGGGAAAGATCATCCAGGCAGAGGGAAGAATGAGTGCAAAGGCCCTGAGGCAGGAAGGTGCCTGGTGGGTCTGAGGAACAGCAGGTGGCCAGTGTGGCTGCAGGGAGATGAGGTAAGAGGGGTGAGAGTTAGGGGCAGATAGAGCCAGTATAACTGGTTTTTACCCTGAGAGAAACAGGAAGCCAGAGTAGGGTTTTGAGCAAAAGAGTGACATGATTTGACTTATATTAAAAAGCAAAGGTTGTTTCCTTTATGTTTGTGTGTAGGTATAAGGTAAGATGAAGAGATGTTCTACAAATGTGGCCTCCTTCAGAGTCAGTCCTGCACTCTGCTCCGTAGCACTGTGGGTCAGTTGAGCCTAGGATTTCAGAGACCGGATGACTGACATGCTCCATACAGTGATGTCACTTTACTCATTTACAATGAAAAATAATACCCCTGTCAGCTGATCACACATCTTTCTCTGCTGGAAAGTCACACCATAATCAGAGGCCCAGTGCACAGGTGGGGCACCAGCCATGGGAGGCTCTAGTCTTGAGGAACCTGTGGTCCCACACTTGTTTCTTCCATGCCTGGAGTAAACACACATATTCTCCAGTGCCATCTGTGCATTTGGGCTCAGTAAGAACTACCCAGTGGTGTTCTGGGTCTCTTCATCATCTTAGTTCATTCATTCTCCAATCATTTATTAAAGCCAAGCACTGTAGAGCCAAAATCAATACAACAGGTACCATCGAAACAATATCTGATATTTATGGAGCATTTATTCTGTGCCAAGAACTGATTTAAACAACACTTCATGCACTATTATTTAATCCTCACAACACCCTGTTGTGAGGGAAACTGAGGTACAGATAAATTACTAAAATACTCTACCGGCCCTTAAAGTATCTAATTCTGTCCCATTACAATGCAGTGGTAGAATGGTAACAGCAAGGTGTTATGGAAGCTCAGATCTAAGACATGTAAATCAGACATGGGGTCAGGAAGGCTTCATGGAGGATATGGTCTTAAGTGGACTCACTCTAAGCCATGAATGTGAAAAGGTGGCAAGGAAAGAACTATCTAAACAGCACACTCATACAGACACCACTTCTTCCTTCTAGAAACTCTTCCAGGACATTTTATTTTAACCACTGTTTACCTGTTTATCTCCTTAAGCTCAACTGTAAGCTCCTTGTAGGTCCTAGAATGTCTGGTTCATCCCCGTATTCGAGTGCCAGTGTGTGACTGCTCCAAAGACCCCTTGGGTATCAATGGCACAGAGCACCTACTATGTGATGGATGCTACTTTCCATTTTCCAACCCTCCACTTTGGCATCCCACAGCTAAGCCCCATTCTCGCAGATGCACACCCTGCCCCCAGTGATACCACAAAGACCACCCCTAACTGTCCTCTCCCTAATACTCTCCCAAAACCCAAGGCCAGTGATGGACTACTAGTACGCTGGCAGAACAAGACACTGGAGAGCCTCATCGAGCTGCACAACAAGCCACCTGTCTGGAATGAAGACAGTGGCTCCTACACCCTCAATTTCCAAGGCCGAGTTACTCAGGCTTCAGTCAAGAACTTCCAGATTGTCCATGCTGATGACCGTGAGTATCTAAGGGCCCCAGACCAGGCTGCTCCTACCACCTCCACCTCCAGGACCCTGACCCTCACTCAGGCCTTTCCCTACCACTACCACCACACACACACACCTGCCTTACACATGCACACACACACAGACCTGGAGCTGTACTTTATCTCTGGAGCCAGAACATCTAGGAAGGTCACTCTCTCCTCTGGGGGCATTGACGCTGTGCTCTCTGGAGCCTTAAATATTCCAAGCAGGTGTCTTGGGGCTCAGTATTCCAGACCCTCATTCTAGGATTGACCAGAGCCCTGGGGTAGATACTGGGTAAAACTGTGCTGAAGGGAGAGTTAAGCTGCTGGAGTTTGAAAATCACTGATAGCCCAACCCCTTTGTGATTAAAGAGGGTGCTGAGGCTCGAGGCAGTACCTTACCCAAAATCTCTCAGCTCCTCCAGGCAGTTACACTGGCCCTCAATATTTACTTCACAGACACACAGTATCTTCTCTGTGCCAGACACTGTTCTCGGGACTTTACAGATACTGAATCGTTAAATCTTTTCAACAGCCCTGTGAGGAAGGTATTGTTGTCTCTATTTGGCAGAGGAGAAAACTGAGGCACAGAGAGGTTATGAAACGAACCCAAGGTCATACAGTAAGAGCTGGAATTAGAACCCAGGTAGTCTGGCTCCAGTGCCTGGGCTCCTAACCCTTTCAAGATAGCTACGTAGGGAATATTAATCAAGCATTTCTGAGTGCCTACTCTATTGTCTTCTCTCAAGTGAGGTCAAAGGCCTGCCCTTGAGGAGGGAAACAAGATGTACCCAGAACATAATTAAGTAAAAATGTCCCTGTTACAAGCCTGGGGAGAGGTCTGCATTAGGGGTAAGAAAGTTTGAGAATGGAAAGGTCTCTCCCAAGGGACTCCAGGTTCCCAGGGACAGCTAACATTGAGTGAGTTCCCCACCCCCCACTCCATCCTAGGGATGTGCCCCAGTGTCACCTGTCCCCAGGCTTTGGATAACTGCTCTTCAGATCACATTTCTGGTGGAGCCTGGTCTGCTGAGGTTGGGGGTATTTTTAGTAACTTCCTGCCCATATGGATGCTGGGGGAAGTGTTAGGATACGGCTGAATGGAGCACAGGATGAGGAAGGGAACAGAGGCTAGTTAAGGGATTGAGCCTGGTGGTCACAAAGATGAACTTGGGGTAAGGCATGGGGAGGGGTGGGAAGAAGAAGGAATGGAGTCAGAAGACAACAGAGATGTTGGAAAGGGAGGAATCTAGGCTTGGGGAAGTTTGATGGGGAAGTTTGACAGGTTCCTATAGTTAAGTGGCCATCGCATGAATAGGTCTGGTGGCAGAAGATAAGGCAGGGTCTCTGTCCTCAGGGGCTTCCAGTAAAGTTGCAGGTGGGGCAAGTTGGGTGAGGTAAGAAGAGAGGATGGTTGGAGGGCGAATAACCTAGGTATCTGAGTATTGGGTCCCAATGCAAGGGAGGGGGACAGTCCTCAATGCTGAGGGCACTGATTGCCAGGATGATGACCCAGGAGGTCTCCGGCTGCCCACACCCTTGTCTGTATCCACAGAGGACTACATAGTGCTGCAGTTCGGCCGCGTAGCGGAGGATGCCTTCACTCTAGACTACCGGTACCCGCTGTGTGCCCTGCAGGCCTTTGCCATCGCCCTCTCCAGTTTCGACGGGAAGCTGGCCTGCGAGTGACCCCAGCAGCCCCCAACACTCCCAGAGCCCACCAAGGTCCGGGAAAGGATTCAATGGAGGCTTGCAGGGTCACTTCATCAAAGCCCCCACAGAAGACTCCTCTCTTGTCGGGGAGTGACCCTCACTGTCTCTAGGTGACCCCCATCCACTCCCCACCCTGGTACAGGCCAAGGCAGGGGAGGAGCTAAGACCGCGAGTCTGACGGAGATGAAGAACATCTGGAGTGGGAGCCGCACATCTGGTCGCGGAGCTAGCCTGCGCACATACACACACACACACACACACACACACACACACACACACACACACACAGCCAGCCTTCCCGTCCAGGAGCAGTAGTCAGTGTTGTTTTAACCCCCTCCGGGACCGTGCTAGGGCTCTGAGGAGTTGGGGCTGGCTCGGAGGAGGGGGCAGGTGATGGGGGACATGGGCCAGGTACCCACATCCCCAATAAAGCCGCGTCCTAGGCCAAGCGGAGCAGTGGTTCTTCAGCGCGTGCGGAGGACGAGGCGGCGGGAGGAGACCGGAGGGCGGGCTGGAGGCCTCCCTTCCCCGCTCCCGCCCAGGCCCGGGGCGCTCCCTCATCCCCTCCCCCGCGCCCGCCGCCGGTCCTACCGAAACTCGGCGGGCTCGCGGTGTCAAGACGCCCCCCGTGGGGGCCCTGGGGAGCCGGCCGAGAGGGAGGGCCCCGGAGGTCCAGGAAGAGGGGGAAAAGGAGAAATTCGAGAAACAAGCCTCTCGGGGAGAACCAGACAAACCGGGTCCGGGCAGGGCGGGCGCAGCCGCCAGGGCGGGGCCGGGTCTGGGCCCCGGGAGTGGGGGGCGGGCTCTTGGGAGGGAGAGGGCGCTCCGCCTCGGCGGCTCGAGACGGCGGGGGGTGGGGGTGAGCCCCGAGGCCCGTGCACTCTGGCTCCACCGGGCTCATGACGTGACACCCGGGCCCCGACACCGACGGAGTCCTGTACCCGAGGCAGGAGCTCCGCCCTCGGCCCCGCCGAGGCAGGATCCCTAAATTCCAGTGGGGTACTGGGGAGGTGGGCTAAGGCCCCGTTGCAGGGGGAGGTTGGGAGTGTCGCCACTGCGGGCGAGGAGCAGGGCGCCCGGGTGCAGGAAGGCCGGGAGCGACCGCGGGTCGCGAAGCCGTGGGGTGGGCAGCCAGAGCGCCGGGCGAGGGCGGCCCCGCCCCTCCCAACCGGTGCCCGCCCCCCTGCGCGCCCCGCCCCCTCCTTCCCCGCAGCCCCCACCCCCCGCCGGGCTCCTCAACACAAACTTTCCGTCCCGCTCACTCCCTCCTCCGCGCCCGGCGCCTCCCGCTCCTGCCCAGCTCATTCCGCACATTCCGGCCAGCCCCCTCCCCACGACCCCCCTTCCCCGGCCCCCTCCTCAGCTTCCTCCCCGGGCCCCAGTGAGCGGCCCGGTCGGGAAGGCCCCCAAGTGAGCTCTGGACCAGGCCCTGGCGTGACGCTGGAGAGGCCAGGCTGGGAGGTGGCTCACTGGCTGGTTGGCTGGTGATTGGGGGGGGGACAAGCCTGACCACCGGGGCTGTCCCTCATATTGTCCAGCTCAACCATTCCTGGACGGTGCTGGAAGTTTAGAGGGCAGTGGGAGAGCTCGGGAAGCCCCGCCCACCCCTCCCACCGTCCCCCCTCCCGCGACCGGTATGAGTTGGTCAGAGGAGGTAGGGGAGCCGGGAGATTGTCCCCGGTGCCATCGCCTGTCCGAACGTCCGCGTTTGGGATGTCAAAGCAGTGGTCTGGGGGCCGCACGACTTGCGGGGGGGCCTGCCACAGGGGAGCTCATTACCCAGGGCGCCCAGTCCCGGGCCCTGCCGCCCTTTGGACTCCCGGCTTGCGCTCTCTCCCGGAGCCCGCCTGGCCCCAGCTCCACGCAGGCCTCGGGCCGGGCCTCTCGGCGCCCAGGCAGGCTCCTGCGCGCGGTGCCCACGGCTTCGCTGGATTGTGGAGGCTGTCTGGGAGCAAAGCTGCGCGCCCAGGGCGTGTGCCCCCCGAGAGGCAGGGGCTTAAGTTCTCTCCAGTTATGCTGCCTGTGTCGGGGTGGAGGTTCGGCGTTCCAGCCCTGACGCTATGAGCCCGACTCCAAAGGGGGCTGGATTTGGGGCCTTCTCTTTGCCACACTTTCTCAGAGCCCTTGTTTAAACTTTAGAAGGTTTGAAGGCAGCTTGTCCCCGCCACCACCGCCACCAACACCATTGTCTGTCATGCCCTTTACTCCTGCCTGGGGAAGGAAGGCTGGAGTGCCTGTCTGCATCTGGTTTCCAGCCTAGCCAGGCTCTGTCATTGAGACCCCACTCTGTCACTTTTCTGAGAGAGGAGCCCTGATCCAGATCTGAGAGATTCTTTCTGGGCAAGGGGGAATGAGCCCTGGGGGAGGGCTTCTCAGGGGGCACCTCCCTCTGTGTCTTTCCTTTCTCTAGGTAGAGGCAGAACCAGGTCAGGCCTGGACTTGTAGCCCAGGAGATCAGGGGATGGGGGTGGGGGCTGGACACAGCCCAGAGGGGCTGGTGCCCGTGGCAGCTATGTGTCCCATCTCCTTTGGCCTGGTTCTGTGGACACGTTCCACCCCAGTGCAGACACCTCCTTGATTGGAATGCTAAGGGTAGCCTGGGGAAAGGAGAGAAATTCAAAATGCCCAAAAGTTGGAGATTTGGGGGAATTATGTCCTCTTCCCTTCCAGATTTTTGTAGCTCTTTTTGCAAGGGTACCGCCCCAGGACATGTTTCTGGATCCTTGTAGGCTTCTGGATTCCTGCTCACCCTGTGGGCAGGGGATGGACAGATGTATCATCTAGAAAATAGGATATCTGGTGAAGGTGACTTCATGGGCCCTGGATGCCCCCTCCTCAGAAAGAGGCTGGGAGCCCATAGAAATCTCAACCACTTGGGCATTCCCCCAGTCCCATAGGGAAGGAACAGTAATTAATGTTAATTAGTGCATCTGGGCTTCGGAATGACTGAGTAGGATGGTCAGTGATTGGCAGGACAGAGCTATGTGTATGTGTCTTGAGCCCTGCTCCCACCCTCACCCTCAGGTTTGCAAACCCTGGTACATCCTGCCAGTTGAGGAAATATTAAAACCAGAAGGAAACATCAAAAGAAGAGGTAAAGCAATTAGAGATCTGTTCCCAGCTGGACCTTTAATCAGCTGTGTCATCTTGGTGGGCCTCTTTCTTTGGGCTTCAGTTTCCCTGCTTGGAATAAATGACTTCTCAGGTCTCTTTTCTTTGAGCTTCTCCCAGAGTCTCTGTCTCCTAGTCAGCTGGCCTTCCTTCTCCTCCCATTATGGAATCTAAACCTGATGGGGTCTGGAGAAGTGAGTGGGTGATCCCATGGTCTAAGGAAGAAAATGAGGACAGATTAGGGGTGACTGAGGAGTAACTAAACCAGGTGAGCGCAGCTGAAAAAGTTGCAGGCAGCAGGCGTCAAGGGACGGGGAGGCCAGGTGGAGTTGGGGAACTTGCCCTCTGAAGGGGTGGTAGTAGGTCTGAAAAGCTAGATGGGATGAATGGTGTTCAGAGGCCACTTGGATGGCGGGCCCCCCTGCCTGACTCCCAGACCCCTCTAGGGGCTCAGTGTTAAGCTGGAAGGGCACCGAAGCTATCAGCCCTGCCCACCTTCTCAGGAAGGGGAGAGGAGCAGAGGGTTCTACTCACAGTGAGGAAAGCAGGAAAAAAGCTGGTAGTGCCAGGCCACAGGGAGCTGGGGAGCCATGATGGCTCTATATGCTGCAGCTTTCTGTGAATGTGGCTCAGAGATCACACTCCCTTCTTCCCACATGAGAGCTGCAGAAGCTGTTGGGTCCCAGGGGTGGCCTTGAGGACCCAGGTATCCGGGGACCTAGGGGCAGCCCTGGGGCCATGGCAGGAACTTCTCTGGTCAGACCTGGAGCAGAGGTCAACAGATCACACTTGGCTCTGTCCCCATGGCCTTGCCTTGCCCTCCCCTCCCTCCTGGTGTTGTGCCAGCCTAGAGTTGTCTGCAAGGGAGGTGCTGCTCCTCCAGAGAGGACACTGGATGGGAGAGGGCTCTGCCTGTTCTCTCAGGGTCCCACAGGAGGCTGTAGGCAGGGGCCAGAGAATCCTATCACTCTGAGGATCCCTTAAGCTTCAGCCTTTGAGGTTTCCTAGAGTGCTGATTGTTTCCTGTACTCCCTGCCAGGCCTGAAAGGACAGGAAGTGATAGAGGGAAATGAGAGTGCAACTGTGTGTGACGCTGGATGTGTGTGAGAGGAACCGAGTGGGACATTCTGTGTGGGTGAAACTGTGTGTGGGATGGATATGTGTGTGAGAGACAACCAGGTAAAACCAGTTTGTGTATGTGACTGCATGTGAGGCTGGACATGCACAAGAGAAACTGTATGTGACATTGTGACTTTTTAACATTCATGTGTGTGAAAGAAACTGACGGTCTCTGTGTATGACTGATATAGCACCTACATGAGAAAAACTGAATGATGTTCTTAGTGTGCGACTGTGTGAATGGCCATCACACGGGATGTGTTTATGAAAGACATATCAGTATGAGCCTATCAAACCATGAGTATGAGCCTGTGTCTGATACTGGTTGGGATTTTGATGCTCTACATGTGTGAGGGACACTGCAATTGTATGATGCTGTGTGTGTCAGAAGTAGAATGAATGACGTTGTGTGTGACATATGATGCTGTGGCATGACTTTATGATGCTACATGTGTGCGAACAGCATATGAGATGATCTCAGGTTTATAGAAACTCTGAGGATCTGTGTGTGTGACTGTATATGACACTATGTATGAGAAAAACTATGACAGTATGGTGTGTGTGTGCATCTGTGTAAGGGAGAAACCATTGTGACATGGTAGACTATATCCAATACACTATAAGTGTGCTGAGAAGCTGTCGTGATAAGCTGAGTGTGAAATAAGGTGTGTAGGATGAAACTGAGCACAAGAAAGAAACTGCATGTGTGTGCTGCGTGTAAGAGAAACTGTGGGGTGTGACTGAGACTGCCTCTGTGGGTGGTCACTATCTGAGATTGTTTGGGACTGTAGGACAGTGTGGGCGACATCGTTCAGGCTGCGCCAGATATAGAGTGGGATACTGTGTGTGACTAATTTGGGGGCCTGTGACCCTGATGCATGTGGTGTCTGTATGGGGGACCATGAAAAACAACTGTTCAAAACAACAAGGAATGCACTTAAAGCCACTTAAAAATGGTTAAAATAATAAATTTAATGTTACGTGTATTTCCTCACAATAAAATTTAAAAAAAAAGAAAAGGGGGAGAGATACATGTAATAGTGAACGTGAAAGACGGTGTCTGTGAAGAGGATTGTGTGTGTAAGAGAGAGAGAAGGAGCCCAGAGAAAGCCTGTGAAGCCTGTGTGTTTATAGATGATATTGTGACTCATGATGGGGGGATTCATTGAGTGACTGGTGGCACCTCAGTCTGTGACAGAGTACAAGGGGTTTGGGTTGAGGCAGGCTGGTGGGAGTGGAGGTGCTGACAGGTTAATTGAGAACTGTGGAACCCTGTTTCCCAAGTTGCCCATTAACTGCATCTCTGTCCCCACCAACTTGGATACCTGGCCTTCACTGGTCTGAGATAAGATGAGGAGACAGGACAGAATCTCATGATGGGGGCGAAGGGAGGTCTGGGAACCGGGCCCTTTCTCTCTGCAAGAGGTTTGAGGGCTCTGAGTCTTTACCCTCCCACCCTCCTACAACTACTTGGGGTGGGGTGCATGCTGACAGTGAGGAGGAGCTTTGGAGAAGGAAGCCTAGAGGGCTGGCCAGCCCCTCTACTCCCTGAGAAGCCTGTGCCCTGAGTATGGGGGCGTGTGGCACAGTCTTGATTCCCAAATTGGAAGCACATTAATGAGCGGGGGAGAGGGAAGGAGGCCCCCCACCTCCCTCCTAGTGGGCTCTGCAAATTGTTTCCGCCTGTAAAAATCCCGACCCTACTCCAGGGAAGAGGGTATTATTCCCTCCCCAGCCTGGCAGGGTGTGGCCACCAGGCAGGGTCCCTCAGGGGTCCTTGGACGGGAGATGGAGGAGGCATCCCAACAAAAGCAGGGCCACTTCTAGGGTGGGAGCCTCTGGCAGCTGGAGAACAGCTGGCCCTGCTGTGGGGGCTGGTGGGGAGGAAAGGGAGAAAGGCAGAGAGAGTGGGGAGGCTCCCTTAGCCATCATCAGCTACCCTCCCCATCATCAACCCCCTGGCTGGTCAGCCCAGCCCAGGTTTGGGGGCGGTATTCTGGACAGAACTGCTGATTTCACTAATCTTCCCACATTTTTGAGTGATCACTCAAAGTGAGAGTACTTTGGAGGCTCGGGTCGCTGCAAGAGTGGACAGCTGCTGGCTGCTAGACCCAGCAGAGTCACCAGGCTCAGTTTGTCCTCCCAGTGGGGCTGGTACAGTGGTAGGGATAAGCGTGTGTTTGGGGGGGCACCTGCCTGGACTTGCCTTGTCTACATTCCCCACCAGGGCAGAGACTTTGGGGGAGCCCAAGTTTCAGGCCTGTCCTCCAACTTTAAAAGGGAGAGTGGTCTGGAGGCTGATGGGGGGTTTATAGGAGTGGGGGTCTAGGGCTTCTGAACCTGCCCAAATCTAACCTCTATCCTTGGAGCTGTCCAACCAGTTATTTCAGCAGGCCTGGCCCCAGGGTGAGGAGTGGGCAGCAAGGTGTCGCTTTCCTCCCTGAGGGCCCCAAAGCCTGCTCACCCAGCCTACTCACGGCTAAAGGCACTGGGAGAGGGGAAGCAGGTGTGTGTGGCTGATCAGACTGAGTGTAAGGGCAGATGAGACCATAGGAGGTCCACCGCCTGTCCCTGTCGCAATAATGGGGCTTCTGCAGAGGGAGATGAGAGGTCATCTGTGAGGAGGTGGGAGAGCAGATGGGACAGGAATGAGCATGCCCTTGTTGTAGCTGACCCTAGATCCCTACAATGGCTTTCCTTCTTTCTGGGTCTGCCCTGGTCTCTGGGTCTTTCTGTCATTTGCACATGCTCTCTCTCTGGCTCTTTCTTGCATGCGTTCTCTCTCTCTTCCTCCCTTCCCCCTCACCCTTCTCTCCCTCCTGGCTTACCCCCTCCCTCCCTGCCTGACTGTATCTGAATTTACTGATCTTTCCCCTTACTGCTCCTTTTAACCCCTCCTCTCTTTAGCCTACCCCCAACTCTCCCGCACACCATCTCCCTCTTGCCCTCCTGTCTGTCCGAAGCTCTACCCGCTTGCCTCTCACTTGGGTCTTTCTTCCTCTCTTCCACCTCTCAGCAAGGCAGAGGTTCTACACACCTGGGCAAGCAAGTCAACAGAGAGCTGGGGGTGGGGTTGCGGGGAACTCACCACCTCTCCCAATCCCTCTCTGTACAGGGGAGATGAGACCCTATCCCGGGCTGAGGCTGCCCCCCCCAGGGGGGCGTGCCCTCTCACCCCAGGCAGCTCCCTAGTGTCCTCCTCTTCCACCAAGGCTGAGTCTCACGTTTGCCTCATTTCAGCCCTGCAGCTGTCTGAGGAGCCCTTGGCTTCCTCCTTCACCCCAGGCTGGGTCCCAGTGTTTGGGGGTCTAAGGAGAAGCAGGTGGGCACACACTAGTTTCTGCCCTGATCCCACAGCAGTAACTCTGGGAAGACCGGAGCTGCCAGTGTACACTCCTCTCACTGACTTCCTCTAGAGTGTATAGGACAGAGATCCCAGTTCAGTCCCTAGCCTGGTGCAGCTGTCTGCCCACCATCGCCCGTGTGGGTGTCACCTGGTCACCCACACAGCATACTTGCACACGCGTGCTCCTGTGCATGGCTGTGTGGGGCGGGGGTCACCTGTGCACCCCTGTGCTGGTGGCTCTGCCTACACTAGAGTTCCTAGAAAGTAAGTCTCGCATGAGCCCCTGAGCCAGCGGAAGGGATGGGGGTCCCACTTTTCTCTCTGACTGTCCTTGTAGCTGCCCCCTGGCTCCCCTCCCCCTCACCAGCTGCCAGCAGTCCAAGCCGGGGCTGCCCCGCCCCCCCAGTCTGTCCCAGCTCCCAAGCACTGCTGTGTTCGCCATATTTGGCCACAGTGCTCCTGCGGGGGGCGGGGCGGGACTGACATCACCCCAAGAAGGGGGGCCACTGCCTAGATGAGGGGAGGCAAGCAGAGACTTGGGGGAGGCAGCAAAGTTGCTTTCAAAAGTCGGGCTGCCAGGATCCCCCCATGCTCTGGGCTTCCATTGCTCTGAGGGAGGCCGCAGGAAAGAGTTTGGGGGAAAATGGGTTGAGGACTCTGTTGGGAGGGGTCTTAGCTCACGTCCTCCCTCTTCTGCCTCCCCTCTGACAGCTTGTGGCAATGTCAGACCTGGGGGCAGGCCCTGTATCCCAACTTCCTCAATGTAAGAGTCACTGGGTCCCCTAGAGTCCCTGCTCTCACATTTTTATTCCAAAAGCTTGGCCTTGGGATTGAAAAGAGGATAGAGATAGGGATACAGCTCCCTGGGGTAAAGACAGGCAGGAGTAGATGAGTCTGTCTTCCTGACCTGTCAGGAGCGTGGCTTCCTCTCTCCCTGGAGGCCCCTTTGGCATGGGAGCTATTCCTGGTGGTCTCAGAGGGCTCACTAAAAGGTCTACCACGGTGCTGGGGTCCTTTAAGTTGCTCCAGCCACTTGGGCTAAGGAGGGCCCCTTTGTCTGGACCCCACTAGGCAGATCAGGGTGGTTGCTATGACAGCTGGACCGCCTTTCTCACCTTTCTCACTATAGGTGATGGAGCTTCTCAGCCCCATCCCCTTGGTTAAGAGACTGAAGCCAGATTGCCTGGGTTCGGAACCTGGCTCTAGCGCTTAACTAGCTGTGTGTCCTTGAGCAAGTTGCTTAACCTCTCTGTTCCTTGGTTTCCTCATCTGTAAAGTGGGAATAATAATAGTATATACCCCATAGGTTACTCTGAGAATTAAATGAGTCAGCGTGTGTAAAATCCCAGCACAGTGCCTGTCGTATGGCGGGTGCTGTCAATAGTGGTAATGTTAAGTCTAAAACAATATATCCAGCTGATATTGAGGCCCTTCAAGCCCTCCCCATCCCATGTCACTCCCCATCCCCTTTAAGCCTCCCTAAGCAAACAGGTGGCCCCACAGGGAGAACCCCCACCCATTCTACAAGAGATGGGATTCATGTTTGAGGGGAAAGACCTGCCCCGACTTTCCCTGAAGCCCAGAGCAAAGTCCCGAGATCTAGCCCTCTTGGCCTCTGAGTCTTCCAGGACCCTGGTATACATTGGGCATGCAGATTCTTAGGCTAAAGCGAGGGACTCGGAGCTGAGTGTGTTGGGGGGACTGGCTGGGTGTGGTCTAAATAAACTAGCCTTGCGTGTGCAGGGAACTCAGAGTTTACAGAGCCCTGGCCCATCTGCGATGTGGGCCAGGGCAGGGGCCGGCATGTGGGTGGTTTATGGGCTGCTGTAGGGCCAAGAGGTACGGGAACAGGAAGTGGGATGGAGGAGCGGGTGGGGTTGAGCAAGGCTGTTGGCTGGGCACCTTCTCAGCTGCTCCCTTGCCAGCCAGTGTCTCTTGCAATTCCTGGGGCACTTCCTGCCTTACGTTTAGATTCCTTGGCAGGGTTCTTTAGAGTTATCTTTTGGGTCCCACAGCAGGTCCTCAGCAGGGTTGCATTTGTGCTGCGGGGAGAATGAGGGGTTGAGTGTCCCTAGTTGGGGATCCAGATGACAGGGAGGAGGAGCTAGCAGAATAGGAGCCAAGGAGCCCCTCTGAGAGCTACAGAAATGCCAGGCCCTGCCCCTTGTGTTCCTCTTCTCTTTGCTCATCATATGCCTTTGACAGCTGACTGACCTAGTGTGCCTTGGTTTTACCTTGTCTGAATAATGGGCATCACTCTTTACCCTCGCTGCCTTAGATTTGGGGATTGAATGACTATGAAAGTCCTTTTTCCCCAAAGAAGTGCTATGTGGATATAAGGCATTTTTGTTGTTATTGATCGCAACCAGTGCTGTAGTGAGTGCTATGAGCTAGGCATTGTGGTTGGCACTTTGTCATGATCTCATTTAATTTTAATCCTCACAACCTCAAGGAGATCCTTTCCTCTTTTTATGGGACTGGGGGTTGAAAAGGTGAAGTAATTCATCCAAGGTCACACAGCACTGAATAAGCTTAATTTCTGGTTACCTCCCAGAGCACCTGCCTTTACTCCTCTGTGTCTGTCCCCCAGGCTCAGGCTGCCCAGTGGGCTCAGGCCCAGAGCCCAGAGTAACCAGCACAATAGCGTCCAACAGCTGGAACGCCAGCAGCAGCCCCGGGGAGGCCCGGGAGGATGGGCCCGAGGGCCTGGACAAGGGGCTGGACAACGATGCGGAGGGAGTGTGGAGCCCGGACATCGAGCAGAGCTTCCAGGAGGCCCTGGCCATCTACCCACCCTGCGGCCGCCGCAAGATCATCCTGTCAGACGAGGGCAAGATGTATGGTGCGTGTCGGGAGGCACAGGGACACTGGACAGGACTGGGGGAGGCAGCCTGGCCTTCCCAGGCCCCTCCCCCTGCTCTCTGCCCCCTCACCCAACCGGTTTGGCCAAGTCTTGAGGCCGCCAGCCCGCCATGGGCGAGTCTGGGCGTGCAAGCCTGTGTGTCTGGATCCTCCTCATAAACAAGCCAGGCTTGCCCCCTCCACCAGCGAGAGCTCTCAAGAGCTTGGCCCTTGACACCCCCATCTGCTTCTCCTCTCCTCCCCCCTGCTGGCCTGGAGGTTTCACAGCGACTCAGTGGGCTTGGGAAACTGGGTCAGTCCACTGTGCTCCAGGCTAGGCCTGGGAGAGGGTCCTTCCCCTGGGAGAATGTCAGGGAGCCCGAGGGGTGAGGCCTGGGGCGGAAGTCCCAGCACAGAGCAGGGTTTCCCATTGGTGAGTTCCTTCCATTGCTTTGGGGAGGGGACGGCTGCAAGGTAAGCCACAGTGTGACAAGGGCCTGTATTGTGAAGAAAGCTAGAGAGACTCATTCATTCTTCAGACCCCCTCCCAAGTCTCTCTTGTTCCTCTGGCCCCTCTCCTTGTTGCCTTGCCCACCTCCTGCCTCCAGAAGGGAGTGTCGCCCCTTGTCCAGCCCTGAGAGGGCTCTCCCAGAGCTGCATTTTTGGGATAACTCAGCCCTTCTGGGCCTGGCTCTTTGCCAACTCCTTCCAACCCTCCCTGACAGCCTATGGTTGACTGAGGCAGGCCCTCAGCTTGTCCTCTCCCAGCATCCAGTACCATGGCGGGTACAGGAAGGAGACAGCTGGGCCGAGTGGTAAGGGCTGCCCCATGTCCTCTGCCCCCACCCTCTTTTCACACCTACCCCTAGCACCAGAGCACCACTCATGGGGCAGGCAGATGTTCCAGGATGCCTTCCTAAGGGTGGGGGCTGCCTGCCCCAACTGCCACCTCCCAGATGGCTGGGGCAGCCCCACAGGGTATTTTTAGATAGGGCGGAGGGAGTGGGGTGGAGAGGGGAAGGCAGGAAGGGAGGAGCAGTGGGGCTGGTTCTGTCATTGAAGAGGAATTTGGAGAATGTGGGGAGGCTGTGAGGTTAGGGGGCAAGGGGCCTGGATTTGGGGGTAAGAGGTATACACCCAGGGGATGCTGAGATATGCTTAGCTACGGGTCCCAAGCACCCCTCTCCCAGGGACATGCCCCCTCAGAGGGTCCATGGTGCTGAGCAGAGCCCCCCACCCCAAGGCTGACAAGCAGTTGGGCTCTCATAGGGCGGGAGAGATACTGGTAACTGGTGACATGGGGGTGACAGGCTCAAGGGCACAGTGACATGCTCAGTGACACATCTTAACACAAGCTATCAGTGTAGGAGGTGTATTGGAGACCATCCGGTCCTTCCTGCCTATTTCATCAGAGAAGGGAAGGGACTTGTCCAGGGTCCCCCCTCATGTCAAGGACAGCTAGGACAGGAACCCAGTCTAGAACTCTCAGACACACATGGCAATATTAACAGAAACGTCTACTGCCTGGGTCAGGTCTCACACACGAATACACACACTCAGAGATTTGGAGCTGGTGGCAAGCCCTGAAGGAAGGAAGCACTGCTAGGGGCTGGGAGTGAGGGACCGAGCTGCCCTGCTGCCCCTGGGCCACACCTGCCCCTGTCTGCAGGGAAACCTGACATTGTTCCACCTTCCTCCTCCTACTCTGCTGCCCCTATTCACCCCTCTCCCAATGAGCAGACCCCCCGCCCCCTGGAGGCAGTAGGGGGAGCACCTGGGACTTCCCCACTTTCCTTGTCCACCTGCTTGTGCCCCTGAGGGTGGGGTCAGAGTAAAGAGTGGGGGAGGGAACAGAGGAGCAGTGTTTGAGGGAGGTGCCTTGTGTGGTTCTCAGCTGGTGGGGTGGTCTCCATCCACCAGCTCCCCACTTCGCCCACTCATTTTTTCCTCTCACCCAATCTAGGTCGGAATGAGTTGATCGCACGCTATATTAAATTGAGAACAGGGAAGACTCGGACAAGAAAACAGGTAAAGAGACTGTTTATGTAGTGGCCCCTCTGCACACACACATTCTCTCAGCTGCCTCCTTCAACCCCTTTCTGTCCAGAGCTATCCCACTGCCCTGCCCACCTCCTCAGAGCTGCCCCTTCACCCAGCCTGCTCCCCTGCCCTCGCCTAGTGACTTCACACCCCCTCAAGCTGCTCCATCACTCTTCCCACTGTCCTCTCTGACCGCCCACCACTCCACCCAAGGCCTTTGCTTCAGTGACCACAGGAAAGCCCCACGGGGCAGCTGTGGCAGCTGCATGCACACTGCCCTGAGAGGCCCACTGACCAGTCAGGGAGACAGATGGTTGGATGGATGAGTGCAGAGCAGGGTGGCATGGCTGAGATGGGGGGGTGTGCCGTCGAACAAGCATCTAACCCTGACCAGGCAGGGGAAGGGAAGAGGGAGAGCTAGGAAGGCTTCCTAGCGAAGGTAACACTCAGGATGCATTTTTAAGAAGGAATAAGATTTAGCCAAGCAGAAAAAAGGGAGGGGATTCTTCCAGGCTGAGGAAGTTGGATATGTAAATAATAATTGCGAATTCGGAGCTAACTTGATATTAATTTATTTGATCCTCACAGCAACCTTACAAGATAGATACAGTAATTATGTCCATTTTACAGATGAGGAAACTGAGGCACAGGGAATTTAAGTAACTTCCTCAAGGTCCCTTGGCTGGTAGGTAGTGGATCCAAGATTCAATCCAATAGGCAAGAAAGAACCTTCAGTCAGCCAGGTGGGCTGGGGTGGGGTGGGTGGTGGAGGAGGAGGGTGGGATGAAGAGCTGAGGGCCAGTGGTGAGAGATTTGGCTGGAGGCCTGAGGGGCAAGTTTTCTCCAGGGGCAGCTGGGGGCCATGAAAGGATAATAGAGCAGGGAGTGGCTGGTAGCAGCTCTCGAGGAATGTTGGTCCAGGCCTGGGGCAGTAAGGCAATGGATTAGGGACCTAGATCCACAGCAGTGGTGGCCTGGGTAGTGGCAGTGGTGAGGGTAGTAGTGGTGGGGATGGGGAACACTTGTCGACTTGAGAGATGATTGGGTGGCTTACAGTCCAGGGAGGGTAGCAGTGTGGTGACAGGCAGTCAGTTGGGGTGGGTTGCACGTGGGGTGTCTAGGAGAGAGGTAGGCTGGAGGCAGGTACCTGGAGGAATGGAGGGCGCCTCTGACCCTCAGCCTTTGTGCCTTGCATCCACCTCCCCAGATCCCCATGCAAGCATATGACAAGCCTGACCTGTCCCACACCACTATCTCAAAGGAAGATTCTGAGTCTACCCACCAACTGTGGGAGCAGAAACACTCCCTCATTTATTCAGGCTTTTATTAACCACTCTCCCTAGCCAGCTCATGTTACACAGTATTTATTCATTTAGTAAATTATTGAGCTACTACTATGTTCTAGCAGGGAACCAGATGGTCAAGGGCCCTGTTCCCTGGCCTGCGACTGCAGGAGGAACACTTACTGATCAGACCTCTGGGTTTCAAATACGTGCTCTACTACCTGCGGGAAGGGGGTGCTTCGCCTCCCAGCCTCTGTTCCTCATCCATTAAATTAGCTAATATGTGAAGACACTTAGACCAGAATAAGCACCATACAAGCACTTGTCGCTGCCATCACTCTTATTATTACTGTCATTATAAACAGAAAGCCATTCCAGGTGCAAGAGAAGGCACTGTCTCAGTGTGTCTTGCTTCACCCAAAAGATATGTTTATAGGAACCTTTTTCAGAGTGAGAAGGGGCTGAGGGATCTTTACACTCCAACGCTTTGACCAGGGAGGGTAGCAGAACCTCTTCATTCTGGGCCCAGCGTTATACCTGCTCTTGGCCAGGTTTCCCATGCAGGCTGGCTGGTCAACGAGATTTTATTATAATTATAAAATTATAAAATAAATGAAACCAGCTGTCAGCGAGCTCAGAATTTAAAAAACCATTGGCCCTTGTCATTTTGTGTGGGAGGTACTCCTCTGTTTTTTCTTAGAATTCTGATATCTAATATCTCCTTAAAAGAGGACCCATCCTATGGTTATGAGGACAAGCCATGACTTTATGGGTCACAAAGAACAACCAGCCAACAGGCAAGGTTGTTTTGGTTGTTTTTATTATACTCTTTGTTTTAGAAATGCTATTTTAGGTTCTTTTTGTTTTTTGTTTTGTTTTTTTTACAGATATGTACAGCAATTAGTAGCAAGTACAATGCCTCCATATTGAAAAAAAACCAGCTAAATATGACATTAAGATTAAATCCTATGTGACTTTCAACTGTCACAGAGTTGACTACTTGAAGGTGGCCCTCTGTGCTAAGGGTCTACAAGAGTCCTGGTGGCATAGCTCAGTGGTAGAGCAAGTGGACTCTTGAGTCATGCCACCTCGGTTCAAATCCCAGCTCTAGCCTCCAGCTGTGTGACCTTACATAAGCTGCTTAACCTCTCTGTGCTTTGGTTTCATCATCTGTAAATCTGAAATATTAGTATCAACTTCTTAGTGTTGCTATAAAGGTCAGATGAGTTGGTATGAGTAAAGCGCTGAGAACAATAGATGCGCTCAGTAAATGTCAGTTACTGTCATGACATGAAATGATCAGTAATCTTGCTGGATGTATGTATGATTCCTGTGCAATATGAAGCAGCATGAGGAGCACTCCCCTGGGTCCTAACCAAGTAGTATCCCCCGCACCCCCCAGCATCACATACATAGTAACTTTCAGTCTCTGATTAAAAAGAAAAGGAAACTGTTTCTTTTTGGGGATAAAAACAACTTGCAAAGAAAGCCAATAGCAGTTACTGATAAGGAAAGTGTGAAGCAGCCTAGAGGAGCCATGGGTTCCCTTGTGTTGCATGGGGAAAACAGTGACCTTTATGTTCTCTGGGGCTCAAGGGTCTGTTTGGTAAGCCCCATAGTACAGACATCCAGGCCGTGATTAGCTCGTGTTTGCCAGGAGAGGGATGCTTCAGGGAGGAGGTGCTAGAGAAGAAATGCAATTAAGAGCATCTACTGTGTGTGTATACTGCCATTTATTAGTCCAAGGAAAAGGAAGGTGTGTTGGAGGGAAAAGCTGCATGAATGAAGCAGGAGTAGGACCAGGCCTAGTTTTATAGGCTGGCAAGTTGTTGGGGTTCACAGGAGGACTTAGACGATTGTACAGGAGAGATCTTTCATAGAAGATATGGCCTAATGTATAATCTGATGGCCAGCAGGAATATTATGGCCATCGTTAGCCTCTGTGGTGCCAGAGGAATGTATTAGAAGAATGTATCTCCTTTAAGGATACCAGGGAGAAAAAGGTCACCCCTTTTGGGGAAAATAAGAAGATATCCTTTCTCTAGGTTAGATACAGCCCTACATCAGGGCACATAGCTTGGCCAGCAGAGCTCGGACTGGATTTTCGCCCTCACTGGGCTAGGTGCTTTTGTTCAGTAACTGTACATGGCGATTCTAGAAGCCACTATAGGCCTTGATCAAGACAGGGCCAAGAGGAGAGCAGACTGGTAGGGCTGAGGGGTGTCTGCCCACAGGATCCCCACAGATTCCCTTACTTACATTTGTTCCCAGAGATGAAGGCTATGCCTATGGCCACCCCATGCTGTGCCTCCTCACTGTCTGTGTTTTCCTCTCTGGCTGGGCGCGGGGCGGCCCCTAGGTGTCCAGCCACATACAGGTTCTAGCTCGGAAGAAGGTGCGGGAGTACCAGGTTGGCATCAAGGTACGTTGGGTGCTGACTGGGGCCTCCAGCCCCTCCTCGGCCCCTTACCCATGGCGCCTCCACTGCTATCTCTGCACGGCTCAGGCCTCTGCCTTGGCCAGCTCTCTGGCCCCACTGTGCCTCTTTTCTGGCTGAAGCTCTATTCTTGCCTCTTCTTCCACTCTTTCTGCTCTTTTTCTTTCTCTCTCTCTCTCTCTCTACAGGTCTCTAGCCACTTGCAGGTTCTAGCCAGGCGGAAATCTCGGGAGATTCAGTCCAAGCTGAAGGTATGGGGTCCCTTGCCACTTGGCCTGGCCCTACCCAGGCTTGTTGCTGTTCTCTGACCCCAGCCTGGGTTAGGGAGGGGGCTCAGGAGCTATCGGGGGTACAGGGGTCTCAGAAACACAAGCAGCAGCAAGAAGACCAAAGGCTGCTTCAGGCAACACAGGGCTACAGCCCTTGGAGACTGAGCGCAAGGGGACAGCCAGCCCTACAGTGAGGGAGAGGAAGATTATTTAGGGACCACTAAGGCCCGGTTCTCTTCTCCATTTTCCTTTTTCTCCTTCCTCCTAAATGCGCCTTGCTAATTGCATGGGGACTTCAGGTGGGCAGGGAGGAAACACTGGAGGGTATTTGCTGGCAGAGCTATTGTGGTGGATGTGGCTGTTCCTTGCATTGGACACTCAATCCTGGATGTTCTGTGGCTGAGGATCTCAGAGCCTGGGGTTCATGGCTCAGGCCTTTGTCAGGGGCCCCGTAGGCTACATTTTCTTCTCCCTGCCCATAGTTGCCCAGCAAACTGGGTGTCCCACCCCAGCCTTGCATGTCTATAGCACAGCTCCGGAGGACATGGACAGACCCAAGGGGTACCAGCTTGCTTCACCATCTAGGTCTCCAGCCTGTTGTCTGTCATCCTACCCTATCCAGGGCACCCCCCAGTTGGAAAGCACTCCCTTTGGGTGGTAGTGGGGCAGGGGGAAGGTCCACAGCTACTGCTGATCTTCCCTGGCTCCTTGGAAGCTGAGAGCCAGGTGGGCTTTGAGTGGAGGGAGGTGAAAAGACATGTCCCTCTAACCCATATATCCTTCATTTGTGCCTCATCTAATCCATTCTCCCTCTCCTTCACAGGCCATGAACCTGGTAAGTAGCACTGACTCTCTCCTGGTGGAAGTTGTGGGAAGAACACCTGATATAGGATTTTCAAATTATGGATTGTAAATCAATTTAATAGATTTGCAAACAGATTTTTTTTTTAATGAAGTATAATGGTTCTTAAACTTTGGCATGTATCAGAATCACCTGGAGGGCTTGTGAAGACAGATTTTTGGACCTCATCCTCAGAGTTTCTGATTCAGTAGGTCTGAGCTGGGGCCTGAGAATTTGCATTTCTAACAGGCTTCCAGGTGATGCTGGTGTTATTGGTCCATGCACCATACTTTGAGAACCACTAATGGAATATAATAGAAAATCTGACAGTACATGATACGTAAGGCGAAATATTTTGGTACATACAGAGTTATGGAATAAAAATTATTTCTTACTGTGGATTGTGGTCACAGGGGTGATGTACACTTAAGAAACAGGCCCAGATCAGGGCTGAGACCCTCCTTAGCCCACAGAGCACAGCTGGGGCTGTAATCCAGACCTGGACTCCTCAGAGCCCTGAGAGTTTTGGAGGGGGGTCCTGAGGCAAGGCCTTGTCCTGTCTCTGGCCTCACATGATCCCTCCCCTCCCCAGGACCAGGTCTCCAAGGACAAAGCCCTCCAGAGCATGGCATCCATGTCCTCTGCCCAGATTGTCTCCGCCAGCGTCCTACAGAACAAATTCAGCCCGCCCTCCCCTCTGCCTCAGGCCGTCTTCTCCACTTCCTCACGGGTACAGGGGTCCTGGGAGGTGGTCCTGGGAGGTGAGGGAGTGTCTTCAGGGCTGGGCTATAGTGAGGGGCAAGGATACTGAGAGAGCCCTGTGCTTTGTCCCATCTCTGCAGTTCTGGAGCAGCCCCCCTCTCCTGGGACAGCAGCCTGGACCCTCTCAGGAGTGAGTATTGTGGTACATCCTTCCCACACCCTCTTCTTTCCCTTGGCAGCCACACTAGACTTCCCCTCCCATCTGAGCTCCAGCAACAGCTGAGCAAAGTTTTAATTAAAAAACCGGAAGGATGGAGAGCTCCAGTAAGAAAGCTAATGCATCTGTCTGCTCATTCATGTGTTTGTTCATTCATCAACCCACTCATCCACTTGTCATCCATCTTTCAATTATTTTTCACTCAGTTAATCTCCAAATCCACCTCTCAGTCAATGAGTCAGGTTGTTGAGTATACTTGGTTCTTTTAATTCTAAGATGACTTTCATCCTGAGATACACCCTCAGCTCTTCAGGGTGAGGTTGAAATGCTACATTAAACGCGCACATCAATTGTGAGATGCAGCAGGATTTCACAAAAGTTAAAATGTGAAGAAAATAAAAAGCTTGTGAGTTAGTCAGCATGCATTTTCGGGCCTCTGCAGAAAGGCTGGGTGGCTCCCTTTTGGGATCCCAGATAAGACACCATGTGATTGGGCCAGGTGGAACATGGGGAAGTGGGTGACCCTCTAACCAGGCTGTGCTCCTGTCTGCAGCATCAAGCCCTTTGCACAGCCAGCATACCCTATCCAGCCTCCCCTGCCGCCGACGCTCAGCAGTAAGTTTCCCATGAGGCTGCCACCACCACCAGTCCCCCCCTTGGCACCTGCACCTCTGCTTGGAAGAGCTGGGACTCAACTTGTGTGTGTGTGTGTTTGCACTGGGAGGAAGGAGTGAGTGGCATCTATGGGGGATTGGGACATCCAGAAATAGCCCCCTTACCTTTTACAATGTTGCTTCCTGAACTCTGCTACAAGTAACACTGAGAGTATTACACTTATATACTGTATGTATATAAACTTCCTTGTAACGAAGGTTTTGGGATTCTGGGTAATTTTTATTTTTCCCTTTTGACTTGACTACATTTTTAGTTTGAACACACATTAATAGTGACAAAGGAAAAATTCACCGATGTATACTACTAGGGCCACCACACATGGGTCATGCAGCTTGTGCACTGTACAAGGACACCTGGCAGGGGAGTCAAAATCCAGCCTGTGTTCCTACTCAAAAGGCATGTCATTTTCTAGTTTGCACAAAGGCTTTGTACAGGCTTGGGGCCACATGCAGATGAGAGTCCACCTTGTCCTCCAGGTTACGAGCCCTTGGCCCCGCTCCCCCCAGCTGCTGCCTCTGTGCCTGTGTGGCAGGACCGCACCATCGCCTCCTCCCGGCTGCGGCTCCTTGAGTATTCCGCCTTCATGGAGGTGCAGCGAGACCCTGACACGGTAATGTGTTTGGGTGCAATCGTGGGGAGACTCTGGCATGGTGGTCCAGGGCCACAGCTCAGGGTCATGGGGTTTGGAAGCCATAGGGCAGTTCTATCCTCGTGCAGCCCCCCTGGGCCTGCACACTTGAGTGCTCCCCTGACCCGGTACTGGGCCCTCCCCACAGTACAGCAAACACCTGTTTGTGCACATCGGCCAGACGAACCCCGCCTTCTCGGATCCACCCCTGGAGGCGGTCGATGTGCGTCAAATCTATGACAAGTTCCCGGAGAAAAAGGGTGGACTGAAGGAGCTCTATGAGAAAGGGCCGCCTAATGCCTTCTTCCTCGTCAAGTTCTGGGTGAGCTGCCCTCATCCCTCTCTGCTCCCAACCAACCCAGATGTGCAGTACACCTGGACCCACCCTGTTGACCACCTCTCTCCCTGTGGTCTGTGGGCAGAGTGCCGGAGATGGGTCCTTGGGCAGGATCCTGATGTGGCATGGCAGGGAGCCTCCCTCAGGCCCCTCTAGCACCTAATGCCACCCCCGCCTCTTCTTTCAGGCCGACCTCAACAGCACCATCCAGGAGGGCCCGGGAGCCTTCTATGGGGTCAGCTCCCAGTACAGCTCAGCCGATAGCATGACCATCAGTGTCTCCACCAAGGTGTGCTCTTTTGGCAAGCAGGTGGTAGAGAAGGTGGAGGTGAGTGGGGGCTCTCGGGGCAGAGGTGGGGATGGGAGGAGTGGTGGGGCCAGGAGTAGGTGGGCTGAGTGATGCCTTTCCCACGGCTCTCCACAGACAGAGTACGCCAGGCTGGAGAACGGGCGCTTCGTGTACCGCATCCACCGCTCGCCCATGTGCGAGTACATGATCAACTTCATCCACAAGCTGAAGCACCTGCCCGAGAAGTACATGATGAATAGTGTCCTGGAGAACTTCACCATCCTGCAGGTGTGGGAGGCACAGGAGTTTTAGGGGGTCCTGGGAGGGTGCCAGGCACAGGGGTCTCAAAGCGGGGGTGGCCAGACCCATCGTTCAGAGACAGACTGAGCCCCAGAAAAGAGCAGAGTCTGCTCAGCCTCCACACTCCTTGGCCCTGTTCCACCTGACCTCCTGAATCTTCCTGTCCTGCCCCCAGGTGGTCACAAGCCGTGACTCCCAGGAGACCCTCCTCGTCATTGCTTTTGTCTTCGAAGTCTCCACCAGTGAGCACGGGGCCCAGCACCATGTCTACAAGCTTGTCAAAGACTAGAGTGCTCTCTGCCCCTACCACCAGGATCCAGGACGAGCATCTTTTCCACACATCTGCCTGGCATCCCCAGGGGTCCAGGATTGAGGATTCATCTGCCTGCCAGGCCTCAGACCCAGGACCCAGCAGGCCTCCCTACCTACCCCCAGCACACACACTCCCTGCCACTGTTCTGCGCTTTAATTGTGGGAGAAGAGAGGGGGGCTCAGCGGTGGGGCAGCCTGGCTGGGATGCTGAGCCACCATCACCCAGTTCTGCCCAGCCTCGAGTGAATGGGAGGACACCTTTGGGTTCAGTCAGGTGTGTGTGGCCACTGGCCCCTCAGGGGAGTGTGCCAGCTGGTGAAAGTAGAATGGAGGAGAGGCGGAATGCAGAGGCCACAAGGGGGAGTGTCGAGTTGGGGTTGGGTTAAGAAGAAGAGAGAGGGCCCATACTTTCTTTGTACCTGCTATGTGCCAGGCCCCCTCTGTGCCTCATGCCATCCTCAGGCAAGCACGGGTCTTGGTGTCTCAGATGAGGTTCTGAGACTCTGAGTAGTAAGGAACCTGTAGGGGTGGTAGGCAGAATTGGAGTGCTCACCCAGGGTTGCCTGTCCCCAGAGCCCAGGTTTACACTACCTCCCTTGAGTGGGACCAGCCCCAGGGCATACGGGAGGGACTAGGGCCAGCTGGGTTGGGGGCCCCCTGACACAGGGGAGCAACTGCTTTTGATCAGGCAAGAAGGGAGAGCCGCAGATATTCAGCACTTGTTGGGTGCCCTCTGTTAGCCCGCAATCCAGCCAGAGGCTTCAGGAGCCTCTTGCGCCCACCTCCCGCAAGCTGCCCTGGCCCAGATCTTTTGTCAAGACCCCCCAGCAGCCTCCTGATAGGGGAAGGCCCCTGGAGGCAGGTGCAGGCTCAAAACTAGGCTGGAGGGTCAGGTAGGAAGATGGAGTCCCAGCTTCTGGACAGACTCGTGGCCCTGGGACAAGGGGCAGCAAAAGGCTTTGAGAGTTTCTCTTGCCCAAGACTTGGGTTTAGTGACCCCTTGCGGGGCACCACTCCCTTACGTTCTTCCTCACCTCAGTCTCCCTGCCTGGAGCAGCTCCTAAGATCCAGTTCTGGGACTGAAGGTTAACCCTTTCCCTGCCGTCCCTTCCCAACACCCAGGCCCTTCAGCTGCCTCGGCCTATCCACCAGCAACCTCTTGGTATTTATGAGTTTCATATGAAGTACTGTGCCCCTTCCCTTCTTTACCCTGCCCCACCCCTGAGCTTCCTGAAGGTCCTCACAGTTTGCATATCGCTCAGGCCACCTCCAAACCCAACCTAGGTTTTATAATGTATATTATATATTTTTTGTGTATTTTTTAAATCCAGCTGTGATGGGTTATATCATAAATGTGGCGCGGGGTTGGGGCAGGTGCCATCAAAGCCCAGCTCCTGCTCAAAAAAAAAAAATTAAAGTTATTTGTTTGTGGGTTAATTGTGTGACCAGTTGTGTGCCAGACCTCTGGGTTGGAATAGCTTCAGGTGGCCGCTCCTCCTAGGTTAGGTCCTGGTGTGTCACCCCACCCCACCCTGTCTGCTGGGGGTACCCAAGCCCTACCCCACTCAAAATAGTTATGATTCAAGGGTCCTGTGAAAGCTTGTCAATTCCCACCTTTCTCCAAGCCTTTCCTGCCAGGAGTTAAGCACTGAATTGTGCCCTGCATGGCCCTGAGCTCTTTCTGCCACTTTGTCTCTAAGTGAAGCGACTTACTCAAGGTTACACAACTACTGAGATGGGCTCCCTGCTGAATCCCCACGTCTTCACAGTGACTTCTGTTCTCACTGTCCTGTCCTCACTTTACTCATGAGGAAAGAGCCTCAGGGAGGGTGAGTGCTCTCCCACGTGGATAGCTGCTATCAGGGGAAGCCAGATTTTATCCTGCTCCTGTCCACTTGGGAAAGACTTTTGTGCTCACACAGCAGGGACCATGGGGGAAGGGGAGAAGGCAGTATCTTTAATTATCTGAAATTTTCTACTTGATAATCTAGTCTTCTAGATCAGCGGTCCCCAACATTTTCAGCACCAGGGACCGGTGCTCCTATGAAAATTTAATGCCTGATGACCTGAAGTGGAGTTGAGGTGGTGATGCTAGCGCTGAAGAGTGGCTGCAAATAACAGATAAAACTTTACCCGCTAGCCTGCCACTCACCTCCTGCTGTGCAGCCCAGTTCCTAACAGGCCACTGACATATATATTGGTCCATGGCCGTAGGTCATCCTGGTCCAACCTCCAATTTTGTAGATGGGGAAACGGACTGAGTCAGTCAATGGCAACACCAAGATTAGAACCTGATCTGCCTGACTCCAAGTCCATACACCTAGTATACTACTTAAATACTCAGGTGGCCTCTGTCTTGGTCCATTGCATTGGAGGGACTCCAGATTATCACTTGTAGGATGGAGAGGGTACCTTGAGCTCCAGTAAGCTGGGAGGGGGTCCTGGAAGCAGAATTAATTTATGAAAGACCCATGTGCCAGGCCTAGGACTGGATGCAAAATTCAATCTCTGCACTAATAGATGAATACATCAATTGGGTGCTTGAAGCATTATCACGTGGATTGTTGCCTTTTTAAAAAATAATGTAGGTCTCATGCAGAAAACTCAAGGAGTGAAATATGGCCAGCTTGTTTTCTCTTTCCTCTCTCCCCTTACCCCCAACCACAAATGTAACAGATCCAGAAATGGGTAATTACTAGTTTCGAGGTTCCAATGTAGGGAAGGAACCAGGATGAGAAGGTGGGTCTTGTGAGCCCAAAGCCCAGGGCTCTCCTGGAAGTTGCTCTCCTCTGCTCAGGGTTCAATGGGAAGCTGTACAGAAGCACCAAGAAAGCTGGAGCTCAAAGAAGGGGCCCGTAGTTCTATCCTTCCTGCCCGTTTCCGTTCTGATGTTCCCTGGGGGAGAGGGAGGAGTGCCATATTTTTGTCAATTCCACAGTCAAGGCCAGAGTATTGTCCTGAGGGTTCATGAGGGCTCTTTATTTCCTTGCAGCACAACTGCTAGAGAACTTGGGCTCCCCAGGTATGTGAAACCTGAATTGTAACTCAGGTGCACACTAAGCTTTGGACTAATCATCCTAGAGGCTGGGAATTGATTAAAATAGCTCAACAGAATCAGTCTATCCCCAAGTGTGTTGTTTGCTTTCCTGTTCTGCTGCCTACTCTTTCCCTTTTGTTGAGGTGTTGTGGGCCTTTTAAGGGCAGGCACCATGGCTGGAAACAGATTCCCCAAGAGACCAGGAGAAAGTGCTGAGTCATTGTTTAAGAGTTGGTTTTTAAGGGCTCCTACCCTAATACATAAGGCTCAATAGATTTATAAATTGAAGTAGGTTTGATTTAAATTCAGGTGATTCAAATCAGTAATGCAGGAAGATTCACCAAGTTCCCAAGTATTTCTAAAATGTACCCATTTACCTTGCTTTAGAGTTTCCAAAACAATTTGTTAAGGATTTTTAGCCTTGGCTCATTTCAGACAGGAGGGTGTGACTGACTTTGAAGGCACCCTGTTCTCTTCATCAGCACCACTGAGGTGTTCCTCAGGATTGCCTCCACTCACTGTCCCGAATGATTTTTGTGTACCAGGCCCAGTACATATAGGACACGTATGTGGTTACATGTAATTACCATTTTCTTACTGCTGTTTTGAGTACTAAGTGCCTGGCATAGTGCAAAATGTTTTTAAGTTGGTACTTTAGGTAGGTACCATCATCAGCACAACAGGCTCATGTGGCTCCTGAGTGGCAGAGCTGGGATTCAAACTTAGGCAGTGGGGGGGACACTCGGTCCACAGGCAATCGCATGGCTGATCTTGTACCCAACAAAGTCTGAGTGTGCACCTGAGGTCATGAGAATCTCTGAAAACCTTGGCTCCACTATGACAATGCTCACAACAGCACCACTACTGGTGCAAACAGAAATCTTTCTGGTCTTAGGCTCCTAGAGATGGTTTGCACCCATGTGCCCATCAAGACCCTCGGGAGTAGGTGCCACAGGAGCAGCCGGGGCCCATCTTAGCGCATGGGACTTGTTTTATGTCTTTATCTCATGGCTCTCACATCTTATATTTTCTCTTAACTGTACTCAGTGCTTTGTAAGCAGATTTTTTGCAGAGTCAAGGCATAAAATATATTCACACTCGTAAATCTTTTTGTACTACATTCCTCATCAAATCGCCATAGATCTTCTTGCCGTATCTCAAGTATTGCCTTTTTTCCCCGATTACATAAACTGGAGTTCAAAAAATCCTAAAAATCACTTAAACATGGTCAAATTTGTCAGCTTCCAATTGTTTTTATGAATAAACATTTCAATAAAATTAGGCCCTAATTTTATAGCCAGCTTTTGTCCCTCCTTAAAGGAACATTGTTCAACAAGCTTATCACTAATAATTCAAGGAGCAAGCTAGGCCTACCTCAAAAACCAAAATTCAGTGCTCTCAACATTACACTGTAGTTATTTTACCTGCAGTTAAAAGCTGAAAGTGGCCAAAACCGCCCCCCCCAAAAAAACAGCTTAAGGTCTTTTGTGAGAACCTTGTACTTTTCATGCTTCAAGGACAGATAATGCTTCTTTTAAAAGGTACAGCATTTCCATGCTTTGGATTAGCCTTGCAGCAATATTAAACAAAACTGGAGGGATGAACTGATCCCTTTATTCACCAAAGTTAAATGGAGCTAATTATTTCCCACTATACCAAAAGCCACTTTTCCAGTGCCTAGCATCAGAGGTAAGAACTCTCTCAGAGGGTCAGAAAAGGGGAGACTGCCTGGAGTTGGGGGTATTGCACAATGGGCCTGGGAGTTTCCAGCCTAATGCCACCCATTGCTTCCTTAGAAGAGATCAACAGGGCCCATTACAATATTGCACAGGTCTTATGTTTTCCTAAACATCTTAAGCAGTTTCTAATTACCCTTAATATATGGTATTCAACTTGGGGTCAGGCAAGCAAATACTAGACCAATTTCTCAGAGTTTGTGGACCACTCCCATCATAACCATCTAGGTATCCAAACTCCATTTTTAATACTTTATGATCTACAGACCAACCCCAAGTGCATGGCTTAGAGGGATTAAAAAGAACACAAAAATCTCACAAAAAGCCTACATTAAGAACCAATCTCTGACATACAAGGAGGTTAACTTTAAGTCACACATTAAGCATGTTGCCAAAGGCTGAGTCAATATCTTCAAGGTGAAACACCTAATCCTTTCCACTCCATAAGCAGCAGAAGCACATAGCCTAGCCCTGATCTGTTCCTCCCCCTCAAGGTTATTAGAAAAGCTTCAAGTCCAGGTTAGCAGCCCGACTATCACATCATAAATATCCAATAAATTGGAGTAAGATTGTAGAATTTTGAAGGCAGTAAGAATGGCTTTCCTTGCAGTTTGGGTAAAATGACTGTCCTTCACTGTGCTGTGGCATGCAATGACAGCTGTCAAAATACCTCCCTCTCCCCTTGGTCACAGGCAGACAGGTAATGGTAACAGTATGGTTTATTAAGCTGTGCCTTAGTACAGGCGCTGGGGCTTGCCCATGGTGCTCTTGATGTATAAAGCCCGGACGTTCTGCCAGTTCTTTTTGAGCAATGACACCAAGAAATTGACAGCTAAGTGGATGTTATACACAAGCTCATCATCTGTCATCTTCACGTGGCCAACGGCCACTGCTAGACATAGCACCTGTAAGAAAAGGAAGGTCGAATCAATTGGCAGCTAGATGCAAGAGAACATGGAAAGAGTGGGCATAACTACAAGGCAGATGGCCCATCCTTCCCTTCTATTGACCTACTGAGCAGTGCTCTGGACCCAGGCCAGGAAGATTAGAGATATATGAAAAGCTTCAACCCTGCTCAGGGACTATCACATATCCAAAGCACCCACAGAAATGCAAAACAGGACTCCAACTCCTTACCTTCTTCATCTGGAACTTGATTGTGGATTTCACTTCATCGACTTTGGCCACCATGTTCTCATTGTGGGTCAGCAAGGAAGGGAACTTGCCTGCCTTATTCAGGCCTGGGCCCAGGATTCGTGGGATCTGCTTGATCAGAGACTCTGAAGCCAAAAAGGCATCATACTTCTTGGCTGGCAAAAAGAGTAAGCCATTGGATGCTTAGGACCCTGAAAAGCAGCTCTCTAAACAGGGATCTGTGAACCAACCACAAATATGGCCACTAACCAACATTCTACCCCTCTTTTAGGTTACCAAGTCTTTTTACACCTCTCCTGATTCCAGTTTGATCTTCTCCATCCTCTGAACTTTTTACTGATCCAATATTCATACGAAATGCAGTCCTAGGCTGACCCACAATTCACATTGAAAGAGAAACTGCACTCTGGTTAAAACTGCCTGGGTTCAAATTCTACCTTCCTATTTTCTAGCTACATGACAACTGTTGCATCTGTTTATCTGTAAAATGCTTAGACCATATATTAAAAGGAAATTAAAACTGGCACATACAGAATTCAGAACACACCAGGACCTGACTTATCAACTTAACAGACTGCCATCTGTTTAGAAAGAACTACCACCTAGCCTCCCTTCCCTATAAAATTCAATCCTCAAAAGTAAATATGAGAAGACCCTTCATAAGGCTAACAAATACCACTCGAATTAATCAACCACAGCAGATCCTATAAACCTTTGTCATTTTATAATGCAAATGGTAGAAATATCATTTTTTTACCATTCCCATAAGAATTATCTGTCCCCATCCCAATACAAAATCACACCTGCCACTCACCCAGCTTCTTGACCAGTTTCTTATTCTTGTTGAGTTTTTTCAATGCTTCGATATCCATGTGGGGAATATCCACAGCCTTGGCCTCATCGCAGTGCTGCTGATCCCCCAGAACACATACGGAGAACTTTGGGCGGGGAGTGGACTTAAGCCTGCATTTTGGGGACAGAACAGGTCATGTCCAGCCCTGGGTCCGAAGGGCAGGTGAACGGGTCTGGGACCGCTGCAGCCACTGAGCCTTACCCAGAGCGTCCACATTCACCAACAGCTAGTCTGGCTTCTCAAACTAGCCGGCGGGCTCGGCCAAGGCCTCCCCACGCCTCCCCTCTTGTTTTAAGACCCAGGGTGGGGGTCCGTCCAGCCGCACCTGCCCAAAGCAGAGGGTCTGAACTACCCGGGCACTTCAGTGCAGCACGTGCCTGCCCATCAAGGGCTCAAAAGGAGCCTCAAGAGAGTAGCAGGGCACGGGGGGCACTGAGTGCTGGGTGGGGTCAGAACGGTGCCAACCTGACGGTGCCAGAGAAGCGTTTGTCCTTCTGAGGATCATAGTTCTTCAAGCTGATCTGCAGCTCCACCGTCTCCAAAAACCTTAACAAAAAGTAACAAGTTAAATAGCCACCCGCGGCTTCCCAAATCCCCCTTGCGCTCATTCTCCCGTGGGGACCCGCGCTTACTTCCGGCGCTTGCGCTGGTTCCCGTGCAGGACTTCCCGCACAGCCTCATAGAGGGTGTCGCGAGAGACTTTGCTGCTGTGAAAAAGAAGCAAGACGAGCACTCAGGACCTGGACGCCGATGTGATCAGAAGCCTCAGGCTTTCACACTGGGGGATTCTGGACACCGAGTCGGGAGATGTGGGTCCGAGAATCAGGCGCAGGCCCCGGGAAAGAGACCCTACTGGCGGCCGGGCTGGGCGCGCGAAGTCGAACGCGGGGCCCGCAGGCCGACGCCAGGCAAGAAATGCGCCGCAGCGAAGCAAGGGCAAGGACTCCCGATTCCATTCGCAGGGTCTCCTTCCCCATGGGGGCGCCCGGAGGTGCGGATGAGCACGGATAGTATCCTGAATAGCACTCACCTCATGATCCCGCGCGCCACAAAAACCGGAAAAGAGGTTAACTCAGCTCGCGCATGCGCTCAAATAGGAACCTTGTTATCGCGAGAGATGCGTTATTCCTGTGGCTTCCCCCCTGAGCGCTGTGTACCGCCGCTGGAGGGCGATGCCGCGCGTGGCACCGCTAGACCAGCGCGAGGACGACCTGAGGCGCTACAGTCCAGGACGTCCCGCAACACCCTGAAAATATCCCCTTTTGCGCCAGCAGCTGGCAGACCCTTAGGGAAGAGGCTAAATCCTGGGCTTGAGCTTCAGATGTCACACGTTCTGGGCACTGCACGGTGATGGCCGCTGAGAGCGTACAATTCCTGCATATTTGTCCTTTGGCTTAGACCAACTCTGCCCACTACCTCCTGCCCTCTGCACCTGCCTCTTCTCAAAAGCACGCTTTAACTCCTAATCTTCCTCATCCTCTTGTTCTAATGGGGGCTCAGGTCTTCGGAGGAAGTTGTGGGAAGGGAAATATAAAGTTGTTCCTCGCCCCTCAAAGCTTGCAATGGCGAAGAGCTAGGAAGGTACTGTAATGACTTTCACCTAATAGTTGATTCGATAACATGTATCTACTAAGTGTTTACTATGAACAAGGCGTCTAGCTAGGTGCTATGGGAATAAAAGACATAAAACAGACATGTCCTCAGTATTACATACCCTTTCTGCTCTTTCCTCTGTCCAACAGGCCCCATCCTTTTTTCTGCCCACAGTAACCCTAGGAGCTCTGATTCCTAATCAAGTCTTCTGCCCAAAAGCCTTCTCCAACTCCAGACTGAGTCACTCCCATCTTCAGCCGCCCTCCCCTAGTGGTTGCTGACCACCTCACCTACTCAACAGCTTATAGGGCTGGGCTGGGTGGTTTATTTTCTGGCCCATAAAATTTGAATGAACGAACCTCAGAACTCTACTACCTTCCCTTCACAGAACATTTGCCCAGAAAAAAAGATGCCCCTTGTTGCTGAGCAGGGTGGAATGATGGTGAGTTGGTTTTCAACAAATACCCAGAGTTAATAGGAAGGCAGGCACTTTTATTATGACATCATTGAACTTCCTTTTTATTAAATACCATTGATAAATTATTCAAGTCAGAAACAGGAACACAGAGGATCATAATATATACTTGAGCACAAGAGATTTGTGTTAAGCATACAGGTCTCCCAGGGCTGCTGGAACATTTTTCATCTACTCTGGGTCAGCTGTGACTCTACAGAGGCCTATAGGAAAGTTTCTGTCCGCAGCTTGAGGGAGAAGTAACAAGGAGGGAGCCAGGAAGAGTCAACAGCCCTTGGAAATCCAGCTCATCCAGCCTCCTCAGCTTGGGATCCTCCCTGCTGGCTGGGAGGCCAAGAAAGCCTCTCTGCAGCCTGGAACTGGGAGGCAGTTGATCCCTGGGATGGTCAGGCTCAGTCTTTACCCCCAGACAAGGGGTCAGGGTGAGGTGCTGAGGGCAGAAGTGTTGTTCAGGAAGCTGATGAGGGAGCTCTAGGAGGGTGGTCCCTTAGTGGAAGGTCAGGAGGCCATATGTCTCAGGGTGGCCTGCAGGGACTTCCTCAGGAAAGTGGTGTTGACTGCTAGGACTGTGGCCAGGCCCAGCCTCTGGGTCTCGGTTATCTGGGGAGAAGGAAGAATAATGTCAGAATTTTATAATGTCAGAATTCCAGCAGCCTCTCTCCCTGCACTCCTCTGCTCCTGAGAGAGGAATCAGGATGCAAGGACAATGGAAGGAGATGACTTCTTGAGCAATTGAACCTCATTATTTCCCAATGGTGAAGCAAGGTCTTTGGATTCAGGTTGACCTGAGGTCAAATACTAACTGCACAACTTACTAAGTCAGCTACATCAATAACAGTTGACAATTATATAGACTGCTTACTATGTGGCAGCACTTTATTATATTACCTCATATAATCCTTACAACTCTCCCATTTACTGATGAAGAAACTAAGGTTCAGAAACACTCCATTGTGGCTGCCACCTTCCTTCTGGGTCACGCTTTTGTGCCCTGAACTGTTGTTACAACCTCCTGAGAAGTCTCTGCCTTGTACCTTCACTCTCCAATCTCCACTCCTTTTACAGAGGCCAGAGGCTTCTTTATAAAATGCAACTCTAACCAAGTCACTCCAGCTGAAAGGTCTAGGATGACTCCCGAGGCCTCATATTGGAGGTCCTTCTTCTAGGCTCTACAGAGAGTCTCCAGAGGATCCAGGAGCCTCCTGATATGTGTTCACATATTCATTTTTCTGGGAGAAGTTATAGCTTTCATCAAATCATCAAATTGGCCTGTGACTCTCAAAAAAGAGTCAACAGCTAAGAATACCTGGCCTTCAAAGTCCAACCTCCTCACCATAACCTACAGGGCCTTCCATAAGATGCTACCACAGCCTGGCAATGTGACCTTGGGCAAGTTACTTTAACCTGAGTCTCAATTTCTTCATCTATAAAATAGAACTCATAATAGAATCTTCTCATTGGGCTAACATGTGAGTTAACTTATGTAAAAAACGTAGAACAGTGCCTGAGATGTAGCAGGGGCTATGTAAGTATTAGCTCTTGGTACTTTAGCTCACTAACCTCTTCACTTTCCACCATTCACTCTCATGTTTTCAAGCCCCAGCTACAATGAACTACCTGTAGATCCCCTCGGACATTCGCTGCTCCATTTTGGCCCTTGACTACTACTCACCCTTTAAGTCAGGAAGCCTGTCCCAATTCCCAACCACAAGGTTTACTTGCCCCTCTTCCTCTGCCACTAAAAGCCCTGTACACACCTCTTACCTGGCTCCTACCAGATATTACAATGACTTATCATCTCTCTCCCTTCATACTAGTCCAGCATTAGGAGAGGGTCAAGTCAAGGACAGGGACTGCATTATGGTCACTGTTGATTCCCTAATGCCCCATTTAGCATTTGGCCCACAGAGGTGTTGGCTGGATGGACAAACTCCTACGTAGTTTCATCCTCTAGTCCTGGGCTTGAACTTGTGGTTTCCCAGGCTAACATTCAGGGTTTTTCTCCCTGGTAAGCATCTGTATGCCCTCATGGCAGGTTCAGAGCATCAGGACCAGCCCTTGTGGACCTATCAACACTCACATTGGCCTGATATTTGGTCATCACTGTCAGCATGAGCTTGGCATAGGCCATGGACGTGGTGGCTGTCAGCCCCTCTTTACAGAGCTTCTCCATCAACACATTGAACTTCTCGGGGGTCATCTCCACCTGCACACATTGAGAGATGGGACAGTAACACAAGAAAGGGCCCTGCATTCAATTCTCAGTTCTACTACCTCCTAACTAAGTGACCCTGTGTAGAAGGATCACTTAACCACACTAAGCCTCAGTTTCTACATCTCTAAAGTGGGGCTCATAATTTCTAACTCTGAAGACTGTGAAAAAGATTAAACGAGACAATGCACATAAAGCCTGGCACAAAAGTCTCAGAAAATGGTGGTAAGGGTTCAGATTAGGACCAAAGGAAGCCAAGGATCCCTAGCTTGGCTTAGTGGTTGAAGATATACAGGAGTTAAGAAGTTCCCAAGGGGTAATGCCAGCATAATAACAATAGCTCTTCATAAAAATAACTTAATAAACATTATTATGCATAAGACACCATTCTGAGCACTTTACACCATTATTCCATTTAAACCTCACCCTAGTCTTATGAGGTAGGTGCTGTCATCATCGTTCCCCTCTTGTAGATGAGGAAACTGAGACATAAAGAGGTCAGGTCAATACTTAAGTTATAAACAAGTAAGGCAGAATTTTAGGTACTAATATGAAAAAAATTGCCAAAATATATTAAGTGAAAAAAGCAAAATACAGAGCATTGGGCTTGGTGTTAACATCTATATAAAAAGCAAAGAAAGAGTACATTTAAATATATGTTCTTATAGCTACAAAGCATCTCTAGGAGAGTTCTCTTGAAATTAGTAACATTGATTAGCCCTGGGGAGGGGAATCTGGATGGCTGGGGGAGTATTTTTCACTATATCTTTTTGAGCTTCCAAAATTGTGAACATGAATTATTACCTATTCAAAAATAAAAGTTATACACACACACCAGAAAGTCCCTCCCCAAGGTCACACAGCCAGTAAGAGGTGGAGATGGAATTTACCATGTAGTCAGCTATCTGTCACCAGCCTTTCAAGCACCAGGACTCTGCCACTGTCACAGGGCACCCTGCTGTAGGGCAGCTGTCTTACTTGCCCTGCCATCATCAAAGGGATCATAAACCCAGGAGCCCCACATCTGTCCACAGCATGGCAGCACTTCTTTGTCCACTCTTCCCCAAGGTAGCCTGCTCACCTGCTGCTCTAGGAGTGCCTGCAACACCAAGAAAGTCTCCTCCTTCCAGGGTAGCTCCAAGATCTGTCTGCAAAGCATAAGCCCTGGTAAGTAAAGCCTCATCTCCCATCTAAGTCTGGGTATCTTCTGCTCCTAGCCCAAGGGAAGGCAAGGTCCTGGAGACAGCCAAGATTCCTAGCCTACAGATGAAGGAGTTAGAGCCCCCCTGGTGCTGGTGGCCGCCCAGTAGCCACTACTACAGAGCCCTCACTCAGTGCTGAGAAGGCCACAACCCAAGATCCCCAGGAGTGAATGATGAAGGATTTGGCAGTGAGATGTACAAAGGTCCCCTGAAAAATAACCAGGAGTCGAGTACATCCTGAGTACAAAAGGTGAGGGAAGAGGATGATGATAGATGAGATGACACACATGAGGCTTCCTGGAGAAGGCAAGCCTTTCTTGCAGAGCCCAATTCATGGTGAGTTCTACTCCATGCTTCCTGTTTAACTAGACAGTCCTCAGCTTGTTTGGAAAGGCAGCATGTCACATGGACGTAGTGTAGCTTCTTGGGTGCACACACTTGGGTTTGATCCTAGGCTTTATCACTTGCTGTACAAGCCACATCCCTTAACCTCTCTGAGCTTCAGTTTTCCCACCTTTAAGGCGGCAGCAGCACCCATCTCACAGGATTGCATAAAGACTGAGATAACGAATCTAAAGCACAGAAAGTGCTCAATAAATGGTGACCAATATTATTTTTGAGACTGGCCCCTTCTCATATCATATTTAGCATTTTGTTTCACAGTGGTGTCCAATGGAGTCTTACTTACTCATTATTTATATGTCTGTATCTTGACTCTCCAATTTTAATACCCAAATTTAACACCAATTTAATAACAATTTTTGAGCATTTACTAGGTGCCAGATACTATGCTCAGGTCTTTATACGTATTATCACATTTAATATCTAGAAAAATCCTACAGAGTGAATATTATCCCCATTTTTCATATGAGGACGCAGAGGCTCAGAGAGAAGGAATAACCTGTTTGAATAACCCATTTAAATAAAGGACAAGGTTGAGATTTGAAACCACGTCTGTATGACTCAAGAGCCAGTGCTCTTAACCACTGTGTCATGTTTCAAGAGCCAGGACCACCAGTCTTTTCTCTGCATTCCCCAAGGCACCTGGCACAGAAGACTGAACAAAACCTTGGACTTGGGAAGGTGCATGGGATGGCAACGTGCACAGGCCCAGGTCTGAAGGCACAAGCCAGGTTCAGGCAACTGTGATAGGGGGCACCTTCTGTTTTTTGGGTACAGGGCCTGGTGCCCATCTGGCTCCAGAATGCCAGGAGCAGGCTTGGCCAGGGGGAGAAGGTGGGAGTGAGGGCAACATGGAGACCTGTATACTCACCCCAGTATTAAAACCTGCATGTCTGGCTCCAGGGCCTCGTCCTTCATAAGGCAACACAGTAACTCTGTTTGAGCTGGACCTGGGTAGGGGACAACAGAGGGGCAAAGTCTGGGGGGAAATGGGAGGAGAGGAAGGGGCTAGCAGAGAACAGAATGCTGAACTCATTATAGGCGGCATCATCAGGGAAATAAATAGGTTTTACTCGTTGAATACCCAACTCCTACCAGGGCCACCCTGGGGTGAAAGCTGTTTCCAGAATTACCTGTTTCTGGGGCCCAGAGCATGGGGCCAAGGAGGGCTCTGCAGACAGGGTAGGTATACTTGGCACAGAAGGAAGTTAGGGCAGTTGTGAGCAGGCGGGAGGCTGAGGAAGTCAGGGAGAGAATCTACAGGCAATGGGGAGAAAAATATTTCATTTCTTCTTCTCTTCAATAAGTATTTATCAGACACATATTTCAGGTGGTGACAGATGTTACAAAGGGGGAAAAAAATGTTATTTTACCTAGGACTCACATGGACTCATCCATCAGAAGACACATAGCTCCCTTCCCCAGCTCCCAAATCTCAAATCCCTCTAGCTTCTGGAATGGTTTGAGGCCCAAGAAAGAGAAATTAGATGCCATGAGGGTAGATGGCCTGGGGGTCCATGACCTTCTCTTGCCAGTTTGCCTGGACAAGCCAGATGCCTGCAAGGCTTGGAACCCCCTCTTCCTAAGCACCATCCTTCTGAGGGCTCAGACTCTCTCCCCCATTGTGCCTGGCAGTCTGAGTGCATCGCAATGCACCTACTCGTCTAAGAAAGAGGCTCCTGGCCAGCACAGTGGCATTGCTGAGGCTAAGATCCGGTGAAAGGGACAGCAGCCAGGTGCAGAGTTGCAGGAGATCTGTGTCCGAGAGCTGGGAGAGCTGCAGCTGGGCACACAGCAGGTCCATCTGCCAAGTAGGAAGGAAGACAAAGGGACACAGTCTGTCTCTGCTAGGCCGTCTCAAGCCAACTGGGCAGCATAAGTGGTAGGGCAAGGGTAAGGTAAGGCTAGGAAAACCGCCCCATTGGGCCGAGTTAAGGACTAAAAGAAACTACTCAGGGTGAACCCTCCACAAGACACCAAAAAACCCTCCCAAAATTCCCATGAGGCAGGGAAACACAAAGTTAAATGGAAAAATGCTGGGGAGAGGGGATGTATCCTCAGGGCCAGGCAGTCTTTCTGGACTCACCTGGCTGGGGCTACATTCATGGAGAAGCTGCAGCTCAACTGGAGGTGAGTCTTCCAACCCGTCCAACCTCTGGGAAGGCAATCCCATGTTATGGCTGGCAGAGCATTTGGTGACACATCACTGAGGCCACCCTTTTGACTACCATAGGTGGCTGAGGTCCCTGACGGTGCTACCAGAGAGGAACTTGTCTGGGGTTAGATGATATTATCTGTACTCGGGCCAAGAAAAGCCCTGCAATGATTGTCCTCAGATCTTCACCCCACCCTCCCTTCACTCCAACAGCCTATGCCTCACTGCACTGGGGCTTCCCTGGGCAAGACTAAAGTCTAAGCAGAGGTGGAAAAAAGAGCTATGGTGAGCAGGGTAGGGCCAGTCACCTTCCCGAAGGTCCTGAGCAGCTGCTGCAGCCTTGGAACCTGGTCCTGCGGAGGAGAGCCCAGTCACAGCCAAGTCCCTACCCGCATAGTGTGGTACCAAGCCCAGTCCCAGCTCCCTCTCCTGAGAAGGCCCCAGGTCAGTGGGAGCTGGTAGACAAAGATGATTCAAGAGGGTCAAGAACATGAAGCCTAAACTTTGAAAAGGGCTTAAGAACGCAAACGAGACATAGGCCATACAAATTCAACTGTCTAGACTTGTTTTCCCTGCATCCACCTAACGGAGGCAGACCCACACCTTCGACTGGAAGGGCAGGATGGATGCTGGCAAGATTCTTCTAATCCCCATAGGATGGGGTGGCTCTGGAGCCTCTCCACTTGCCTAGCACCCTTTACCCTCACATATATATCATTAGGCCAAGGGTTTCCTACCTCTAATAACTCCCTTCACCACCCCTTCTCCAGAATCTATAAAGCAGAGAATATACTCCCTCAAACCCACTCTCCCTCCCCTTGCTCCATGGACTAGTCATCCCAATTCAGAAAGAGTGTCCCAACCATTTTTAGCCCTAGAATAACCTTCCCTCCTGAAGGATCACTCTAAACCCAGCCTCTTCACCCTAGTACCTGGATAGCTTTGGGCAACTCCAAACTCTCAGCTGAGCCGTTAGCATCCTCCAGACTCGGACCAGCGTCACTGAGCTCAGCCCCCACAAGAAGCTGGTTCTTAATGAGTGATGCGCCTCCTTCATCTGCCAGGGATTCCAAAGATTCACATTCAGCTCTCTCCTTCTCATGACCTTCCTCTTCTTCCCTTTCCAAACACCGTAACTTTTTGGGGGCCCTCTCCCCCTCAGGACTAGCAGGCTCTTCCTCTGGCTCCTTTCTACGTTTCCCAGGCTGCTGGGAGTCCTTGTTCTTCTCCTCTTCTTCCTCTTTGGGATCTGGAGACGGGGGCAACTTCACCCCCCGGTTCCCTGGGCCCAGCCGCCTACACAGGTCTCGGAGCTGTCTCTGGCACACTTTAGACAGTGGGAACGCTCCCTCAGTGGAGATCCCAATGTCCAAATCTCTTCGCAGCAACTCCCCCAGGGCCGGGAGCCAAGCATCAGGGTCAGGGCTTGGGTCCTCCCTTGCAATCTGAAGCACAGGGAGGAGCCTGCTTTCGGGCAACGATGACCTAAGAGCCATCAACAGGGACATCAGGTTCTTCTGGCATAACCCGGGCAATCGCAACAGCAGCGGTTTCCTGGGTAGCAGAGGGAGAACAAGAAGTTAAGAGGGTCTTGCTGAAAGGAACACAGGGCAGACTAGGTTGAGCTAGAGGCTAAATGGCAATGGACAGACGGGGTCTGGGTAGCGGTATCTGCGAATCAGTGTGGATGGAGAGGGGGACAACATGAGAGTCATTCAACAAGTGTTCACTGAGCATTTATTCTATGCTGGGCCCTATGTGACATTGATTTCAACTTGAAAATTCACACTGGAACCTATGCTCATTTTACATAAAAAAGAAGTCCTTTCCCAAACTCTACGTAAAAGTACTTCAAGATGCTGTGCAATGTTGTCTGTGGCCCTGTGCTCCCCTTGGCATTCCCCTGGAACTCACAAGGTGACATGTCATTTGCTTTCACCAAGAAATGAGTAACTGAGAGGCAGAGACAGTGTCTTCTTCCTGTGTACCAGTACCCAGCACAGCAACAGCCCAAGCAGGCATTTGGTATGCATTTATCAAATGAATTAACTCTGAGAATAAGTGTCCAGATATCTGTGGACAGAGCAATGTAGCCATGTGTAATGTTGCGAAGGCACAAATCCAGATGCTGTGTGACCTGAGGCTTGTTGAGATGACAAGTCATGGGTGCATCTAGCCTAGCCTACCACCCAACAAGCCTCTGCTCCTCTCTATACATGACTTTGCAGAGCTGTTGGTCATCATCACACAAAGGCACTTTGGGACGTCTGAGAGAGAAAACCCAACTTTTCTTTGTGGAAAACAAACACTAAGTGAGATAGAAAACTAGAGTAAAAGTTTAAAAAATGGTCAATTTGTGGTAGAGAATATTTGGAAGAAATGGAGAAGACCCTATTTCAAGGGCTTTTAGCTTTTTGTGTGTGTATGGACCCTTATCAGAAAAAGGGTTAAATGCATAAAATAAAATACATAGAATTAAAAAAGCAACCTATGATACTGAAGTACAGTTCTATCCAGGGACGCTAGGTTAAGTCCCCCTCTCCCCTTACTCTGTCGAGAGAAAAAAGCCAGACAGCTGGAAAACATTTCTCTAGCCTCCAATGTGGGGTTTTGAAAGTTCTCTTGACCCATTCCTTGAAAGAAATTCAAAGTCGAGTGGAAATATTAGCACTTCTATTTTACTTATCTAAAACACAAGAAATGATTACAAATTTTTAGTATATAGATTTTAATACATTTTAGTCTCCAGCCTAATTCTGAGGTAGGGTTATCCAAGAGTGGAAGGCCCGCTCTTCATAGCCCTAGAGGCTGAAGGTGGCAGGCACCTCGCTCACTTTTTTTTTACTGTGTATTTTAGTTAACTGTGATAGTTAAGTGCATTTATGGATACAGTATTACCAAATAACAATAAAATGGCAGAGCTGACACTTCTGCTCCGAGTACGAATTCTTTGTCAGCCACACAAAGGGGAAAAAAAGTTCGAAGTCATCCAAAAGACTAGAAATGACCAAGAACACTATCCTTAAGGAAAGTGATTTTGCCTTAAAACGTGTATTACGCTTTGAAAAACCTATAATACGAAGCCCCTACAACCAGATGTTTATTGTCATTTATCTCATTTTAAATTTCAATTTGTGTATACTTTATAATGTATGTATTTTTAAGTCGTGTACACTTTAAACCTAAGTATGCCTATACTGGAGACACGAGTTCGATCTTTTTAGAGGTGTAATACGCATTCAAAATCGATTCGCGTCCACGTATACTCATTCACACCCAAACGAAGGTGTGTCTTACGTCTGTGTACACGGTACTGGCAGGCACACTAAGTACTCAGTGAAGGTCTGTTGGATGTCCCTCCGCACAGGCGCGAGGCAGGGAGCCCTCGCTGTGGGAGAATTAACGTCTCCACGTCTTGGTCTCCTACTCTAGAAAAAGGGAGTAGCGCCAGCCTCTGTCTTACACGAAGGTGGAGAATGAAATGCGGCGCTACGCCAGAGGCGAGGCGGACGACTTACAGCTGCAGGCGACAGTCCTGGCCTTCCACGACGGGCTCCTCCCGGCACAGCGCCTCAAGGAGGCGGTCCCAGCCGAAGGGCTCCCCGCCGTGGCTGCCCAGCGTCCGCAGCACCCCCAGGCCGCGCCGCGCCCCGTCCGGCCCCGCCTGCAGCGCCTGCAGCAGGAGCCGCGCGGGGGCCTCCAAGTGCGCCCAGGGCGCGCGTTCCGCGCTCTCAGTCTGAGCGGCTACAGCCTCCGGGGACGCCATGCCCCGGACGCGCGTTTCGGGCCTCAGCTCCCAGGCCTGAGGAAAAGAAGGAGGACACTAGTTCTCGCCCGACGCGGCAGTGGGCAACCTCCCGCGCCCTACACATTCCCACCTCAGCCCCGCAGCCAGCAAAACGCGCGCAGAGTCGCAAAGGGAAGGAAGAATGAGGCACCGCAAGGAGAGAGGCGGGACGTAACGCCACGCTCAAGAGCAGGCCGGAAGGGGCGGGGCCAGAAGTGGTTCTGGCCAGAGAGTAAGAGGAACCGAATGTGAACGGGGGAAATGCTGAGCTTGTGTCTCTGGAAGGGGCGGGGCCACAACGAACGCGGTTTGTTTGTGGGCGGGGTCAGACCAGAGACGGTGCGGGTGGGGCAGGGCTTTATGGAGGCGGGTTTCTTGGCTTCTGTCCCTACTTTCCCTCACTGCTCTCTGAAGTAAGAGGACTCGGCGGGTACAGAGTGGATGTCAGGAATCCTGTTGTGCTTCAGGATCCAAACATTTAATTTTAGCGGACGCCCATGTTACTGTAGATCATGGGCTTTGTAATAGGATTTGATGACAATTTACCACCCCATAGTAATGTCACCTCTTTCATAGGCCATCAACTGCCATTATTAGGGTTTCAGTCCTCTCCAGAAATATTTGATGTAGAAATATCCCTGAGAATGGGGTCGCATTAAAATCTAACACCATGTATATGGCCAAAGACGTTGTGAACTTCTTCCCAAGGACCAAGAAGCAGCCTTGTTCTGGTTGTTTTTAAGGGGCCAGCGTGGCTCCACCTCCCAGGGTTTCAGTTAAAATAAGCTGGAGGAGGCAGACTTCCAGCAAAGAAAGGTGAGATACAATACCGTGATTTATAATAAATATATGTATATATGTTTGGTTATTCATATGACCGAAATATACTTGTCAGACGTATTTGGTCTTCATCAACATTCCTGGCTTATAGCTCCCAAACCCCTCAAATGTGACAAGAGCAACTTAGTGTCTCTTATTATGTTAATAAGGTGACTTCTGGACCACACCCAAGGGGGTGGGGATTGAGGTTGAATCAATCACCAATGTCTGATGACTTAGTCAACCATGATTGCCTACTGAAGCCTCCCTAAAACCCCAAAAAAGGCTCCTTAGCCTTTTTCAGAGAGCTCCCACTAGAACACTTCTACCTTGCTAAGCCCCAAAAGACAGAAGCTTCTTTTTTCGGGACTTTATATGTCTACCTGGCTGTTGATTCATATTTTTTAATATCCTTGGTAATAAATTGGTAATCTAGGAAGTATATGGGTTTTCTTGAGTTCTGTGAGCCATTCTAGCAAACTAATCGAAACCGAGGAAGGGGCCGTGGGGCCCTCTGATGTAAAACTAGTGGGTCAGAAGCACTGGGCTGGCTGGACTGTCCTCTGAAGTGGAGGGCGGTCTTGTGGGACTGAGCCCTTTACCTGTGGACTCTGGTTCTCTCTGTGGATAGATAGTGTCAGAATTGAGTTGGCTTCTCAGACACCCTGCTGTCATCTGAGAATTGCTTGTTGGTGTGAGAAACCTCCACACACACATTGGAATTGAATCCCAGAAACTCTTTCAGAAGGGATCACTGCAAAGAATAGGACTAACGGGAGAGGGGGGAAGATATCCACAGCACCTCTTAAAACTCTACTTTTGAGGGTCAGCTTGTATTTCTCATCCTCCTAGCTCCTGCTGCCACATATACATCCATTCATTCGATAAATCTTTACTGAGCACCAGGGGCTGAGGATACAGGGAACAAAACAAAGACCCTTCTCTTCATTGTTACCGACACTCACGTGAGGAGAGACAGACAACTAAATAAGTAAACAATAGAATGATTATGATAGTGCTTTCAAGAATATAGCAGGGAAGGGAGGGGTAATTTTAAATAGGTGGTCAGGTAGAGGTCTGTGGGGAGACTACTTCAGGCAGAGAGAACAGCAAATGCAAAGGCCCTGGGGCGGAAATTTGGCTGGAGCAGATTGTACTTACTGAGGAATAATAGAAGATGAAGTCAGAGAAATAACCAGATCTTATGAGGTCTTGAAGTCATAGAGAAGATCTTGGCTTTCACTCTGAATAGTATGGGAAGCCATAGGAATATTTTGAGCTGGATCTGATTTCCACTGGAGCCAACATTTTTAGTTTTTCCCAAATGATGTTAAGAAAGCTGTTAGAAAATACTAAGGAGTATTTCTTAGATAATGCCTGCTTAACAAAGGCCAAAACTAGCAGGAAAGAAGGCACCTCTATCTCAGGTGAGCAATTTTAACTTTGTAGATGTTTTGGTCTTCAAATGGCCAATTGTTGCATGGGCAGGCCCTGACAATTAGTGAGCACAGCCAAGAATTCTGTACAGCCTTCAATGCCCTGCCCATCCTCAACTTCCAGCTTTACTCTGGTGATTCTAGTTCATGCCCACCAAAGTCTACATTCTAGCCAGTGGGACGGAAAGCAGGGAGGAAAGTTCTAAGCATAATTCAAGAAACCTAGGGGATCCTCAACACACTTTTATGGGATCTGTGACGTCATTACTATTTTCATAATACTAGGATGTTATCTGCCCTTACCACATGTTCTATTATGAGCATTAGGTGATGTTTTCCAGAGGCTAAGTGATGGGTGATGCTGTAACAGACTGAATGTAGAATCAAACTTTGCGGGGGGAGGGGGGACACCCAAGCTGTGAGCAGATACTCTTCAGACACCAGCAGTGATGGCTTAGGTACATTTTATTGGTTTTCTTTCAGAATCCTTCTACAAAAGAACAAAGTTAAAATCTAAGTCCCTAACAAGAAGGTGAGAACCCCTTCCCCTTCCCCAGAGCCCTCCAACATTCCCCACATTCATGCAGGTAGAGGGCAGCTACTTTCATCCCCCTTCAAGCCCCAAGGAAAAGACCTATGAAACCCTGCCCTCAGCCCCACCCCACGTTGATCCTGGTTACAGGAGGCAGTGATAAGAACTGTTGGGATCCAGCAGGAGTTCTAAGTCACCCCAGAAGGCCATGCCCAGGACACAGTCCGTGAGCACTTTGTCCTCCAGCTCTGCGCCCCCTAGCAACATTGTTGGGCCCGGCACCTGGGAGTAGAGAAAGAAATCAATGAAAAACTATCCGCTTCAACCTTAGTTGCTCCAGGAACAAGGGAATCAGGGCTGACACATAAAGTCGGGCAGGTAGGACACCGCGCAAAAGTGCCACAGTTAAGTAGGCACCATTAACATCATAGCTGTCATAGACATTTATCACAGATGTTTGTTATAAACCATAATCAGCAGCCTCCCCTGCCCCACATCCCTGCTGTTACCACCTCACTCCCAGAGGCCAGCTGCATACTCTCATGGTAGGGAGGATCAGAGGCAGGGGCCTTATCCGGGAGCTGATGCAGGTAAATACAGTCAGACTTGAAGGGGCAGCGGCCATTCCTCTGCATGAAGAACCGGCATCGGATCTGGCTATGAGAGAGTGGGAGAGAAGACCATCACCTTCAAGCTCTGTTGCCTCAGGAACAAGGGGAATTGAAGGCTGACACATAAGATTGGGTAGGTTATACAAAGCACAAAGGCACCATATCTATGTAGGCACAATTACCATCATAGATATAGTGTCAATATATTTAATACAACTATTTTCCAGCAGATGGCAGTAAAGTCTCAAGGGACACCTTTTTCTAAATCCCACAGAGTCTTGATTTGGGCCAGCCTTGCCCCTGGGAATCTCCTTTCCTCCTTTGAACTAAATTTCAAAAACACCACCCAAAGCAGGAGGATAGCAGATATTAGGATTATCTCTGTAACCAAGTTAGAACAATGTTTTGTTCTAAGGGGTCGTCTTAAGATTCGATAATTGCTAGTTAATGAAATTGATTAAGAAGTTTCCCACTTCTGAGATTTCAAATACACTCAGTGAAAGGTCAGATACAGGAGGGGTTTGTGGGCCACTTGTGATCCACTTAAGTAGGGTTAGCTTTCCTCTTGCTAGGAAAGACAGATGGGAGGGAGAAAAGGATAGAGTGAATGTTTGCAGCCTTTTTCCTGCATTATCACTCTGCTTGATTCCAGCACAGTTGAATCCTTCCCACTTCCTGCAGTCCCAGTGTGAGGGCAGAACTCTACTGATCACTTAAGCTGGAAGCCTGAGAATCCCTCTGAACAACCATCCCTTCCTCTTCTTCCTCCTATCATTGGACCAAACCTAGTGTCAGGCCTGCTGCATTTGGATAGCTTACAAAAACTCCACATCCAACCTGTCCAAAGTCTCCATCAGCTTCTCTCACTCAGCCCCCAAGCACAGGTCTTGCAGCCACCTATGCCGGAAACATTAATCATCTTAAATTTTCCTTTCAACCTCATGGTCAGTTGCCCACTCAGGTCTGACCCTTCTTCTTCTCAAGTCAGTATCTTCCCCATCATTTCTTCTAATATGCCCTGTGAGTTGGAATGCCGGGTTCAAACCCCATTTCCTCATGTAAGTCACATAGACTAGGGGACCCCATCCCCCGGGCTGTGGACTAATATCTGTCTGTGGCCTGTTAGGAACCAGACCTCAAAGCAGGAGGTGAGCAGTGGGCAAGTGAGTGAAGTTTTATCTGTATTTGCAGCCGCTCCCCAGTGCTAGCATCAATGCATCAGCTCCACCTCAGATCATCAGGCATTAGATTCTCATAGGAGCACTGGTTCCTGGTACCTAAAAGATTGCGGACCGCTGACATACACCATGCCTCAGTTTCTTCTTCTGCAGTGTGAGGATATTAAGAGTCTCTACTACATGGAGTTTATGATGTGAAAATTCTGTCATACGTAATAAGCCCTCCATCTACATTGTTTCCTAGGCCTGGGTGCCCTGCCCTGGCCTAGATGACTCTGAAGACCCCCGAATGGTATCCCAGCTGCCAGTTATTTCCCCACTTCAACCTCTCTCTTCCTGGAGTGCTCTCATTTTTCTCCTGAGGAGCCCCCACTCCTCTTCCAACACCAGCTCAAATAGTTCCCCCTCTGATACCCATCTAAGTTTTTTTTCTCAGTAACTGTTGATGCAGATATTACAGTTCTCAGGCAAAACTCAACAAGATTGAATGTCTTCATGATAATGAAGGTCGAGAGGCAAGACCTTCATTATCCCTCACTTCATCCAAATGTACTTTGCATATTGCAAGTGTAATAAACCCTTTGGGAAGGTGGAATTAAGAACCTGGAATTGTAGCTAATTCCAGATTTTGGATAAATGCCTACCCTCTCCAAGAGATTCAAACCTACCCAAATTTTCCCTGTCTCCAAGAGCTGCCTTTTAGTCTCAGAAATCCCATGTTTTCAAAGATCATCTAAGCAAACAACATGTATTTACATCAATTTACTTTGCTGCTTAAAAAAAATAAGATATTAAACACAAGCAGGGCTTCTCATTGTACAGAGAACCAGAGTTGGCCTATATCGATCCTGAGCCACGGCTAGAAGAGAAACTTGGCCTTGCTCTTCCGCTGCTGTCTCAATCACTCACCATTATTTACTGGGCTTTCTGAAATAGTAGAAATAGCTCATACTCTCACCTGCCATCTCCATCAAATTCCCAGGATTTGGGGGGTCCCAGGTGGGAAACTGTGGCTGAGCTGGAATGATCAGAAGCTGTCTTTCTCTCTTCCCTAACCCCAGTCACATTCCTCCTTCCAGCCTCACCTGGTCCAAGCCTTGAAGTTCCTGATAAGTTGCTCTTTCTCAGCCCCCTTGCTCACCCAGAACTTGTGGGGGATGATGTAACTGGAATGGACACGGCATTGGGGACAGGCCCTGTGAGGTAGGGAGATGGAAAGTGAAAGAATAGTCAAAAGTCCGCAAGCCAGCCTCCAGCCCACACACCTATCCCTCCCTGCTGGCCTCTCCGTGACACTGACTTGATGACATCCAGTGGGAAATCCTGTCGGCTTTTCCGCCAGGTGCGCAGGCAGCCCAGGCAGTGGGCATGAGTGCAGTTGGGCAGGATGCCGAAGATCCGTTGGGCCTCCGGCTTGTCCCATACCTTGTCCATGCAGATGCCGCACACGACGTCCCGACTGTCCTGTTCCCTCTACAGCCATGCGAAGGGTCAGAGAATCTCTACATACACATGCGTACTGCCATCCCAAGTACAGCGGGGGGACCACAGGGCCCTCCTCCAGCCAGTCTGGGCATCCCAGAAGTCCAACGTGCCATCCTCTGCACTCCCCCTCCCCCATTACCTGCTGCACCTCAAGATCCATGCTCTGAAGCGGGGCCATGAGCTTCCGGCCAGGGTCTGACTTTGGCTGAGACTCCTGGGAGTAGCTGTGATCTCCATCAGCAGCTGTCAGGGAAAACTGGATCCATTCGTTCACTTATTCATGTAGCAACTACTGAGCAACTGCTGCACACAACTGTGTGTACAAGAAGTCCTGCCCCCAACTAGCTCAGAGTCCAGTCAGAATCATTAGTCTCTGATGCAACTATTTAGAACTGTGCTGTCCAATACGGCAGGCACTTACCACATGTGGCTGCTGGGCACCTGAAATGGAGCTAGTCCAAACTTAAATGTACTGTGAGTGCAATGTGCACACAAGATTTTGAACCTTAGTACCAAAAAAGACTAAAATATTTCATTAAGAATTTTTTATATTGATTACATGTTGAAATAATAGAATTGATAATGTTATATATATAACTTTTGCTATATTGGATTAAATAAAACATTACAATTAATTTCACCTGTTGCTTTTTACTTTTTTAAATGTGGCTACTAGAAAATTTTAAGTTATATATGTGAAATATAAAATAGTGTGACCACTCTGAAAAACATTTTGTAGATCCTCAAAATATTAAACATGGAGTTACCATATGATCCAGCAGTTCCACTCCTAGGTATATACCCAAGAGAAATAAAAACATATGTCCACACACAAACTTATACACAAATGCTCATAGCAACATTATTCATAATAGCCAAAAAGCCAAAAACAACCCAAATGTTCATCAACTGATGAATGAATAAAACAAAAGCAGTAAGGGAATGAAATACTGACACATGCTATAACATGGGTGAACCTAGAAAATGTTATGCTAAGTAAAAGAAGCCAGACACAAAAAGCCACATATTATATTATTCCATTTACATGAAATATCCAGAATAGGTAAGTCTATAGAGACAGAAAGTAGATGAGTGGTTGCCAGTGGCTGGGGTTGGGGGACGGGGTGCATGGAGAGTAATAGGTTTCCCTTGGTGGGATGAAAATCTAGTAAAATTAGTTAGTGGTAATATTTGTATTACTCTGAATATACTATATTACATTGAATTACATACTTTAAATTGGTGAATATTTTGGTTTGTGAATTATATCGTAAAAAGTTACAAAAAGTTACATCAACATATTTCTGTTAGAGCTGAATTAGAGCAATAATTTAAAAAATAACCACTAATATTTAGTGTTTGCTCTGTGCCAGGTATGATCCTAAGCACATCACACGTATGAACTCATCACACCCTCACATGACCCTGTGAGGTAGGTACTATTATCAGTGCCCTTTTATAGGTGAGGAAACAGAGAGGTTAAGTGACTTGTCCACGATCACACAACTACTAAGTGGTGGAACCGGCATTTGTTACTATGTGGTTGGACTCCATAAGCACCAGGGTATTCTGCTTCTAGAACACAGAGAGCAAACCAGAGAGGGAGGAAAATTTCCCTCTAGCTGAGAATCTTTAGGAAGAAGAGGGGTGGAAGGAAATATAAACCTTGCTCAGAGACAGAGCAGGAACCCTGGCCTCAGATCCCACTTGTGCCCACCTGCAGTGCCCCTGATGACTCACATGATGGGAACAGGGACTTCCAGGAACTGCCACCAAGCTCCTCATTCTTGCTGGCCATCCTCTCCAGGCCGGGCTCCATGCCCCAGCCAGTCTCGCTCCAGCCCCAACCCACAGCCTCAGAAGGCAGGTAGGTGGGCTCAGAGCCCCTTCGAGTCAGCCCCAGCAGGGGTCCTGGCAGGGTGACAAGTGGCTCTGAACTGCGGCGGCCCCACTCCAGGTGACCAGGGGGCTGTGGGTGCTGAAAGCTGTGGCGGGAAGAGAAGGGTGAGGAGACAGGAATAGCCTCTCCAGGGCTCAGAGCTAGCTCAGCCTGGAATGTGGAGCTGAGAGGGGAGAAGAGGCTCTAGGAGGATGCATGGTGCATGAAGGGACGATGCCTCCTGTGCCTCCCACCCACTCCCATTCAAGGAGAAGAGGTGCTTACCTGCATCGGTCTCCGTGGAAGCAGAAGCTTCGCTGGAAGTATCTGCAGACCTGGGACACAGTCCAGTCTTGAGCAAAACAGCAGCTCGATCCCCAGTGACAGGTGCCTTGGGCAAAGTTCCTAAAAGATAGAGTGATGCCCAGCCCCGTTGTAGAAAGAGGCTGTGTAATATAAGAACACAGGCTCTAGAGATGGTCCTATGTTCAAATCCTAGTCCTGCTGGATAACCCTGGGTTCATTAAAGATTGGTTTTCTCACCCTTAAACATGAGGGTAAACAATGCCACAGGGTTGTTTAGAGGGTTTTTGAAGATTTTGCAAAATGCATACAGCAGGTGCTCAGTAAATCACAGTGGTTACTAGTACTTCTTCCAAAGGCAGTCTTGTGGGTCCTAGGGTCAGAATTCTGGGTTCACATTTTGGTACCATAACTGGCTTCACGGGCATGAACCTATGCAGTCACTTGCTTTAATGCTCCGCTGTTGCCATCTTGAGATTTTTAAATTTTTGAACAAGGGGCCCTGATTTTCATTTTGCACTGGGTCCCACAAATCATATAGCCAGTTCTGCCTTGTACTTCTTGGTTGTATAAGCTTGGACAAGGCATTTAACCTTTCCATGCCTCAGTTACTTGATTTGCAAAATCAAGATAATATTAGTACCTAATTCATGAGGTGATGTCAGACTTAAATGAGTCAATGTATATAAAGTACCTGGCACACAGCAAGCCCTCAATAAACATTAGCTGTTATCACCCTGCTGTTATCATCATCATCATCACCATTACAGGGGTTTTTGAGGATCAGGTGTGAGGTGGAAAAGGGTGGGAGGAGGCGGAGGTGGACAAATGTTTATTGAGTATCTATTACACGTTCAGACCTGGGCCAGGGCTCTGGGACAGGTACAAGTAGAGAGGACCTCTGCTCTTATTATATGCTTCCTTGCCCGGAAGGGGAACGAGCCCACAGGTAAAGTAACCAGGGCAGCAATGATGGGACAGAGGCCAGATTCTAGTCCCAAGACAACATAGCCTGCCAGCCCAAGCCAAGGGTCTGCTGTAGACTGGCCCACACCGTTCCCCAGGGAGTGTCCAAGAGTGCCATGGCAGATAGCAGACAGAGGGAGGGAAAGATGGGCGACGGGCACTTGGTCTTGTCAGCAAAGGTGCCAGACTGTGGTCACATGGTTTTTCATTTACCACAACATGTGTGCAGCCCCTGGTCGGGGAATTTGCCTTGGAGTTCCCACTGAGGTGACAGAACAGGGAATCAAGAAACCAGGGCTAGGACTGAGGAAGGCAAGTGAGGCACTCACCTCAGACACGAACCTTCAGGGGATGCCCAAAAAACTCAGTGATAAAAGTAAATTATATTTTAGAGCAATTTTTTAAAAAGATCATAATTAATGCAAAAAAATCTATGATGAGCAAAAGATCAAAATTTTAATCAAAGACAGGATTCAATCCTACACAACTTACCTGACTTGCCTCCCCCAGTCCAGGCTCTGCAGCAAGGGCACAAAGAACCAAGATGAACGCAGACAGTGAAAGGGGCTCCCGCGGAAATAAATGGCTGGCAGGGTGGGGACCTGCTTTAGACAGGTGGCCAGGAAAGGCCTTGGAGGAGGTACTTGTTATTATAACAACAATTACTATTACATTGTTACATAATAATATATTTATAATAATAGTAGTTGTTATTTTCATGGAAGCTGTTGTGAGGGCCAGGGATGTAAATGAGACCTTCAAATAGTAATTTTTAATGATAGACCACTGTATAGTTTTTGGCATTTAATTCAGAGGAAATTCAAAGAATTGAGCGCCCCTACTGTAACAAATCACTTTTCATTTCTATCCACTTATTTATGTGAACGAAATTTCTCAGTGCTTCAATTTGTAATAATTAAACATTAAAATTGATATTGAACCCTGTCTTATTCTAGCAATAAATAATATTTATCCGTGAATATGTGAAGTTTTGGGGGAAACAAAAACAACAATCCATCTATATCAGGAGAAATTTTTCTAAAGAAAAATTTTTTATTAGTTAGTAATTAACTGCTAAAATGTGTAATATACTTAAGTTGTTTTGATCAATTGAGTGCTAATACCTGAATCTAGAAAAAAAATTTAAATTTCTGTTTCATGAATTTTTTTTTGCAGGAACATGATCAGTAAAAGACTTCTGAGATCATAAAAATATTCATATTAGGATAAAATTCTGCAGGAGAAGTAGAATAGGCATTCAAGGAGAAAAAGGAATTACGTAAAACTCTAAGAGTCTGTTTGTATATTTTTAAATGGATGACATTATATGTTAAATCTCTCTGGTGTTTAGATGCCACTGGATACCTGATAATAATAATGTACATATTCAAATCCACCCTGTTCACCTGCCATTCCTGGTCAGTTGCCCACACAGCACGTGCACTGGCAGGACCTGAAGCAAGCAGCCTGAAATAGCTGGACTGAGATTCCACACAGAGCTACAGCCTGCCCCGCTCCATGGAGCCTATGATCATTCTCACTGCCTGGCTTGGGAAAACTGAGAAACTCCTGCAGGAAGACTGGGGGCGAGTTCTTGTGGGCTGACTGCTTTGAACATGTCCCTCGGAATTTTGCCTGAAGCACCAGTCTGGGAGAAGAAAGATTTAGAAATGGTGAAAAGCATTTGATTTAGTGATGTAACTTCTCTTTAGAAACATCTTTTAAAAATCTTTTGGAATTAAAAAAGTGATATAATCGTTTTATTTTAAAATGGGAGAATTTATAATATATTAGAAATTATAAACTTTGCAACAATTTACATTATGATTTAAAAACATTAGATATCTTGGAGTGTGGAGGGGATACGTGGTTTTTCAAATTTCTTTTAGGCGGTTTATGGAAGATGCCAGGACTGGTATGTTTTCAATCCTAATTACAATGTGGAGGAGATAGGAAGAGGCTGGGATAGGGACCAGATCAGTGGGTGACAGTCAGAGTTAGGGAGGGGCAGGGTAGGATGAGGGGTGAGGTGGAAATGAGAGTCACGTGGAAGGGGTGGGTGAACCTAGGAGAGGAGGAGCCAGTGACCCCAGAGGAAGGGCTCACAGACCTATTATCTACAGTCCACCAATGGGTAGCCTCTGGGAGGGAAGCTGTGCTGGAAAAGCTTTGCTTTTCTCTAAAGCCCATCAATGAGGCCGACCTCCAGGACTGCCTAGAGAGGCCACTCCACTAGCTCCTTCACAAGCTGAGACCCAGTGGCAGAGCTCTCCCAGCATGTCCAGAGAGGCTCTCAGCGCATTAGCTGAGCCACAAGAAAAGGAACTAAGGGCTTTGTGACAAATTGACTTGAAAAACTCTTCTTTCTGTAGTTTCTTAGAGCCATGCTGCATGGTGCTTATTGTATATGAACATATTAAAGGCTCTGATAAGTTCTGCACAAAAAAACCCTTTGATTTAAACCTTTGATTGCTTAAACTTGTTTTTGTTGTTGCTTGTTTATGCCCTCCACCCACATACCCTTAACATACCAATAAAACACATTTTGTTTGGGGAAATGTCAAATTAGCTCACTTAATTCTCAAACCAGCCTTAAAAGTCAGGAGTTCATTTTTTGCTTTCAAAATGAAGCTCAAAGAGGTAAAATAATAGGCCTGGGACTCAGGAACGAGAGCTAGGACTATGACACAGGTGTTTGTCTTCACTTAGCTCAATTGACTTGTAAGGGGTGAGGGCTGCTGGATTTGGGGAATTTCTCAAGCTAAATTCTGAGGCCAAGGGGTGCAGACAGAGCAGCCAGAGGTCACAGGTAATCCAGGCCTGGGGAGGCAGCAGAAGGGGCTTGGTGGCTGGGGGGCTGGAGCAGTAGACCCCTGGGCAATGAGCCTGGGGAATTAGAACTAGACTGTTGGAGTGGGTGGGCAGAGGAGAAGGGTAGGGACTGTGAAGGGTAGGGATAGGAACAGTAAAGGGGGAGGAGGAGCATGCCAAATGAACCCCCTGACCAGGGCTTTTAAAACTCGAGGGCCCGAACTTAGTCTAGGCTGCCACTCTCCTGGCCCTGTGCAAAGCTCAGGAACAATTGAAAATCTCCTTCAGTGAAAGTCCATCATTTTTTTTTTTTTTTGGTCTCCCTCTAGTTACCTGGCTGCCTTTCTTATACTAAAAGAAAGTGAGAAAACTACTTCACACTGAGACACTAAGATCTACAATTATCCCTCCTTTACCCAAACTTCAGTTTTCTCTGGGGAACTGATCTCTTCTAGCTGTTGGCAAAATGAATTTGTGCTAAGGTATAAAAATCTGATGGAAGGCCTTGTGAGCTAACACGTCCAAAGAATGACTCTCTAATAGTGTAATGTTCAACCTGAAGTGTTTCCATTCAAATATTTATGAATACCTGGCACTGTGCTAAGAGCTGGGGCTACAAAGGTGACCAGGAAAACACTTCTCACCCGCAGGGAGATATTTTGTGTTTCTGGGCAGAGAAAACCTTTGTTGGGTAGCAGAGAAAGAAAGCAGGTGGGAAATCCCTGCTCTAAATGGTCAAATCCTGAGCTAACCCTGACCCAGCTGTGCAGCCTTAGTACGCCTTTTACTCCCTCTGGTCTCAGTTTCCTCCTCTGGATTGTGAGAGGCTGGGAGATGATCTCTAGAAATTTCCAATGTTGGGCAAGGAAGTCCCTCCTCCCCTCAATGCACCCCTAAATTCTTAGATGCTGGACTTTCAATGGCCAGGCTGAGTGCCCCCCGCCCCGCATTTTCTCCCACCTTCCTTATGTTCCCTGAGATCCAGATTCCTACCTGAATGGCCGTTGGGAGTGGGGGCTGTTCTCCCCACCAAGGCTTCCGCCATCCAGCCCTGCAGAGTCCATGCCAGCTGCAGGCCCTAGTGAGAATCTGACAGGGCTCCTCTGATGCTCCTTTATCCCCCCCTATCTGGGCAGGGCAAACAGGAGGAGGAGCTCTGTGGCCAGGCCCACCCCTTCCCTTGACCCCAGCCAGGCCTGTAGGTAGGAGGGATGGAGGGCCGAGGCAGGATAGCTAGGAGGCTGGGGGCCAGGGGTGTGAGTGAGGTGGGCGTGAAGGCCTTCCTCTGACAGTGTAATGGTTCCTGGAGAAAACTGGAGGTTGGTTTAAGGACTTTAAGGGTTCAGGAAGGCAGGGTGACTTGGGAGGGGCCCATGAAGACATGGAACCCAGGACCAAGGACGTGTGAGGTTGGGAGTCCTTTGGCTAATGTCTGAGGGGGAATTTGTAACTGAGGAGGCCAGAGGGGAGCCTCCCCCACCTCAGAGTTCTGTGAACCCCACAAATGGAGCTGAGGTTGGTGGAGAGATCAGATGGTGTGCTGGGAGCCTTTGGAACCTCCAGGAGATGGTGTGAGCCAGGCGAGGGCTCCAGACTGGCCATGTACTGGACAGACCCAAAAGGCTCTGGATGCCTGGCTTCAAGCCCAAGATGTTCTTTCTACGAAAAGTCACTGTGGTCCGTTTGTCATTGAAGCAGACTTGCTATCCTGATCACAAGAAATTAGAATAGTGTCAATGACTCAGCAGGGGCCACCACGAAAGGTGTCCAGGAGGGTGCCTGCCTGAGACTCTCTCCAATGAGGGGTTTCCAAATTGGATGGTAGCAAATAAGCCAGTCGGAGCCGCTCTCCTGGGCATTATTAATGTCTGGTAGATTCATACCTTGCAGTGGGAAGAAAAATGGACTGGGCTCATTGAAGATGAGGAGGTAGGAGGAGGACCATGAGCTCCGAGAGCCCTTCCAGCTCTATTTTCTAAGACCCCCTCAATTCCCATCTTACTAGTCCAAAGCCGATGTTCTCTCCAGTAGACTGCACTGCCCCATAAGGGAGGTAAGTTGGGAAAGTTAAAAAAAAAGCAAATAAGAGGAATTCACTTTTTAAATTAAAGGAGAGATTTTTAAATTGAATTTAAACAATTTACTGTGTCTATTAGTAAATTGAGACACTAGATTGGGAAACCAATAAACTTGGACATCTAGTTACTTCTTTTACTTTTGCTGGATCAAAATTATTTTTAAAAAAATTTTTATAAGTGCTGCCAATTTGCTCTCTATGGAGGCTGTTCCAGTTTATACTCCTACCCACAGTATGAGAGTGCCTATTTCTGCACAGCCTTGCCAACACAATGTTATCAAACTTTTTAGTATTTGTTAATGGGTAAGTAAAAAAACTGTATTTCCTTATAGTTTTAACATACATTCTCATACTATGAGTACGTTTAGGCATCTTTTTATGCTTAAGCATTTATTTTTCTGTTCATATCCTTTGCCTATTTTTTTAATTGGGTTGTTAACCTGTTGCTCATTGATTTGTACATACTCTTTATATATTAAGGAAATGAATTCTTTGTCTGATTATGTGTTTTTTTAACATGACTTAGAACTTTTAATTTTTTTTCCCCCAGGAATAAATTTTAAAAATGTGTACATGGTAACTTTTTCATTTTTTAATTTTATATACTGTTTCATATATATTGCATGAAACTTGGAAACTTTTGTGTATACAGTAGACTTTTGAAAGGTCTATCTATGAGATTATATAAATTTCCCCCATGTGTTTCTTCTTGTGTGCTTTTTTTTTTTTTACATTGTATAAATATATCAAATTTATCTATTTTTCCTGTTGAACATTTTGGTTGTTTCCAAGTTTTTGCTATTACTCTGATGAACATATATACGAGGTGTAATCTGGTGGGTTTCACTCTAGGGTATTGTCTTGGGTTGGTTTCTCCGGGAAACGGATTTGGAGGTTTACGTGCAGGACACCCACTGGGGAGTGCTCCTTGGAACAACACCTGTAAGGAATCGAAGGAAGCAGGATTGGGTAGAGAGAGAAATTGACCTGCAATGTAGTTGCAACAGAGGCCTCAGCTCTGGAGCTAGGATGTTCCTTTAAGTTGTCCCAAATCGGGGCAAGGAGGCTTGGGTTCATACCCCCATGTTGGCCATAGGCTGCCCCTCAGGAGGGGGTGTCCTTATCCTGGGCAAGGCAGCTCCTTTCAGTAAGGGCAATTTCCTGAGAGAAACTCAGCTATGATCTCAGCAGCCAAGGAAATTAGTGCCTGGGTCCTAAGGGGTGGAACCTGGGGGATACCCCACAGCATCCACACACATTTTAACTGACTAGCTTTTGCTAAATCGTTTTTCAAGTTGTTTATACCAACTTCTGCTCCCTTATTCACTATATGAGAATTTGTATTGCTGTTCTTCCATTCCATATTTTCTATCTTGGTTTTCCTGTACTATTTTCTGGATAATTCCTAGTTTTTGTTGTGCAAAATAATATCTTTGGCTGCTTCTGTTTTTTTAAACTCATTGAATTTTCTTCTTTTTTTCTGGACACCCAGGTATTTAAAAATATTTGTCTTTTTAATCGGGGAAATTACTTCATAAATTATATGTGTCTAAGCATTGTTCTGTATACCTGAAACTAATATAAAATAGAAATGTAGCAGAAATGAATATGATGTGCAAAAAAATATTTTTTTCCTTAAAAAGCAAATTGTTCCTTTCTTATGGTTTTGATTCCTATGTTTTAATAATATAAAACATCTATATTATAATTGTTATATTTTTGAAGCCCTAGGGCTCTAATTTCACTGGTGGTTATGTCTTTTTATTTTCATACAGGCTCGTTTGTTCACATTTGTAATTTTGTGGGGGTTCTGTACTGCCTGTGTCCATTCTCCAAAAAAGCTTTGCATCTGCATCTGCTTCTTCCAGGCTCCCTGGGGATATCACCAGCCAGGGTCCAATCCTCTCTCCTCTCCTCCCTTCCTCCCTCAATTTCCCCCCTTTTGATCTTTCAGTCCTTTCAATACTTTTGTAACAATTCCTTGGAGTAAACGCCCCACTTTGAAATATTTAGCTGTGGTTGTTTTCTGGCTAGACAAGTACTGAAACACACCCTGAACTTGCCTCACGTTGCAGGCGAGCCCACTGACTGCTGAAGTCTGGGCTCCCTGGAGCCTCTGTGAAGATGGCACCACTGGAAGTAAAGAACACTGGAGTGTCGGCTAAGGAGAGGAAAGCCCCGATCACTTGTGGAGGTAATAAAAAACTGACAGTGAATGATAGGCTTTGGCTTCGCAAGTCCCATATGCCACTCAAGGCCCAGGGGGAGTTAGTTGCCTCCTCCACGGCCCTTTGGAGACCCTCCCAGCCCCTCTCACCCAACCTGGTTTGCATCATGGTACCACATACCTTTTGAGAGTGTTATCCTTTCCCCCCCTACACCTCAAATTCTTGTTGTAGGGTAGGGATATCATCTTCTCAGTCCTCTCCAACCTTTGCTGACTGATGAGTAGTGAGCAGAGCAGCTGAGGGGGGAAAGATGGGGAGTTCCAAGCCAGAATTGGCCAGCACCCTAAATTCTCATTTGGTCAACCCCTCTGTGAGAAGGGGGAGGAGTCTGATCAGCTCTCAGAAAAAACATGCAAGGAACTGAGTCAGTCAAAGTCAGCTCTTAAATATTTAATTCTCATTTATTTAAAGTTCTGTCTGTGCACACTATTTATATTAAAAACACAGGAAGCTAGGGCTCCTAGCAAAAATATACATTTCAATTTTGGAGACTGTTCAGACACCGAGAAGAGCTGTATTCTCAGCACCAGAACTAGGCGGGGGATAGAGATGGGAGCAGGTGGTGGGGAGGGGAGGTCAGGCACAGCTTCTCTCCCTTCACAGTGCTGGCCCAAAGGAAACACCCCTAACCTAAATCCCTGGTCAGCGAGGGTGGGAGGAGAGGGGGAAGAATCTTGCCAGCAGAGTGATCCTTGGGCATGGGGGGCCACAGTGCTGGCCAGCGCAGACACTGGGACTGTCCTTTCTCTAGGGCATTTCTTCCCAGAGCTGCAGTCAGTCAGAAAGGCCCCTTTCGAAGGAGGGCCACAGAGGACCCAGGAATCCTGGGCTCTAACCCCAGGTTTTCAACCACCTTTCTCAGAGATCCTAGCCAGTCCCTCAGCCCTCCAGCCAGTTTCTTCCCCGGAAAAGCAGCCTAGGGGGGCTCTCTGCCCTCCTGCTCAGAAACAGCACTACTAGCTGTGCTTTAGCCCCTCCTCTGGGGCACTGAGTGTACCTGGGGAGGTGGAGAGGAGGGGCAGAGGCCAGAGGAGTGGGACTAGCCCGGCAAGGTCCCTGTGACCAGAGGCTGTGCAAGGTTCTAGGTGACCAGCTGGGCTGAATACAGGGAAAGGGGAGGGTAGCAGAGTGGTTGGGACAAATAGATGTCACAATAAACAGAATTGGTTCATCCCTGGGAACAGGGGTGCATAGCTCTCTGCCTATCCACCTGTAGGCTCCTCTCAGCATGTACCTGCCTTACAGAGGGAAGGGTGAGGGGTGTGGAACCTGCGGATAAAGTGAATTCAGTGCTTGTGGTGTGTGCTGGAGTGGCAGCTCCAGGGAGTGTGTGTGGGGGACGGGCCTGAGCTTCAGCTGAGCTCGAGCCAGTGCTAGCATCTCCTGGCTAGACAAAGGAACGTGGTCATGTGTGAGGCAAGGCCTTGGCCCTGGGAGAGAGATGACATCTGTGGTGCTGACAAAACAAAGGCAGGACTTAGAGGCTGCTGCAGACTGCTGGCAGAGTGTGGGGTGCTGATGGAGGGCTGACTCTGATGCCTGGGGTCAGAGTTAAGTTCACTGCTCTCTGCTTTCCTCAACAACCTCTGCCTCCTTGAGGCTCACTCCTCTTCAATAGGGGTGTGGGAGCCCCCACCTGGAGGAAATCCCACATCCTTCCAGGTTGGGGGGGGGACCCACCAGCGGCCAGCGCAGGGGGCCATTAGTGACACTGGCCTGGAAGACCGGTGAAAAGAACAAAAAGGATGTTGGGTGTCAGTGGGGGGGAAGCGTGCTGCTGGAGCAGGGTCGGTTGGGTCAGGGGGTGCCAGCCTCAGCCTTGGGGAGGAATCCTGGCCCTCAGGATAGGGACCCAGTGACTAGGGGCCACTGCTGCAGTCAGCCCACACCATGCTCAGCTTCCCCAGGAAGTTAAGCCCAGAGAGCTTAGTGTTTCTTTGGATGGCTCAAGTCCCTCGCTGTGAAGACAGGAACAGAATGAGGCCGCCACCCTTGCAGGTGACTTCACGCAGAGGGTAGGCCCCACTCCCTTCTGCTCCAGGGGACGGGGGGCAAAAGCAGAGGTCTTGTTCTATGCTGCTGGTGAAATAACACAAACTGTCTCAGAGAAAGAGAAAGAGGGACAGACAAAGAGACGGGAGAAAGAAAGGGAGGAAGGAAGAGAGGAACCTGTAGAAGAGAAAGGGTAAAGAAATTAGAGAAGAGGAACTGAGAAGGAGACGAAGGGAGAAGGAAGAAGGGAATATGGAGAACGAGAGACCATGGGCCTGAGCACACAAGTATGTGTGATCCCACTGCTCCTGTGCCATGCTGAGTTTGCAGGGCTGGCCAACAGGAAAGTCCCGTGAGTGGCACCTGTCCCAGCACTGTCCGCCTGCTCCTTATTCTCAGCCCCCAGAGGCCTGCTGGGAGGCCCTGGGTATGCGCTTCAGTACATGTCCTTGTAGATCTCCTGGAGCAAGGGGTGCAGCGAGGTCTCCGTCTCAGTCTTCTTGATCCGCTGCATCATCTGGGCGTGCTCTGTGACCAGCTGCCGCAGGTCGGCCATCTTCTGCAGCAGCTTGGGGAAGAGGTACTGCGCGTCGGGGTGGTTGGCCTGCAGGTGGAACTCGAGGGCACGCAGGATGGTGTCCTGGATGGCCTCCACCTGTGACACGTTCATGAGGCCTGGCCGGTCTGCGGAGACACAAGGCAGAGGTGTGTGAGGGAACGGGCATGCATGGGGTCTCAGAAGGCCAAAGGAGTTCCCCTACCCCCACCTTGTATGGAGGACTTGGCCCAGGGGATAGCAGGCCTTGCTGTGATAGACCCAAGCCCTGTCCTGTCAGTGACCGCCTCACTGAAAGTTCTAGTCTCCCCACCCCTGGCCCACCTTTTTTTTTTTTCTTCCCCTGATTAAGCAGTACAGTATCATGGTTAAGAGACTCACTGCCTGGATTCAAATCCCGTCTCTACCACAGACTAGCGGTGAGGCTATGGGCAGGCCACTCAGCCTCTCTGGGCTTGTTTTTTCATCTGTAAATGGGGGATAACAAGTACCTCCTGCACAGCGTTGTGAGAATCAAATGAGTTAAAATCTAGGACAAGGAACTAGAACAGTGCCTGGCATAAAGTAAGCTCTATGCCACTGTTAACATGATTATTATTAACTACAATTATTGTGTTGGAATTGAAAATGTAGATAAAATACAGAAAATTTTTCCACCACCAAAGATAACCCCCATCAACATGTAGGTATATGTCCTTTCAGTCTTTTTTCTCTCATCTCCATTTATATAAGTTGGAGCTGGTCCAGCATGTGCAGCTGGTGCCTTGCACATTCCATTGCCATCATCACATGGACACTTCCCTATGCTGTCTGAGCTCAGGCTTGGCACCCAGCAGGGAGGGCCCGACCCTCAGGAGGGCTGGCTGTGTGGAGGCAGCCCACCCGCCCCACCCTGACTTACCTCCGCACAGAATGATGGCTGCAATGAAGAGAGCCAGGTCACTGTCATCAAGTTCCAGGGCATTGAACTTGACAGCAAATTCGAACTTGGGTTCGATGATGTCACTGAAAGGCTTGCGGAGGCTGCGCAGGAACTCACGGGTGACAAAACCAGTGCCGTTGGCCACCAGCAGCCCGTCCTTGTTGACAATGGAGGCCAGCATGGCGAAGATGGCCTCATGCACGCCATACTTGAGGAGGGTCACCTGGTCGTTGAGGAAGAGGTTCCCAAAGCTGGGGATGCTCTTGGCGAACTCGGTGAGCTCACGCACAGTCTCTACTGTGGTGCACTGGCAGCGATAGAAGACGTGTACGCTGATCTCCTTGTAGGGTGGCAGGCCATTCACCAGCTGCTTCCACACCAAGCCCTTCTCTGCCTGCCACAATGTCTCGATGTCGTGGATCACAAAGGGCTGAAAACCAGGCCCTGTTAGAGGCCAGGCCTTGGGGACCCCCACCCATGTGCTCCCCAGACCCTTGCCTATACCATGAAATTAGGGAAGGGAGGAGGCCTGGTCCTGTAAGGAGCCAGGTAGGTGGCAGCAGGGTACAGAGCCAGGGACGCTGCCTGGCTGACCAGTGACACTCACCGCCGTGTGGCTGGTCTTGCCCGTGAGGATGCCGCGGGCCTTCTTTTTGGTCATGTTGAAGTTTTTCAGGTAGGCATTGTAGATGTGCTTGGAGAAGGCCTTCAGATCAGCCACTTGTGGGTTGTGCTGACTTCCCTCGCTTGCTGTCAGCCCTGCCACCAACTTCCTCTTCTCGGCTTCTGGCATCCGGCCAAAGCGGATGGCTGCATGGGGATGGGGGTACAGTCATCAAGGAGTCCATGCAGGAGCCAGAACCTCTAACCTCCTTATCCCTCTACAGGTGCATGGGCCGAGGACAGAGACATATGTTTTTCGCTCAGGGCCCTCAGAAGCTCTAGAGGCAGCAAGTTGGATTGTTAGGGAACTCCTCCAGAATGTAAGCTCCAAGGGTCAAGGGATTCTGTCTGCCTTGTTCACAGTTCCCGGCATACAAAGGCCCTAACTCACAGAGTGACTAAGCCACTCTGGCTCAGAGGTGGTGTAGCATGGCTGGTAGGAGGACAGTCTTTGGTTTTAAAGGCCTGTGTTTGAGTTCTAGCTCAGCAGCTTAAAAGCTGTGTGACTTTGGGCAGGCTACTTCACCTTTTTCATAAGAAAAAATGAGGCTAACACATAAACGTCACTGCATTGTCTGAACAATTACATGAGACTATTCACATAGTAGGCATTCAAAAACTGTAGTCATTAGTAATGGAACAGGATACAAATCTGACTTCTCTCAGAGAAAAATCCAGATGAATTGTCATTCCTGAGATCTAGGAAATCCCCTCACCTCAGCCAAGTAATGGGGCCTGGGCAGATACAAATTGAGGAGAGGGATCAAATCTCAGACCTGCCAGACCCCATCACCTAAAAAAAGCTGCAGAGGGCTCAGGTCCTGCCACTCTCTAAGATGCAAGGCAGTTAGGATACCCGTGGGTGAAGACATTTAAACAAGAGGCTCTCCCTGTCCTCTGGGGGTCCGACCCAGAGGGGCAAAGAGGGGGCAGGTAAGCTTTGTAAAATCCTACTCTATGGGGTCTGAAGACAAGACTCTACAGGAGCCCTGGAGCACAGCGCAGATTCTATCTCCTAAGAGTGGCTGCCCTCCAGGAAACTCCCACCTGGCTCTTGGCAGCTGACATGTGGTCACATACTGGCTCTCACCTGCCCTCAAAAACCAAGTAGGACTGAGGAGATTCCAGGCCTTGGCAGTGGCTTTTCACATTATCAGGTCATCCAAGAGAGGCTTGAGGTTCCAGGAGTGGTGTTTCCAACACCACTGGAACTGGGATCAACTCCCGCTTGCCTTCTGGGCCAAAGAGCTGGTGACTGTCCCTGGCCTAAGATCCATGGTGGATATTGGGCAGTCTGAGAAAGGCAGAGATCTTAGGCCAGCCTTGTGCTGGCTCCAAGACTCAGAGTCCAGATCAGCGAGGTCGACAGCTGACACTTAGCAGTGCTTACTGTGTGCCAGGTGCTGCTCCAAGGGTGCCCCCTTTCTGGGCTCCCTGGAACCTAGTTTCTGGGAGGATGGCTGGGTGGGGCCAGCAGCCCCTGTGCCTTACCCAGGCTAGCTCTTACCATTATGCGACATGCCCAGTGCCAGGCATTTCTGGAAGCGGCAGTACTGGCACTTGTTGCGATTCTTCTTCTGGATCTTACAGCTCCGCTCACACTTCTCATATTCCAGCTTCATTCGGATTGTCCTACGGAAGAAGCCCTGAAGGTGCACAAGTGAGAAAAAATCCACAAGGAAAGGAGAGAGGTTGAAAATCCTGCTGTCCACTGGGTTGCACCAGAGGGCCCAATTATTCATGAAGTAATGGAGGGAGTTTTTTTGAAAGGGAGAGGGAGAAGGAAGCTAAATAACCCTAAAACTATATCGTGACTAACCTGACTTATTCATAAAGCATCTGATTCTGCATATTTTCTGGGTAGTGGTTTAATAAAATAATATGTGAAAAATTTGATGGGTGTATAGTCGGGTGGAAGAACCTAAAAGCACCACTGGAAAAAGAAATGTAACATATTCTTTTTTTCTCAAAGAGCCCCCTTTAGGCTTTGAGGCGCAGGAAGCCTTGATTTCAGGAAGATGGCTCAGCCTAAGACTCCCATTCTGTCCTGCCTGTCTTCTCAAGCCAGGTCCCCAGGGGGCGCAAATAGCCCAGGGAGCCCAGGTTAAGTGACTGGGTCAGCGCTGCAGGTGCCCAGCGCTGCAGGCCTGACAAGGGAACCCCTCCTCTCCAGCAGGATCCAGAGGTGAGCCCTGGAATGGGTCCAAGGGCTTGGCTACCGCCCAGACAGGAATTCTGCAGTGGGTATTGTCAGGGCCCTGCCTCGCCTCAGGGAAAGCCTTTCTGGCAGGTTAATTCACCATGTGACCACAGCCCTGACAGCCAGACAGCACCTCCCACAGCCCATACCTTGCACCCCTCGCACGCGTGAACACCGTAGTGGAAGCCTGATGCCTTGTCTCCGCACACGCGGCACTCCATGTTGAGGCTGCCACATGAGGCCCCGTCACAGCCCATCTGCAGCTGGTCCAGCAGTGATGGTGGCGAAGAGCTCCGGGAGAGGTCTGCAGACATACAACATAGGGGTGGCTTCACATTCTGCTAGGCTGGGAGCCAGGGGAGGTGACCAGAGCCCACAGGGCAGTGCAAGTGGCAGAAAGAGCCTATGTTTCTCATTCACACAGCCCTTGGCTCAGCCACTTAAGAGCTGCGTGGCCACAGAAGTAAACTTTTCTGAGGATCAGTTTCTTCATCTAGAATGTGGGGGTTAATGACAGTTTCTCTGGGAGGATGGCAGTTTCCAAAGCATTTCCCCCAGATATGACATACAGATGTTCTGGAAATGGTAGCTATTGTCAGAGCCTTCCTGGGCTGAACTCACTTGGGGAGGAGAGGGCATGCGGGGTGATGATTGTGTTTGGGGAGGAAGAGAGCAAGGGAGAGGAAGCAGAATGAATCTCTTTAGGCTGTCTTTAGGAAGTGGCCCACGTGGGGTTGTATGAAATGTGTTTTGTGAAAACTTCAGCAGTGCATACCTCTGCAGAGCACCTTCCTCCACCTGAGAAATTCAATTCTTGCATGGACTCCAGAGATGCTGTAAATGATCTCTTAAGAAGCTCAAATTCATTTCCATGAAACTTGAGTAGAAAGAGCATGGGAAGCACCATTTATTTCCACAAATGTTTCTATTAAATGTACAGATGTCTAAACCAGGTGTTGAGTGTCAGCAAGGAAAGCTGTTGGCCATGGCAACAACTTCAGGGTATAAACACTGTCAGATGATTTAGTAAGAACTGCTGGGAATGTCTTCTGAATCTCTCCCTTTGAACATTCAGAAATGAGCCCTTCCCTTGGAAAGGGGCACTGCACTGGGCCCCAGTCTCCTGAATCCCAGCCCAGTGCTGCATGACCCACGTGTTGACTGTTCTGCGTCTGCCTGCTGGCCTGCCAATCTGTTATTCTCTGCTCTCTTCCCTGATGACGGAGCAATCTCCTCAAGAGACGGGCCAGATCCCAAATCAGAGAATCAGTGGCTTAGAGTGAGATGACACCTTAGGAAGATCCAAAGCCATGGCAATAAGCCCAGACTTAACATTTTCCACTCTGCAAAGTTTTACTTTTCTCTTCCACAGTGTAACCTCCCAAAGTGTATGCTACTTCTCCCACACCTTCTTCCCACTCTCCCATCTCCCCCTCGGGTCCTAGGAGTGACAGTAGAAAAGCCTCCACCTGGCCCCCATCCTAGACACAGAAAGGGGAGCACAAGCCCCACAGCATGGTAGAGAGGACCTGGCAGCATGCTCTCCTCCCAGGCTGATGAGGGAAGGGGTGACACAAGTCCCTGGTTCCTAAAATGGCTTGCCCTGTCCTTAGCTCCCAGCCTTCAGTCATTCCAAGGAGTATACCTGCCCCCCTAGCCCAGAGATGGGGAGAGTGGTCTCCCCCTCCACCTCCTGGGTGCTGTGGGCGGGACTGTAGCCTAGGGAGGCGAAGCCGCTTTGTTCTGCTCAGTAGCCTTTGTCGCCACCTGACAGTCTGTGTGTTTAGTGTTGAGAGTCCCCCACTAGAATGTCAGGGCCACAGGGCAGGCACTCAGTGACTCTGTGGAATAAGTGGTCCCCAAGTTGCTTGGGCATCCCGGCCTCAGTGCCAATTGGCTGGACAGGCTGGGAAGCATCTGCCACTCCTGGAGGCATTACAATACGGACAGTAGAACTCGCATTCCCAGGTGTTGGGAGAAGGTGAGATAATGTGTAAAACCCTTTGTCGAGACCTTTGCAGATGCTGGCCAAGAGGGTTTCTGGCACTTCCTCCTCCGATCTGTGTGGTCTGTGTGCATGTCTGCTCTGTGGCACTTCTTATAAGCAGTGTTGTTTCTATGGCCTGCACATCTGCCTCCTCTGTTAGACTCGGAGCATTTCGAATCACATTCCCCTTGGATCTCCAAGCCCCTTCCACTGCCAAGTCTTATCCACAGGGACTAGTCACCTGAGAGTGATCCCACCTCTTGGTGGTACTTCCTCATTCTCCCTCATGGCCCTGGAGGCTCAGCAGGTGTCCGGTCATTTGGTTGCTATTGGCGCTGCACATGGCAATGCTACCCTTTCTTTTCATTCAACAGACATTTGATGAGCACCTGCTATGTGCGGTGCAGGACCCAGTCCCTGCCCAACTAGCTGAGGTAAGAAAGAAAAAAACGAGAACACAATGCAGCGACTGGCGACACCAGCCGAGGGGCAGGCAGAGTGGTACAGGACCACAAAGGAGCCATCACCTGGGCATGAGATGCTCAGGGAAGGTGACTACTCTCCTCTCTGGACTCAAAAGTGAGTGCTTTGGATGACCTCCAAGTCAGCTTCCAAGTGCTCAGAAGCAGCAGGCACTGGGGGTAAGAATGCAGCCCAGGAGCCATGCAGTCCAAGTTCAAATCAGTGACCTGGGCTCAAAACCCAGCTCTGCCCTCTGGGCTTCAGTTTCCTCCTCTGTAAAAGGAAGATGACAACAGTATCTATTTCAGAGTCACGGTGAGGAGCATAGCAGTTAATACAGAGAAAGTTCTTGGAACTTAGAAGTGCTGTGTAAACATTAGCTTAAATTAGGATGATGTTTACTAGAAAGCTGCAGTCTTGCAGTTTCTAAGTTCTGTGCCCCACACAGGCAGGGACCCTGCCTCTCTCTTCCTTCTTTTCTTTGTCCCTCTTCCCCACAGCGTCACAGAAACCCAAGGTGTGTGTGTGTAGGTGTGTGGGGTGTGTCTCTGCTTATGAGGCCTGGAAAGGCCCTGAAACAAGATCTAGCTTCCTCTCCCATCTCCTGGTATTCCACTGGCCCCTGACTTGGGGGTGTCAGGACTACCTGGAACCCTAGAAGAAGCCAAGATGGCCCAAGCCCTACTGGCCACCGAGTCAGCCAGAGCTCTGGATTGTGAGGAGAGACCCAGGACAGAAATCCCACAAGAATCCCAGTCAGGAAGAGTTGCAAACTGGACTGGAGAAAAGCAGGCCCAGGCAGTGTGAGGGCCCTGGGAGATGTCCTGCCCCAGGTGGTGAACAGGCATAGGCTGCAGGCTTGAGAGTAGTCAGGGAGGCCTGGAAGTCCCAGGGTAATAGGACAAGGTCACCCTCTGCCTATCTGAGGGGAATAAGAGAACACAAATAACTGCTGCACAAGGCAGAGACAGCAGGGGAGATGAGGGGCTGGGGTGGGCAGAAGTGTACACATCCTATAGGGATAGCTTTTGTTATGGGGTGCATGTGTAACGGATACTGAAGTGCTGGCAGTTTGGGGTGGGTTTTCCAAAGGTAAAGGTTCTGTTCTTCCTGGCTGACCACCTGGCTAAAGGGTTTACCCTCAAATCACAGTGGCTCTGATAGTTAATTTTATGTGTCAACTGGCCAGGCCATGGTAGCCAGTTTTGGGTCAAACACCTGACCAAATGTTGGTGTGAATGTATTTTTTAGATACGATTAACATTTAAATCATTACTCTCCAAAATGTGAATAGGCCTCCCAAAGGAAGAAGGAATTCTGTCTCCAAACTGCAATTAGACTTGAGCTATATTATCAGCTTCCCTGGACTCCAGCCTGCTGGCCTGTCCTACAGAATTTTGACTCACTAGACCTTAAAATTGCTTGAGCCAATTCCTTAAAATAAAGCTCCCAATCTCCCAATATCTATCTATATCTCTGTCTCTGTCTCTGTCTCTCTCCGTATCTATCTATCCATTCACTTACACACACACCCTATTGCTTCTGTTTCTCTACAAAATCCTGACTAATGTGGTAGAGTGAGATTTATAACCAAGAACTATCCAACCCCTGGGGCTGACCTCTTACCCACTACACTCTACAACTTTCCCTATATATAAACACATGTTCATTACTACTGATCAATAATGTGTGAGTATGTTAAACAATGAGATATGTCACTGCTGAGGATGACACTATGCCATTATTCAAATGTTTGGATTCAGCATAAACACTAGTCCCATCACCCAGAGAGTGAAGTATCAGTTGCACCATCTTTGATTACAAGTTCAGCAAATAGACACTATTGACCTTATTCACGTCATTTACATGTGTTTGAGAGCACTCCTGCATATCTAGTCTCCATCGCTAGAGGTATGCGTGTTGTCATAGCTCTGGGGGTGGTCAGGAGGGGCTAGCCCTGTCTATTTACTCTGGTGGCAGAGCCCGAAAGGCAAACAGCTTTTGAAGTCAGGGCAATTCTTGGGAGTCTGGGGCTAGGTTACCAAGCAGCCTCCTTACTTCTGTTGTCCTGTTAGGCTGGACTGTGGGCTCCTCAGGACAAGCATCTAGACTTGTCCTCCGCTGAACGGCTGCGTGGACACCCCACCAAGCAATTGCTGACTGAGAGAGGAGGTGCCAAGGCCAAGAAAAAGGACATTTTTATCTTCCTTAGTCCCGCACTGAGACCACTGACCTGTTTCTCAGTGTGATTGGATGTTCATCACTGAAGCAGGAGGGGAAGAGGACAGGAGTGGGGTGTGAACATCAGTTCCAGCTACCCCTGCCCCCACCCAGCTGGGGGACCCTAGGTATGTAAATTTCTTATTGCTGAGTGCTAAAGATAAGGCCTGTCCTGCCTGCTTCTCTGCGAGTAAGAAGGAGGTACTTGGCAGTGCTGAGCTTGGTACAGAGATGCGTGGTCAGGAGGATCAGAAGAGAAGCAAACGGTAACCTTCAGGCTCAAGGCTGCACCCCATCCTCATGGGTCCCTGAGGGGACTCCGGAAGTCAAAGTCAGACTCAGGGGGTGGGGCAGGGAACCAGCAGGTGCTGAGAGACCTGTGGTGTGTCAGACAGCATCATTTACTCCTTACCTGGCTGGACATCCGGTGGACAGGATGGAACCGTTAAAGGTGAAGAGACTGTGGTACCTGCGAGGGCCACAGCTCATAGTGGCTGACCTGGGACTCTTGTTCTGGTTTGTGTGATCCCCAATTCTGACAGGATGAGGCTCTGTGTCTAGGGCCCCTAACCTGTGGCCTTTTTTTCCCTAACTTTTTAAAGGAAAACAATGTAATTGCTTTTTAACGTACGAGAGTATTTCAGGCTTGTTGGGAAAAATACACAAGGGTGTGTAGCATCTTATGACAGATCCTCTCCACCCACGTTCCTACTCCTCTGAGTTAGCCCCACTGGTCCTTTGTGTATACTCTTCTACTGTCTTCTATGATACATGAGGATTTTTAAACAATGGAATCCCCAATTTGTCAGAAACTTCCTTCCCTGTCAATATATACAGACCTACCTTATCCTTTTTAATGGAAGAGCATTCCACTGTATGGCTCTACCGCAGTCTACATAACCAATTCTCTACGGATGGGCACTTTCCAATTTTTTGCTTTTATGAACAGTGCTGCAGTAAAGAAGTACAGAAATCTCTTTGCAAGGGACACATTCCCTAGGCGGGGAACTGCAGGGCCAAAGGAATGCACACTAAAAGGTGTTGGCCTGCACTGCCACACTGCCTTTCTATCCTCAGTGGCTGGAGGGCCATGTCCTTACTCTCTGGCCAACATGGTCCTCTCTGCCAATCAGACAGGCTAAATGGCATCTCATCTGAAGATACCTTCTTTGATTGGTAGTAGACTCTAAAATGTTTCATGTTTTCTAGCCATTTGTATTTGTCCTATGGTGAACTGCCGGTTTCTACTTTTCTGTGGATGGCTTATCTTGTAGACTTTGTGGGAACTTTTTATGTTATAAAAACATATAGTGATTATGTTAAACAAACTCTTCCTGTTCAATTTGATCCTGGATCCCTTGTGGTAGCAGCAGTAGAATAATGATGACAACATGCACTACAAATGCTAAAAGAATAAGTAAGTCTTTCTACCTCTACTTCATTCATTTATTGATAAGTGGAATCTATTAAACACGTCATACACGGCACTGCAAGGGTAGCTGGACAAATTCTTCCCAGACATCTCCCCATGTGCCCTAAATCCCACTGATAAAACTCCCCGAGGTGCCATCACCATGCCCACCTCGCCCTTCCTGTGCACCCAGACACTACATTCCAGTCTGCATATGAACAGCAGTATCACTTGGGGATGTGGTCTCCATAAGGGTATGTAGGAAAACCCAGAACAGGATATTAGTCTATGTGCCTGGACCCAGACGAGGGGTGGGGTGGGCCAGTGCAGGCAGCGAGACCACAAACCCCGTTGCCCTCTCTTCCCTTTCACTCTCTTGGTGTCCTCAGTGATATTCCTTGCTCATTCTTAGCCCCAAGTATCTTCTCTTTGCTTCCTAACCTTTCTCACCTGTCTTAAGTTCAGAACAGTATGTGTTACTAGCGCTATGTGACTGATCACTCCTGGTTAGCCATTCCTCTCTTCTAAGAAAGAGTCTCCAAAACCATACCAGTCACCAGTCGACCAACAGGGAGGAGGTTACCCTGGGGGATGGGGGATACCTTCTCCTGGGCCCTGAAATCACACCAAGCCTACTTTGGTCATTCCTGGGTATCCAGGTGGGATCAGAGGGCCTGGATGATGGCTTTCCCCTCACCCTACCCCACCATGTGCCCTGAAGAGGAAGAAGCTCTGCAAAATCCCAGGACCTGCTTTGCAGGTTCAAAGCAGTGTGGCTAAAAGATTCAGGCCTCTCTTAGGTGCAGACCCAGGCAGGAACCTGTCCTACGTCAACAGCCTCTACCCTGCCTGAACTCTGACACCATCTACCTCCTCCCCATGCAAAAACAGGGTCCAGGGCCCATTTTTGTGGGGCGGGCCTGCTCCTCTGCCCTGAATCACCGCTTATGGCCAGGGCCTCCTTCAGCTGAAACCAGCAGCAAGATCAGGATTTCCCCTCCTGACACTATATCCTCTCACGGCCCTGAGTGCCCCCTGAGGGAAGGGTGAAAGGATCAGCTGGATGTGATGACACTCAGGCAGAGGAAGGAGAGAAGCTGGGAGTTGGTGCAGGCAGCAGAGAAAGGGTGGCATCAGCAGTAGGGAAAGCCAGGGACTGACAGAAGTGGATTCTGGATGCCCTTGAAGGTGGACATAATTTCATGATGATGATGAAGATGGTGATAGAACAATACAAGGTACCAGAGAAAGACATCTATGCTGCTGCTGACAGTGGATACATAAAGGGGAACCAATGAGCAAGACCAGAGAAGCTAAAAACTTTCTGGCTGAACAAAAGTAATATTAATTCTAGTCATTCATACTTACTGCTTAGCATTTATGCCTAATTAGTGCAGCTCAATGTGTATGATTAGCACCAGATCAATTGAGTTGTGTGTTTTGACTGATCATAGGTACAGCTGATCTTTCTAGTGTGTTAATGCAGATTGGTCCTGGATCCCTTGTGGTAGCAGCGGTGGAATAATGATAACAACATACACTACAAATGCTAAATCAGGTAATTTTCACAAAAGCCCATGTCTATATTCCCTATGATTCCTGCCTGTTTTACAGAAAGAAGTGGTGTAGCTTGCCCAAGGTCCTGTAGCTGACGAGCAACAGAGCAGGGATGTGAACCTGTCTGGATCCAGTGCTTAACCAGTCTGCTACTCCACATTCCCATGATGCTTTTTGCAGAGGGCCAGGTTCCCTGTTCCACTCAGCTGTGTCCCCTCTGACCCTTCTGCTCATGTCCCCTGCCCACTGCCTCCTCACCTGTATAGCTGCTGGAAGGAAGTGAGTGCTCTGGTCCTCCATTGAGTTCTGGGGCTCCTTGTGTCTCTGCCACTTCCTCTTTCTCCTCCTCTTCCCGAACCTCAGGGGCTTCCTCCGGTGGCTGCTCCATGGCTTATTTCCCCTCGGCGCCACGCCTGCAGGCCCGGTCATAGCTCTGGCATCATCTGGGTCTGAACTCAGATGGACCTCTACAGGGTGGTTCCTGTCAACCTGGGCAAAGGAGAAGATAGGAAGAGGTTGGGAGAGGCAGTGAAAAAGACAAGAGGGTGATCGGAGCGGGGCATGATTGAGGGCTACCATCTGGGGGGACAGTATGGAGGTTTCCCCTGTTCTTGCTCCTTCAGAGCAGGAACACCTCATCCCTGAAGTACCATCCCACAGTCTATACGCCTTGCATCACAAGTCACTTATCCTCCTGCCCTTTGCCCACTTGGCTTTTACGGCAGGTTTGTAGGAGTTCAGAGTAGTCTTCTTTAACCAGATAGGGTGACACACCACTATGCTACCTTTCCCTGCCTTCTCTGCTGCATCCTGCTCTTTGAGTTCCTGAGTATACAGGAGGCACATAAGAATGACCTGAGGGGCTTTTTGAAACTCTCCAGTCCCCCTGGAGATCCTGAGATCCATCACACCTCCCAACCCCCATCCTGTCCTCACCAGTACTCAGGCCCCAAAATCATTGCTTTTCTAAGCCAACATTCTTGAAGGGAGTGGTTCCTATCCTTCCTGTGTTTCAATGTGGATAAAAGACATGAGCCCTGCCATGCTAGGCTCACAGTTGACAGAAAATCTGCAACTAGACCCTCAGTGGCAGAGCCATTAGGTAAGGGGAGATATATTCCATCCTGTAATCTTTCCTAAGGTAAGTTACTAGGTGGTGACCCCCATGTCTGCATCATCCAGGAGGAGTCAGTTCCAAACCTCAGCAACTAAGATATCGTCCAAAAATGTCACAGTCAGAGATGGTAAGATCGAGGTAATTTGGGAGAGTCTTCCTAGCAGGGAACAGTAGGGAGATGTCTTGACAATAGGGTAGATTTTGACCAGAGGAGATGGCATGGGACTCCTCTTGGGGATACATACAGCATGAGAAAAGACTCAGAAGCAGCACAGTGTGGAATGGTGAGGAGTCCTGTTGTTTGGGGAGTGGGGTGCTACAGGAGAGAGGATTTGGAGGGATGGCGGGGAAGATGGGTTGTATCCAGACGTGTGTGCTTCAACGGCCTTGGCACTGGGAGTGTGACTGAATTCTGCTCCGTGCTAGTGAAGGCCTAGAAGGATTAGGAGCAGAGAATACCTGCTTTAGGGAGATTCGAGCATCTGTGGGACCCCTTATCTTGAACGTCCCACAGGCAGCTCAAACTCAACCTATCTCAACAGAACCCACCATCTTCTCCCAAACCTGTCCTTCCTCTGTAATCCCTACCTTACTGACCCACATGCCCATTTACCCACTTATCAAAACCAGAAGACAAGAATCACCTGAGACTCGTCCCTCTCACCCTGCTCTAGACTTGCAAACTTGGTTATATTGAACTCACTGGGGAGTTTAGAAAAATATGGATGTCTAGGTCCATCCTCAGAGACTCTCATTTGATTGGTTTGGGGAGCAGGTTGGACAACAGGATTTTTATTTTTAATTCCCCTGGTGATTGTAATCATTCCTTTCTATCAGGCCTTCCCCGTTCCCTCTCCCCCTGCCTTAATTGGTTTTCCTAAGGCAGTTTAGAAGTTTAGCCCTAGAGTCTAAGAGCTGGGGAGCTGGGAATCTATAGCTTTGGGGGTATCCTTGTTGATGTGACAACCACAGGAAGGGATTCAGTTCCCCAAAGGAGAGAGTGACATGTCAAGGAAGGACAGAGGAAGAGGCAACAGAGCAGACAATGGGGCAGTGGCCAGAGGCAGGAGAGACACAGGACAGCTTGGCATCTCAGAGCTAAGAATAGGGCTGTCTTTCAGGGTAAAGCGGGCAACCTGGTCAAATACTGCAGAGTTCTAAGGGTGATAAACTGATACCACTGGATTCAGTGACTGTGAGGTCATTGATGACCTTGTGAAACAAGTTGCAGCCAAGTAGTTGGAATGGAAATCTGGGCTCTGAAGAATTAGTGGTAGCGAGGAAGCTGAGACAGTAAATGGAGACTAATTTTTTGGTGAACATATCAGGAAAAGAAATGTATAAGAAGACACTAGATTGAGAAAGTAGCAAAGCCAGGAAGAAGTTTTTTGGAATAGAGGAAACTGAAATAAGCTGTAGATAGAGGAGAGATCTGCAGAGAAAGACAGGAAGATTCAAGGGGGAAGCCAGGGCAGGAAGATTGATGAGAGGGGAATAATTCAAGGGCACAGGATGAAGAAAGTAAAAGGAAATACAGCAGTGTGTGTGTGTTGGGAGGGAGGGGTTAAAGTTCATATGGAATGGCCTCTTTGTAGTCAATTAAGTAGGAGGGATTATTGTTTACTGAGAGTAAAAGAAGGGACTTGAAGAAAGCAAAGAATTCGGGTGGAGACACTTTGGCAAATATGACAGGGAATTAGCTGGAAAAGAATAAAAAGAATTATAGGAAAGCTACAATAATTTAAATAGTGTGGTACTGGCACATGAATAGACAACGAAAGTGAATATAAAAAGTGAATAAATAAATGAAAACACATATGGAACTTTAATAAAAGACAGCACTTCAAATCAGAGGGAAAAGGTGGCTCTTTCAATAAATGGTAATCACTGGAACAAGTGAGTAGCCATCTGGAGAAATTAAGCTGGATTCCTACTTTACACCTTATACCAAGACAAGGCCCAAATAAATCAAAGATTTTAAAGTTAAAACAAAAACACCTGAACTATACAAATAGTCTTGAGGTGGGGGAAGAGCTAAGAATGACAGTAAACACATAAAAGTTTATGGGTTAAAAGATTATGAGTAAAGATTAATAAATTTTTTCCTTCTCTTTTAATCTCCTCCCTCTTCCACCCCTGATCTACAGATGTTGCCATCTCCCCTTAAGAACTGGATCTCTGAAGTTGGGGCGTCTCCTCCCATGCGCTCGCAGTGCACCCTCAGGGCCTGGCGTATCAGGGCCTGGCGCCCCCGGGGTATGGTCCTTGGCTCCACCTGGGGCGCGAACCCAGGACCTTCTACGAGAAAAGCAGACGTGCTAACCATTATGGAGCCACCCCCAAGATTAATAAATTTGAATATAAAAAATATAAACTTTCTACATAGTAGAACCATCAGAAGAAAAAAAACCATAATAAATTGAGAAAAATATTTGTGACTTAACAAAGCTAATTTCCCTAAAATAGTTCCTAGAAATTAATAAGTAAAAGACCAGCAATCCAGTAGCTGAAGATATGAAATTGTGTACAAAAAAAGTACACATTTGGCTCTTGAACATATGAAAAGATGCTCAACATTTATAGAATGAGAAATGCAAATTAAAACAACACTGAAATACCCTTTTTACAATCAGATTAAAACAAATGCTTACACGTTGCTAAGCATGTGGGAAAACAATCTCACACATCCCTGGTATAAAGGTAAATTGGTACAACCTCTAACAGGCGAATTTGGCTATGTTTGTCTAAATTACAGGTGCACATTCCCTTTGACCCAGAAATACCACTTCTAGGTTGTAACCTAAGCTATACTTCCACTTAAGCGAAATGACATAATATACTATGCATTACAGTATTTGTGACTAGTAAGAGGTGGAGAACAAACTAAATGCCCATTAACAAAGCACTTGATATGGCCCTTTCACCATGAGGACATAGCTAGACGGTGAACCAGCAAGTGGGCTGCACCAGACTCCGAAGCTACCATCACCTTGATCTTGGAATTCCCAGCCTCTAGAACTGTGCTGGGTGGGTGGGTGGGGGGGGGGGGAAGGGGAAGGTGTTAAGCTGACTCTGCAGGGCAGGAGAAAAGGACTACCCCAAGGCTAAGGTGGGGTGACCAGCTGCTGTTCCTTGGCATCATGATCCTCATGGTTGTGGTCATCTCCCTGCAGTTTTACGTTCTCCTCTGGAAGGCCGGCAACCTCACTGACTTGCTCAGCCTGAGGATCGGCTTCTACAACTTCTGCCAGTGGAACTAGGGCACTGGCTCCCTACAGTGCCACCAGTTCCCTGAACTTGAGACCCTGGGGGTTCGTCAGGTTGGCCTGGCTCTGGCCAGGCTTGGCAGGTACAGGGCCCTGGTTCTCACTCTCTTTGTTCTCCTGCCTCTCCTCCTGGCCCAGTGCAACAGTACAAGGGAGAGTGGCAGCTGGCAGTGGGCTTCCTGGTGACAGCCTCCATGCTGCTGGCTGGAGACCTGGGCTTCTTCCTCAACTACGCCTGGAAGTGGATCAGGTTCTCCCTCCTGGGGTCTGGGATTTTAGCTCCAGGCATGCCCAGGCCTTACTCATCCTCTTGTTTACAGCCGCAGTTGTATTCCCTCAGAGGGCAGAGAAGGACAAGAGCAAGCTTGAGAGCTGCTAGTCTTGTCTAAAGGCTCACACGACTGTAAAGGTTCAGTCTGAATGATGCTCAGAAAAGATGCCAGAGAAGTCATGGGTTGGTATGTCTTGTCAGCCATCCTGTTCCATAGCTAATGGTGAGACAGGCCCCACCGCTGACGGGGTGGGGCACCTGGAGTCAAGGAGGCTAAGAAGCAGCAAGGGTGGCTGGGGCACCTGCAGCTTCTTAGTATAGGGCTATCTGTCCTTTGGGGCTTCTAAGGTTCTCAAGGACACCCTAAAACCATGTAGCTCATTGTCACAAGCATTCCTACTTTAATTAACTGATCCGAGCAAGCCATTCCTACTTCATTTTCAGTATGGTGGGGAGATACAGATTCCTGTCATGGGGCCAGGAGGATCTGCCGAATTCGAAACTAAAACGTAGCGAAGGCTTCTGGCAACAAATGAGAAACAATGAGAGAGGGCACCTCAGTATCTTTGAGGCCCTAGGTTAGTAATCTTCCTCCTCCTCCTCTGTCCCTGGTGGGTGGGATGTGATGAGCCCTTCCCCGGTGACACCACTCCCAAAGGCCCAGGAGAGATCTCCAAGGGAGTCACTGAAGACAGAACACATGGGCTTTGGGCTTTGCAGGTACCCTGAATAAGTTTTCTGGATCTGAAGCCAGACAGCACAGAAGAGTCAGCTGGCATCATTCCAACAGTGGGACCTGGGAATTTGGGGGCAGAACACACCAAGTCCTGGGCAAGAAGGAAGGTGAACAAGACTGTATGGTTTCACATGCACACAAATGCTGCATCCCTTCACTGCTTAACCCAGAATTATAAAGGATACAAGTACAACAACTCGTGCGTTGGGAATTTTGTGTATTTTTCAGCACCTGTATATTGGAAAACCTGTACAGCAAAAGGTAGCCTTATTCTATGCCTGTCAAGAGCCACAGTAAATACAGAGGCAAAAAATATGAAAATAAATAAATAAATAATGATATGGAAACATGAATTCTAGACAGCCACAAAGAAGAGTGATAAAGTTTATGGACTGGTAATGGAAGTCAAATACACAGGTAAAAAGTTCAGAGGTAACCACTAAGATACCATAAATAGAATGTATAATTTCCAAATTATTATAGTAGAATAGGAAAACTTACAAGTCATATAGAACTCTAGTTTTCTAAGAAAAGTCTCACAGGCAGGGGACTATAGAGACATAAAAACTAAATTCTACATAGGATAGTGGACTGAATCCTGGAACAGAAAGAGGGCAGTGGTGGAAAAACTGCTAAGTTCCAAGTAGATTCTGCTTAGCTGAGTTAATGGTATTGTACCAGTGTTCGTTTCTTAGTTTCCGTAAATTTATGATTACATAAGACGTTAACATTAGGGGAAGCTGGATGACTTTAGAAGGAGCCTGGTCACTATGGCATAGCAGAGCTGCGGAATGCCCTGGAATGGCTAGCCCTGGAATGCCCACATCCAGACTACCTGTTAGGTGACAAAATTAAAACGCCTGTTTTACAAGGCATTGTTTGCCAGATTTCAGTTGCATGCAGCTCAACACAATCCTAACTGAAATAGCAGGATATAAGAACACTTAGCTAAAGAGGAGAGTGGGACTGTGGGGAAGGGGGTGGTGACAACACTGTAAAAGGATCTTGGCGATCACCAAGAGCAGTTTGTGACTGTTGTGGTATATATTAAACTCTCTTTAAAAATTAGCTGTTATCCAAATAACAAGGACTAGAGACACTGATTCTTCATGTTCTGCAGGACTGAAAAAATCTTGAGGTGAAGGAGGCAGGGCCAGCTCAGGGGAGAGAGACCCTCAACAAGGCCTACCTATGGCTGAAGGGCTACAGGAGGCTTCCAAGGAGTAGCATCAGAAGGATGAGCAGCATGGGGACAGAAGCATCAGACAATGTGACTTCTAAGAGCCATGAGCACAGACGGATGAGACTGATTAGAACAAACTGTTTTTGAATCCGTGTAGCTTGGTGTCAGCAGACACAAGGGGAAATGCATACCAGGCTGTGGCGATGAGAGCCAGGGAGAGGGTGACATGAAGATTTGGGGGTTCCCTCTCAGCAGGTAGAAACAGAGAAAACTACAACACTGCCTTGTATGGATACTTGACAAGTATTTTCTCACGCATTCCCCCGTATCCTCTGAGTGATGCTGGGGAGATGGGACAGGGTTCCCTGTCCGGACTGAATCCTGGAAGGAGAGGAAAGAGCTGACTGAGCTCCCACTGCACATTGGGCACCCACACTAGGCTCTGTTCAATCCTCACAAGGATTAAGCCTTGTGAGGCAAGCCCTGTGAGCTCCCATGGGCAGATGAGGAAAGTGACAAAAATCCCAGGCCTGCCGAGCCAGACAGAGTGTCTTCTCAAATACACTAAAGGATGAAGTTAAAGACCACAAGATTTCAGACACAGTGGAGTCAAGCCGGGCCAGACCTCGATGACCTGTGGTGCTGGGCACCTCTGACACCCCAGAGGCTCAGTTTCCGCTTCCACATACCAGCTGGTAGGTTATTTCACTATGACCAGAGTTACTGTTCTTAGTTTCTGGGGGTGTACATGGTTGCCTCTTGGGATCAGATGTGGTTCTGGGCTCTGGTGAGAGTTTCGGATTTGGGACCATGATCCCTGGATTCCAGGCAGTGTTCCTCCCCAGCCTGGAGTTGTCTCTTCTGGCTGCGACCTCTTAAGGATACCAGCTGAAGGAAGAGGGGAGTTACAGTCTGGTTGTTCTAAAACCCACACGCATCCCTTGGGCTGTTTCATATTTACATGTAACCAATGTACTGCACCCACCCCTGCATTTTGCTAGACGCCATCCATTTTCATACAGCCCTGATTATTCCATCTACAGCTGAGGTCTGCCCATCTACCCAGTGCCAAGGCTGCCCCACCCCTACCACTGTTCTCAGCTTGTCCAGCCAGAAGCCACTTTGACACCCACCACGGCCCTCCCCCACATCTCCAGGCCCAGAGGATAGATTTTCACAGGTAGCTGCCACCCCACACACCACTATCCCTGCAATGAATTCTATTCTCCTCTTTTTTTTTTTTTTAGGTCTGGCACAAAAAATAGCACACTCTGGAACTAGGCTTAACTTTTATGTGGCTGAGAAATTTTGGTTTTCACTATTGCCCCCCAACCCCAGCACTATGCCAGAGCCTGAAACCCTCTGATCATGTAATAGCTTCACCCCACTTAAGAGGTTGGTACTGTCTTCAGACAGGGCAAGGGTCCCGCAGCCAGAATGAGGGAGGCCTGCTCTGTTGACACTTGGATAGAAAGTAGAGTCTCTAGCAAAAGAATTTCTTACAAAACAAATGCCTGGACTACTCCCATTCTGGCGTGCACATATGCACGCACACACAAACCTGCAGTGCACATGTGGCCCCAGTGCTCCCATTCTAATACCCACTTCCTTGCCCCAAGAAGAAACTCAGAACTTTAGGGAGCTAAGGTAGGGAGAGAGCAACAACTTCATTCACTTCCCATTGGGCAGGTGAATTTCATGGGCAGAGTGAGTTAGGAGTTTAACCCAAACAACCCAGAGCTCTAGAGAGGCCTGATCTGGGGCCTGAGTAACCTTAATCCTTCCCATTAGGTCTAATCGTCCTCTAGAAATGGAGCTTCTTTGATGGCCACCAGCAGGCTGTATGCTGAGTGGGGTCAGTCACTGTACCAGGATCCCATTTACCACGTGGCGCAGACTGATAGGCCTCTCCCTGTACCAGAGCCCAAGGTTGGTCACAGCTCCAGAGCCTCAGGCTGACCACTTCCATCACAATGGTATCGGCTTCCCTTCTCCAAAGTTTATTACATACCAGCTTCTATGTATACTGACATATCTCATCCTTACAACGACCCTAAGAGGCACTATTATCCTCATTTAACTGATGAGAAAACTGTGGCAGAGAAAGAAAGTAACTGGCTCCCTGTCACACATTAACTGAAAGAGCAGAATTTGAGTCTAAGCAGATTAGCTCAAGTCCTAATCACTATGCTGTGTACCGAACATGTGGTGCTGGGTAAGACTGGACCAGAAGCTGGTATGTCCCTGCCCAGCTAGGGCCCCAGAGGTCTGAAAGCTGCTCTTAGCCTCAGTCTGGAGCCATCACTGCTGAATCTTCTGTCTAGCTGCCAGTTCCTAACTGTTTCTGTCAAGAACATCCTGGTCAAAGCCCTCTAGATACTCTCTGCCAGAAGATAACCCATTATATGCTAAAGACAACAATGGGCTCTGGTCCCTCGCCTTTTTCTCCAGCCCCATCCTACTCGCTTCATGTTCCAGCATCACTCCCTGAACGTAGAGGCTCACAGTGGCGTCAGCCTGGAATGCTGCTCTCTTTCCTAGCCAGGGCCTACTCTCCTTCAAGACCCACCTGCACTTCCTCTTTCAGAAAGCTCTCCTTGGCCAATCACATTCCTTTCCTTCCTGCTGCAAGCCTGACCCCGATCCTCCAAATCTGCAATCATTGTGTCAAACTGCAATGTCTGTTAACTGGTCTGGCCTCACCATGTTATCGGTCTCCCAGGCAATGTCCTGTCCTGCTGAGGTAGGTCGCCAGTGCCTGACACAGTACTTAGCATTTAGTGGGTGCTCAACATACACTTGCTGAGTGAATAAACAAAGTAAAAACATGAACCTTTGTTATACTGTTATTAGTCATAGCATTTGCCACTGTATCAATTCTCATGTATTAATGTCCTTGAAATGCAATATTCTATACAAGTTAATTCCACCAACTTCTGTGTCAGGCCTGGGTTCAAACCCCGCCTCTGCTCTCCCTTTCTGTGATTAGGGGAAGACACTAACCCCTCAGAGTTTCTCAGCCCTAAAATTGCGATACTACCACCTAATCTGATTGGCTGTTGTGAACATTAAATAGCCACACAGCAACTTCTTAATAGTGCTGGGTATACAGTTAAGTGTCCAACAAAGAGGGAGTGTAGCTGCTGCTATTATCATCATTGTTGGATCACTTTAGGGGATTATATGGACCAAGTGATATTCCAGTCTAGAAATGTGATAGCCTACTGAAATTCTAGGGACCCAAACAAAAAGAATTTCCCAATTCCTTGCCTTACAATCAACTGTGGGAATAGAGAGAACTGACAGAAAGCTCCCTACTCCAGCCCCTGCTTCTCTGTCAGAGAGATGGGCCCAAACACCCTCTTTCACTTCTTTCTCACCCCCTATCCCTGCCCTGCAGTTGACCCTGTTGCTGCCATTTCCTCCTTCCCCTCCACTGCAGGGGGATGAAGGTCGGCAGCCTCCAGATAAAGGGCAGAGGTTGCCCCATGTCTCTGGCAAGCGTTTTCAAGATCAGCAGTGAAGGAGGTCATGCAAGAATGGGCCTAATGGAGTCTCTCTCAAGCTTTCCAATCAATAATTAATCTGGATACTGTCCCAGTGCCCTGGTTTTCCAGACCAGCAACTCCACAGTGCTCTCTGCTCACCATTTGCCAATCCAAGTCACCCCACTCCCTTCAAGGCACACAAGAAGCCTGTGTGGCTGGAATGGATTCACTCTAGCAGATAATCTGAAGCCAGTCCCTAGGAGTGGCTTGGGAGTTGGTTTTGTTCAGAGTGCTAGAACCAGAGAAGTCACCTTTGCCCCTCACATTCTACAATTCTTCCAGCTCCACCAAGAGTCAGCTCCATGCAGTGGAGTTAAACTAAATCAAAGGAAAAGCTGGCCTCAGGGAGCTAATGAGAATGTGCCCGGAGAAGAGATCTGAGTGAAAAAGAAGACTCTTCAGCAGGGATCAGTAAAGAGCCCTGAGTGTGTCCACCACCTACAGAAGGGGAGAGCACCAGCCAGCAATTCTCCTGGCCCCAGCTGCCTCTGAGGACTGAAGACTGAGGAGATACTAAAAATCTACCGTTTTCACAAACAATAGAATCTCAACAATGTCAAGACATGCACATAACTCACAGAACTAAAAGTAGGAAGACATGGTCCAAAATGTTAATGGTTCTTTTTTTCTCAGGGGTGGAGTTATAGGTGATTCTAATTTTCTTAACTGTATTTTTCTGTGTTCTCCAAATTCTCTCCCCTCCTCCTCCCTCCCTCCCCTCCTCCTTCCTTTTCCTCCTTCCTTCCTTCCTTCTCTCTCGCTCCTTCTCTCTCGCTCGCGTGCGTGCTCTCTCTCTCTCTGCGAGGCAACTCTTGGTTGACCTCACAGATTGCAAGGACCTTGCCAGCTTACAATCTCTTATTTTTTATTTTTTACGCCTACACCAGCTGGTCTTCCTAGGTGGTCTCCCAGCCAAATACTAACCAGGCCCGATCCTGCTTAGCTTCCGAGATCAGGCGGGATCGGGACTCCAAATTCCTTATAATGAGCATGAGATACTTTCATTATTGGAGGAAAAGGGGGAAATGTTTCAAACTGTGTTTTGAATGAAGAAAACTGAATAATATGCTGAGAGATACTGAGAAGTCCTGCCCAGGTTCCAGAAGAGACCTAGATCTCTCCTTCTGGAAGACATAAGGGAGCTGAGGATCCCTCAGTGCTCAGAGAAGGCTTCCGAGGAAAGGGCAGTTGTGCCAGTGGGCAGCGGGGTGCACCAGGAGACTCTTCTAGATACCTTATCAAGACCTCAGGTGCTATGGCTGCTGATGCCATAAATGACCTTCCATTCTTCTTCTGGTCTCTGCCAGCTGTTTTCATTTACTCATTCAACAAATATTTGTTAAGCACCTACCATCCTATGCCAGGGTACATTAGTCAAGAAACTAACACAAATACATAGATATGTAGGATGACCAGGGCTCTGAAGGACAAATGCTGAGAGCAGTAGGGGCATATATGGAGCATGCTAGCTCAGTGGGGGTGATCAGGAGGGGTATTCTTGAGGATATGGCTTTTGACTGAGAGGGAGGCTAGTAGGGTTACAGGGCAATGGGGGAATAAAGATGTGAAAAGGCCCACCAATCTGTGGATCAGTAACCCTGCTCTAGGAGCTGTATGGTTACAGGGCATGGACTAGACACCACTATTCACACCCTTTTCTTTTTAAACAACTACCCATCTCAGTAAATGGCAACTCCAACTTTCTAGCTGGTCAGGCCAAAATGTTGGAGTCAGCAAACCCTGTTGGCTCTGCCTTTAATAAATACCCCCAATCTAATCACTTCTCACCATCTCCATCTGCTATGATCCTCATCCAAGCCAACATCATCTCTTGCCTGGATTATTTCAACAGCTAACTGGCTTCTCTGCTTCTAGCTTCATCCCAACTACTCTCCACACAGCAGTCAGAGTGATCCTTTTAAGTCATATTTTGTCCCTCCTGTGATCAAATCCCTCCAGGAGCTTCTTGCCTTTCCTTACACTGGCCTTCGAGGCCTTTCAGAACTGCTCCTACCTTCTACTTCCTTCCTGGCATGTTGCCTCCTTGATGGTCTTGAACACAGCAGGCATATTCGCCTCAGGGTCTTTGCAGCTGTTCCCTCCAGCTAAAAATGTCCTTTCCCCAGCTATCTATTTATATGGCTCACTGCCTCACTTCCTCAGGGCTTTGCTTAAATATGGCAGTCAACTTGATCACGGTATTTAAAATCACCCCAGCCCACCCTCGGCTACTTCTGCTTCCTTTCTCTGCTTCGACTACTCTGTAGTTCTTCTTACCGCTATCTGGAACAGTATGTTGTACATATGTACGTATATGTGTGTGTCTGAGTGCATATACACATACACACATTCAGAGATGTATATAAACATATATACATGTACTTTTAAAAACTTATTTGTTGGTGTGGTTCCATAGTGTAGCGGTTAGCACATTTGCTTTACATGCAGAAGGTCCTAGGTTCACGCCACAGTGGAGCCACGGCCATGCCACCCTGAACAAGCCCGATGTCTGATCTCGGAAGCTAAGCAGGATCAGGTCTGGTTAGTACTTGGATGGGAGACCACCTAGGAAGACCAGGTGCTAAAGGCATTAAAAAAAAACAAAACTCATTTGTTTACTGTTCGTGTCTCCCAAAAGAATATAAACCTTGCGAGGCAGAGATTTTTGTATGTTAGATTAATGGTCTCAGAGGAGGTGACTGGCAGACAGTAATTGCTTAATAAATATTTGCTGAGTAAATGAATAACTTTTTTAATTGGAAAAAAAGATTTCCATTCATGGCTCAGCCCGAAGCAGCCTCATAGGGATCATTTGTCCTCGGCCTTCAGTTTTCTACGGCAGCCAAGCCTGCTTTCTAGACCATTCCAGTCAAAAGAGGAACTCCTCAGCATTACAATAAATTGGTAGAAACGCACAGTCCGGGGACACATGGAGCTCGGAAGGAGCCTAGCTGCGGTTGGGCTGGCTCTTTTGCTAATCTGCCAGGTTACTTGGGGGACATGGTTCATTTGTCTTGGCTTCATCTTCCCCATGGGGAAAGAGTATTGAGTGCTTCTATCTTCCTTTGACTCTAAAATCCTCTCACTGAGCAAACCCCGGAGTAGTACTCAATGGAAGGAGGCCTAGGTAACCCGCAAGCCTCAGTTCTTCTCGAGGTAGCGAGTCAGGTGGTGGTGACAAATCCTCGGGAACCTTTAAAGTGTTTATGCTTCAGTCAGGGAGGAAGATAAGACCAGTACTTGCAACTACCACGGGAAAGGCAAGACGATCTGGGAAGGGGAGGAGGAAATGGCCTCTGCTGGATGCCTCAAGAAAGAGGCTGAGGAGAGCTGGGTCATCCAAAAATGATCTTAAAAGTAAAATATGCTCATTAGAGAAAACAGACTTCAGAGATGAAAATAAAATCAAAGAGAGAGTATATTACTTTTTTTTATACGACTGAGAGAGGTAGGGTATTCTGGGTAGGGGAAGTGCAGGATCCTAGGCCCAGGAGAGAGGGGTAAAGAGAGAGATAAGCAGACAAGGGTGGCAGAAACCAGAAAAGGCTAGGAAAGCAGGTCATAGCCAAATGCATGCACAAAACCGCCTACAACTTTTACATGGAGCCTGCTCAAATTCTGTTTGAATCAAACAGTACACAGTGTTTCTATGTGCCAGGCATTACTGTTAATAAGCTCCTTATGTACAGTGATTCACTTTGGCATCACAAGAGAAAACTATGAGGCAGGTGCTATTATCATCTCGATTTACAGAGGAGAAAGCCAGAGCGAGGAAGAAGAGTGAAGTAATTTCCACAACCAGAGTCAGGATACAGAGCCAGGAGCCAGTCTGCCTTCAGGGTGGGAGCTTTCAACCACTCCACTGTACTACCTCTTACTTCCACTCCTGAACCCCCGTATCCTGGTGAGCGGACCCTTCGTCCAACTAATTTCCATTCCTACTCCTGTCCTGTGTGACCTCTGGTCACCATCTCAGCCTGCATCATCTTCCTCCCCAAAGCTATCATCTCCAGGTGAAACCTCTCAGTTACTGCAGCATCTGTCATTTGACACCTTCCTGACCACCCCGCCTTCCTTAGTTTATCACTTTCTCTTAATGTATGGCTCCTAAAATCACCGATAACTGAGATGGAGCTAAAGAGTTAAAATGGCAATACTTTAAACCTGAGAAGTGTATCTTCTATCTTTTCTCCTAAGGCAGTGAAAGGTCAAAGTGTCCTGAGGTGTTTTTCTCTAAGCTCCACCTGTTTATTAACCCTTGGATAAGACAATTCAACAAATTACAGAGACTGCCCAGGCCCTCCTAAAACCCAGACAGCAGGCATCCCTCCTCTCTATCTGGAGGTGAGAAGATAGTGGGATACAGTGGAGAGAGCATTAGTGCTGACTGTATGACAAGTATACTCCCCGCTCTGTCATTACTAGGCTGTGTATCTCTGAACAACCTTCTAAACTCTCTGTGGCTCAGTGTTCCCATCTCTAAGATATGGGACTAATATATCAACATGCCTTTCCTAATGGAGTCAGTAAGGTTCAGATGAGATATTAAATATAAAAAACATTTGTATTATACAATTTATACACCAAAATGTTAATGATGGATATCTCTCAGGGGTAATTTCTATTTCTTCTCATTGCTTATCTGATCTTTCTAAATTTTCTATAATGAACATGTGCTGTGTTCAGTAAGCAAAAAAAAAAAAAGGTTTAAAAGCATGACACAAACATGAGACACAATTATTTTAGAAAGTAGCAAGATGAAGTAGGAAAAAAGAAGTCTATCTCAAGATGCAACATTCTGGCACATCCGTGTCATGGAATTCTCTGCTGACCTTCAAGAGCAGCAGGTGGCTCAGATGTGGTGCCATGGTAGGGTGGCCGTGGTATACAGCGATTGGCAGAACTGCACATCTGCCTCATGCCCATTTTAAGACAACACAGAGTTAACATATACTTGCCTAACAACGTAAAAAGCTGTGAAGGGAAAACAGTCTAGAATGGGAGGGAGGGAAGGAGGAGTGTGATGGTGGGGAGATTAATAGTTTTTACATGTTTGTAGTTGTAATTTCTAGTTTGTAGTAGTCTTTTGTAATAAAGCTGAGTAAAGAAGGAGAGCCATGAGCCTCCTTCAGAAACTTCTTGTTTTCTCCCTCACAAAAGCTCTTGCTCTTACTTGAGTGAAATCAGCTCAGAAACTAAAGGCAAATATTAACACCAGAGGAAGCAAATAGCTCACCTGGTGTTAGATCTCAAAGACATTTTCAGTATTTGCTTTCTGTTCTCCCTTTCCTTTTCAAGTGCACACCTATCTGGTTGCTCATTAAGATCCCAGATAAGGGCCAAGTTAGCAAATATCTGAAAAGCATGAAGTCCCCCAAGGAAGGAAGGGGAGAACAGAGGTGAGGGAGTGAAAGGACAAATAAAATAAGCATATTCAAATCTCAGGGAGCACACAACAGACTTTTTAAACATTAAAGCACTTTGGAAAGTCAGAAAATTGGCCCATGCCCTCACCTTCCAATTCTCATATCGCTCTGAAAGCAGCTTCTGGATTTTATGCCAGCATGACAGTCTGCAAGAGTTCTCGGTGAGAAAGCTGGTCAAAAAACTGTACACCACTCCCCAGTCCTCAGAGCCAGTCAGGAGGGTGTGCGGGGTGAAATGGGGAACTGCTGAGACTGGCATGACTTGGTGATGACACTTAAGGAATTCATTCAGAAAGCAGAAGGCCTTACATGTCAGGTCATGTCAGGCTCCCAGTATGGTTATTAGCCCCAACAGGCAGGAAGAAGGGGCTGCCTTAAAAGAATCAAGTAAAGCACTGCCACTGTTTTCCTGCACGTTACAACCAGTGACGATAGGGAGTGTGTCTGTACACACTGCTTTCTATGAGGTTCTCTCTCTCCAGGGGTCCCCTCCACCCCTGCCTACCTGGCTGTCAGTGCCCTGAGGGGTCTCTCCAAGATGTACTATAGGAGGAGGCCATGAACTGGGGGTAGAAGAACTCCCCAGAATTCCCCTCAGCACAGTCTGCTCCTTGTCTGGCCAGTCTGGCCCTGGCCCTGAATTTGGCCCCATTCCCTGGAGGCCCGTGAGGATAAACAATGCAGGGAGAAGCAGCTGGAACTTGGGAAGATTAAACTTCCAGGATTTTCAGCTCTACAGCAACAGGACAACATGGCCTTGACAGACCATACCCTGATTGAGCCAGAGTCACTGTTTTTCTCAAAACAACTGCTCTGGGGAAGGACACCATGTTACTACTCACCAAGTGCTCAGGTGTTCCTTGCCTTGGGGAGAGCTGTTAACTGGGAAGATGACAGGTTGGTGAGCTGTTGGGCCACCAAAAGCAGTCCTAGAGTACTTAATGTTGCTGCCACAGCCCTTCTTTGTGGTTGCCTCCTTGAGAACCTCCACCCAAGTCCTGGGGCGTCCAGAGAGCAAAGGCAATAACTCCCCACCCACAGTGACCTGCTTGGCAAGGCTCTGTACACCTTTCCCCCATTAATGCTTCCTATCTCCCTCCCTCCACCAGGGCACCCAGGCAGGCTGCGGCAGTACCTTCTTCCATCCACCTGGATGGACTACTCTTGGGATCCTGGGGATCCCAGGTGAGGGATCCTGGCACTGACCCTAACATGGACAAAGGCCAGGTACAGGAGGCCTGCACCTCCCTGTCTGGGCAGGCAGGGCTGGAACAGCACACCAGCAGCTCACCTTTGTAACACCTGTGTGAAAGAATTTACTCCAAAGGTGGCTGAATAGCATCTAATAGCCCACCTACCAGCTTGCCTGAGGTTCCCCAGGCCTTTCTAGGGAAAAGACTGCCACATGCAGGAGAGGAACCTGGCCAAGAGTTACCTCTCTCTTCCCTTTCACCTCAGATCCTACAATTGTTGATGTTCTGATGGGTTCTGAACATTAGTATACCTAGTGCCTGGTGCCACCATAATGATGCAAGGGCAGGACTGACTTAAACAGAACTGGGTTTGAATCCTAGCTTTGCTACTTACTAGCTGAGTGGCCTTGGGCAAATTGCTTCACCTCTCTAAGCGTCTATTTCCTTATATGTACAATGGTTCAGCCCAGAGAGAAGACATAACTTGTCTACACTCATGGGGAAAGATGGTTGTAGAGCTTGATCTCAGATCCCATTTCCTGACTCCCAGGGCTTTTTTGACTACATCAAGATGTTTCTCAATAGCAGGTAAAACCAAGAGAGAAACAGTCTCTTTTCTAAAATGGCCATCGGCTATTCCCAAAAGTCAGTGAAAAGTTCCTTCCAAAGTTCTTTGCCTTAAAACACACACACACACACACACACACACACACACACACACACACACACAACAACAACAACAACAACAACAACAAGACCACAAAGTTCTCATAGACTTAACGAGATGATTAAAGTTAGCATCACCTTTACTGGGGCTAACTGGCACCATCATGTCTCCTGATGTGAAACAGCAGGAAGTACTCATCACCTATGTGGGCTCCCACCAAAAATGTTAACCCAAATCTAACCACAGGAAACAATCTAACAAATATAGAATGCAGACAATCTAACACAATGTCAAGCAAATGTAACAAACTGTTAGCAATGAATCTTCCTGAAGGAAATACAGATGCACACTGTAGTATTCTTTCAACTTTTCTGTAGCTCTGACCTTTTGATTAAATAAAAAACAGAGAATAAAAAGCTGTTCTGCCCTCACCTCACCCTATGGCTCTGAGACAACAAAGACTCAGTTGAATCTTGTTTGATTCTCTCCCCAGTGTCCAGAATATAAAAATATAAGCTTTTCTGTTTGTGGTTCGAGACTTGGCACAACAGGGTTCTCTAAGCTCATCTGCCACAAAACTCTACAACCTGAACCATCTTCATCAGCCAAAGTTGTTTATACACTGCTTCCAAAAAGCCATTCACTGGAAAACCATTTGTTTGGCCAGCAATGTTCATGGAGCACCCTCCATGGGTCAGGCTCCAAGCTGGTCCCAAAGACATTGGGATGGACAAGACACAGCGGCTGCCCTGTGAAGCTTACCTTACAGGATACCCTACAACACATGGCTTTTGTCAAGTCCTGACTTGTGACATAGCTTGACTAGTAGTTCCATACAAGATTTCCTTCCCAACATTTCTTGGGAAATGTATCTGTTTTACTGAATCCCAAAGTCTGAGAAACATCAGCTGAGAAATGGGGAAAATGGGAAAAAGTATTATAATTCTCTGTTGAGAATTAAAGCTTAACAATCAACCTAGAGATGTTACTGGTTTGAAGGAATCCACTGTCTTCAAGTCAAAACAAGAGCCAAAAAACTAACATGCAGAGCTGAAAGTTAAGGCTGACATTTCTGAGAACCAGAACAGGAGTGATAGGAGAGAAGTGATCACAATCTAAACAAGTCTTGCTTGTAGCCATTGCCATGTTGTAAGTAAGTGTGTGTTCATGGCCCTGTCTGCTGCTAATGGTGAGTCATTCTTGCAAATACGTATTAATATATTTATATTTAGAGTATACACAAATCCTACAAGTGGTATTCTAAAAAATAAATTTAGAAACAAATAAGTCTTTAAATTGGCCATTTGACAAGTGATTCTGTGTAGTATTGTTATCTCTGTTAGGAGATATACTTGTTAGGTTATTCAAATTTTACCCAATAATGTTCACTGACATCTTCTAGCATTTGACTATTTGCTACAGGAGAAATCAAATTAATTAATTAATTAATTAATTAATTTTTAAAAAAGATGAGTACTGTGGAATTCTTTTAGATCAGAAATTAATCTAAAATCTGAATTAGTAAAAGCAGTATTAATTAGTAAAAGCAATAGCTAAACCAAAATCGGGCAAAGCGTTTTCATCACTAAAAAAAGAGATGAGCTTATACGAAGTAATGTATACTTCAATGTCCAACTTCAAAATACTTCTGGACGCACATTTTATTCAACCATCATCAATTCAAAAAGAAGGAAATTTCCTTACATCTGGTATATTTGTCATGAAACAAGTATCAAGGTTATCAGAAAGGGCAATTAATGTTTTGCATATTTAAAATTTTCATTTTAGACCCAAATGCGGCCAATTAATTTTTTACAAAAGTAAATGGCAATTCAATAAAGAGATCAGTTATGAAACAACTGAAACAACTCAAATGCAAAAACTTAAAAAAAGAAACTTGACCTATGCTTTACACCTTTTATAAAATTAACCAAAAATAGATCAATCTAAATGTAAAAAATAAAAAAGTGATAAACTTTTAAAAGAAAACACAGTGGAAAATCTTTGTGACTTTGGGTTAGGTAAACGTTCTTAAGTATAGTATCAAAAAAAGGATTCATTTTTTAAAATTTGATAAATTTGATTTCATCAAAATTATGGACTTTGGCTCTTTGAAAGGCAACTTTAAGAGAATGAAAAGACAAGCCATTAACTGGGAGAAAATAATTGCCAATCACATATCTGACAAAAGACTTGTATCCAAAATATATAAAGAACTTCTCAAACTCAGCAATAAGAAAACAAACACCCCAATTAAGAAATAGGCAAAAGATCTGAACAGATACTTCAACAAAGATATACAGATGAAAAACACATGAAAACAATGTTCAAAGTGCAAAGGAGGGAAAAGCAAATTAAAACCACGAGATACCACTACATACCTATTAGGGTAGCCAAAACAAAACAAAAACTGACAATACCAAATGCTGACAAGGTTATGGAGAAACTGGAATTCTCGTACATTGCTGGTAGGGGATGTAATGGCACAGCTGCTTTGGAAAATAGTTTGTCATTTAAACATATTCTTACCATATCCAGCAATCCCATTACTAGGTATTTACCTAAGTGAAATGAAACCTTACGTTTAAACCAGTACACTGAATGTTTATTCAAAATTGCCAAAACCCAGAAACAACCTGTGGCACATCTTTAGAATGTAATACTATTCAACAATAAAAAGGTAATACATACAGCAACAACAATGGATAAATTTCAATACAGTGTGCTAAACAAAAGACTCAAAAAGCTACATACTTTATGATTCCATTTATATAATATTCTGGAAGAGGCAAAACTTTTAGAACAGAGAAGAGATCAGGGCTTACCAAGATGGTGAGGTTTGACTACAAAGAATTAGCACAAGTGAATGTCATTGTTTTTAGGGATGATGGCACAATTCTTTATCTGGATTATGGTGGTGGTTAATGACTATGAATTTGCCAAAAACTCAAAAATACACACCAAAAAGAGTAAATTTTAGTGTCTGGAAATTTAAAAATAAAGATTTTAAATGTCACTTTAATAACATTTAAATATTAAATATCTGAGACCTTATCCTTAAAACAGTAAATAATTTTTATTTACCATTCATTTTGTGTTAATGCTCTCTTCCTTTAACATTTTCTACTATCAAATATATATACCAGGTGGAGAGCATTTTTACATGTTAATTATATAATCCTGTCACAATATATTATTCCTAATAATAATAAACCATGCATTTACTGTAAAATCTTTTTTCTTTTACAGAAAAAAACTCTGAAACTTATTATAGAAAAATAATTTGCAGTTTATTTTGGCCTTTCATTCTTCTTTAAAAATTCATAAATATAGTGTTATGAAAGATAAAACATAACTTACGATTTTGCGAATTCCCAGGAAATTATATTCCTTTTTCTCAAATCCTAAAAGTTAATAACTGTCGGGAATGTGGAAGCTTGAGTCTTCACACTTTCCCAGGCAGTGACATGGTAAGCTTCCACCAACCTCCAGCGAGAACAACATTCAATTAAGAAATCATTTATGGGATTGATTTGGGAACTATGTGCAACAGCACTGACCTAGACTGCTACGAGGTGGGGGGTGGGGTGGGGGAATGCCAAAAAGGAGTAAGGCAGAGACTTCTCCTGAAGCGGATGAGCATACAAACAGCTGTGTGATGGGAGACCACGCAAAAAGTGGGCACTTCAGAGGAAGAAATATTTTCAACTCAGGAGAAGTAGGGATGATTTTGGAATAGGTGTTATGGCTTTACTTTCAGCTGGGCCAGAAGGTTAGGAAAGGAACTCCCAGGGAAGGTCAAAGTGAGCCAGGCAATGCAGCTGAGATGCAGAGCACATCCAGGAATGGCAAGCTGTACCTCTTGTGGAGCATCCAGTTCTTTGAAGGACAGATAAAGGGCCTGGACATGGCCTTGACTTCCTAGTTACTAAGGGTGGACCTAATTCTGAGGAAAGAGGGTGGGCAAAACCAGAAATGCCTGTAAGAGCAGAGAGAGGCAGCAAGACTCACAAGGGGGCTTCTGAAACAACAGTGAGAGAAGCTGAGGGTCTGAAATCTCATCTCTCATCTTTTCAAAACTCCACACGGTTCACTTGCAACTTTCCAGCACACCAGGCTTTCTCCCTCTGGGCCTTGGCATCGTCTATTCCTTCCACCTGAGATACCTCCCCCATTCTTAACCTAACACTTCCATATCCTTCAAATCTCAGCTTATATATCAATTCCGCAGATAAGCCTCCTGCAGTGTGGTCCTAAAAGCCCCTGGATTTCCCCCACGCATAGCCCTTCTCATGCTTTCTTGCTATTGCATTTTATTCATTCATTCATTCATTCATTCAGAAATGTGCTATTTATTTGCTTGTTTGATAGGGATATAACATACCCATGGTTAGACTATGCAGTCTGCATTAACTTAAGTAGTAGCATGTAGTGTCATGAAGTCTTACATTATATACTACCACAAAATCATCACCCAGCTCAAGATAGCAAATATTTCCAGTACCCCAGAAGGTTCTTTATGCCATTTCTCAATAATGCCCCCAATAAGAGGTAACCAATATTCTGACTCTATCACCATCAATTTGTTTTGCCTGTTGTGCATCCAACATCTCCTGGCTAGAGTTTGAGAGATCACAGAGGGCAGGCACGGACAGAGTTGTCCCTGCTGCTCTCTGGACCCCAAAAGTGCTGGGCATAGAGCAGGCATTTAAACATTGCTGACTGAATGATTACACCAGCTGGTGGTGGAAGGAAAAGTGCCGAGAGGCCCCGAACCTCTGCCATGTTTGCATCTCCCCTACTCTGCCCGTGCTGCTGTCCTGCCTGAAATGTCCTCCCTTTATCATTCATTTCATTCCTAGCCCCTCTATTTTAAGACGGGTCAAGTTCCATCCCCTTTGAGGAAGCTCACCCCTCAGGCATCTACCACCCACCACACTCACTCCATGGATACGGCCTTACATGTCCTTTCTAGGTACGTGTGTGTGTACCTCTAGATCCTGTTCCTCAAATAATCTGAAGTCTCTCAAACAAGAAACCCAGTTTTACTCTTCATTAAATGCACGCTAACCTTTCTCATCTCCTCATTGTTCACAAAGTATCCTGGGCTGCAAAAAATTTCTTCTGGTCTGTTTTCCTCAGAGGGCTATGAGGATCACACCAGAAAACAGCTGTGAAGATGTTTTATAAGTCACAGTTCACTTCATAGATCCAAAACATTTTAATGTCTAGTTAACATAAATGTTTGCTAGAAAACTATTGGTTAAGCTATACATATATTATACACACAACAAAAAAAAAAATTAAAAAAGAAAAAGAATGCAGTGTATGTCAAGGATATTTTAATAAAAAATAAAAAAAATTAACTGTAGCCTTTATTGAGTATATTAAAGAATATACATCTTAAAAAAAGAATGCAGTAGATGTGTAAGTGCTGATGTGGGAAAACAATTTAGTGTGCTCCCCACTGCTACAGAGAATAGGAGTAGGAGTAGGAAGAAGAACATTTCATATACAAGACTATATGCATGGAAAAATTTTGGAAGAATACACAGGAAACTGTTCGCAATCATCTTCACTCCTTCCTGAGGAGTGGGGCTGGATCTCTTATGTCCATCAAGTCAGTCCCTTTTTGTCATATAACTTTCTCAACTGTCTATGTATTACTTTGTATTAATAAACATTTTAACATAAAAATAAACTAAAAAGAGGGGCTGAGCTTGTACCACCACCACAGTCCTCCTCAACTTCCTGTAATTCATCCTGATGGTAAACTAAAGGTAGCCTGTTTAAACCTGGGCTCAGGCCCCAGAAGCCAAGCAGACACTGCAACAGGCCAAGAAGCAGAATTTCAGCACAAGTCAAAGGAAGGGATGAAAACAGCCTGTGAGCTTACCCAGAGGAACCCCTGGGGCCTTGCAAGGAACAACAACTGATGCAATTCCACCTTTTGTTTGGAGGTATAAAGCTGGGAGCTGACAACATAGGGTCAAAGAGAGAACAAAGGGTCAGGGCCACTGGCAGGTCAATGCTGGCCACCCTGTCCCTGGCTCAAATTGATTTGGGCCTGGGAGAGGCCTAGCTTTCCCACCTCCTCACAAATATGAGAACCCAAGTTTGAGAGAAGCAACCCTAGGGAGAAAACAGAAGGCCTCCAGGGGGCTGCTAGTCTTACCAGCTCTAAGAGTTCCACAGAGCACATGGCAGGGCTTCCTGGAGCCAGAAATAATCATATGCACATATTTCTTTCTTCTGCCACCTCCACCTGCTCCTCTTCCAACTCTCCCAGTCAAAGGGACATCATCCCCTAGTCACATAGGCTGAAATGCCATTGGGTTGTCTCTCACTAGTGTCTTTTCAATGATCCACTGTCTACTTTCCCTGACTTTGCCGCTGTCCTGGCTCAGGCCCTGACCACCCCTCACTTGGACCTGCTTCTAGATATTTCCTTGTCCCAGTCCAGCCTCCCTACTCCTGTTGGTGACAGTCCCAAACTCAGATATAATCTGTCACACCCTTGCCTACAAATCCCCTGCAGCTCTCTGTGCCCAAAGACTAAAATCCAAATCCTTAATTTGGCATCCAAGGCCTCCCGCACTCTGGCCTCAACCTATTGGTTCAGCCACAGTGGCTAAGAGCAGTAATAATAACTGAATGTGCCAAGTACATCCCACGTATCTCTTAATCTCTGTAATGACCAGGATTACAATTTGACAGGTAAGAAAACTGAGCAAAGGAGAGTTAAGTAACTTGCCCAGTGTCATAGTCTAAGCTCATAAGGAGTATATTGGGTCAGAACTAACAACCTTTTAACCTTTCCATCTACTCTGAAAGATTAAACCCTTAAGGGCTGGGATATGCCTTTAAAAAAAATCTTTGCAGCAAGCTTCCCATTGCTTCCTTGAGTTCTCAAAGGGAACTGAGTGAGGGGTGGAAGAGGAGATAGGGTAATAGGTGTTCCTAAGATGAGAATCAAAGACACTACAGGTCACAAAAATTATTCCTAAAATTCCCTTTGAGTGCCAAGAAGGAATATCAATGTTTAATTTTATAGAAAATAGAAGCTGTACTTTTTTTTTTTTTTAAATGTGATTAACTATAGCATCCTGAGACTCCTGATTAATCAATGCAGATAAAACATTCATACCTATTTTATGGGACCTGGAGAAGGATTATACCACTATAAAGTTTTCATTTAAGGACAAGCTGCTAGAGACAGCACAGTGTAGCTGATGCCAGGTGCCTGGTCAGGTACACCCCTCCTGATATGGACCCCATTCCTGGAGCTAATGTCTCCTGGCAGTGCCATGGCATATCCAGGAACAGGATGCACTGCTGCTACTAGCCTCTGATTGCCTGTGGGCCTTGGACTTGGCTCTTCAAACATGTGGCTCCCATCCCAGAGGCCCCCACTAAGCTGCCAACTGTTCCCGCTTCCTCAGGCTCTAAGAGCTATTGCTGGGGTCAAAAACAACCCAACAACAACAATGGCAATGGCAATGACAATGACAATAAAAGGGAGAGAGCAGAGGAGAAGGCACAGAGGAACTAAATGCAGAGTGTGATAAACTTTGGAGGCTACTCTGACAGTCTCCTGGCAGGTGTGTGAGGCACACTTCCTCATGCCTTCCTCCACTCTATCCCTCTTCCATCTTCATTCTGTACTGTACTTGTTTACTTTTGTGTGTCTCCCCTCTGGAACGGGCACTCCTTGACTGGTCTTAATACCTAGCAGATAGTAGGTGCTAAACTAATGCTGAATGAATAGTGGCAGACCTTGCAAATTATTTACGTAATATCTACTCTCCCCTTTTCTCTTAGAATCCCAGTTTTATTCAGCCTCTCTTGCAGCTATGGGAAGCCAATGAAGGAAAGAGAAAACTACTGGGTGGGACTTATATGAAAGGTCCTTGAGAGGGAGACAAACAGCTAGCATATGTCCTTTTTGTCTCTCCACTCTTACTCCCAGAAACCTGACATGATAGCTGGAGCTCCAGCAGCCATCTTAGACCATGACACAACCCTGGGTTTGGAAGCCATGCACTAAGGATGGCAGAGCAGAGAGACCAGCTCTAGACTGTCTCTCCCAGATTTCTTTTTAAAAACCTACAGAGAATAAACTACTGATTTAAGCCACCACTATTTCTGATCTCTGCTTATTAACTGCCAAATGTGATTTCTAATTGACTCATGAATAAACCAATTAAACTTGGTTTTCTTAAATTACTCATTGCTGAATTACAGTTCAAAGGCCAGTCACAAGTTCTAAACTCTGGTCTTTGTAATATAATGATACTTTGCCATTAATTAAGGACATCAAGAAGACAGAGACACAGAAGCAATATAAGGAAAAGGTAGTACAGGGTAGAGAAGTAAAAGATAAAGAAGATGATGAGGGATGGAAGGAGGAGAATTAGGGGTAGAGAAGAGAGGATGTGGGGGAAGGTGGGGTAGGAAACAGAGGGCAAGAGGGCCAAAAAAAAAAAAAAAAAAAGAAAGGGCAGGATAGAGACCATAAAGAGATGGAATAGGGGGAAGAAGGGAAAGGGAATGGTGTCAAGGTGTGCTGCAGCAGCAGGTACCAGAGAGCATGTACTGTGGGCTGGGCGTTGTGTCAGTCAATCCATATGCATTCTCTCTAACCCTCATCCTCCTGAGGTAAGTATTATCATGCCCATTTTACAAATGAGGTAACCATGGCTCTGAGATATCGAATAGCTTTCCCTCACAGACAGTGGTAGAAACATTAGACTTGCTTGAAGTATCCTTTAAAGGGAGGGAGGGGGCCCATCAATTTTCCCTATTTTTCTTTTTCTGAGGATGTGATAGCTGGATCCATGGGAGCCATTTTGAGCAAAAAGACCAACAGCCATACCCCAAGAATGACGGAGCAGGAAACTGGAAGGAACATGGGTCTTTTACGACTTATTGGAGTTTCCACAACTGCCTGAGACTATAGACTACCTAACTCTCTTGGAGTCCCCATCCCTAAATCTATCCATAACTGCTTCAGATCTCAATTTGCTCCATTTTTCTCCAATCCTCTATAACAGACTCCAAGGCCCACTCCCAGGAATCCTGATTCAGCAATCACTTTGAGATGTACTCACCTAGAAAAATGAGGTCAGACTAGAAAAGGCAAAGAAATAATCTGAGAGTCTACTGGAAAAACCTTAATGCCTCAGAAGCAGCAATGGCTGGTGACCTACTCCCGGGAGACCTTGGGAGATCAGCAAGCGACACTGTTAAATTAACCAGTCATTATTTAGAGAAATGGAAGAAAGAAGAAATTCATAAAGACACATTTGAGGCTATTTCTTAAAAACATAAAAGGTGGCCCTAGTAATCTCAGACCAGTCTGTAACGGTGCTAATAAAGTCAACCAAGAAAAAAAATAAACTGATGGTCCAAACTTCAGAAAGAGAATCCCTCCTTTTGAGCAAAAGTACCATCTATTGAAGGGGCAGATGTGCATAGAACAGTATCACACAGTATTAGTCTTGTACAGTTGGCTGCAGCTTCCATATGCTAGGAATTCTCTCCAACTAGACTACCAACTCTCCTCTCTGAGGAGAGGGACTGTGTCATTATTACTTCGGTATGTTCAGCAATAGTATCCAGCATGTAGTGAACACATAGGTGCTAAACTCATGACTACAGACTGAGAGTCTTCAGGAAAGAACTAATGATGTGTGTGTTGGTCCAAGCTGTCCTCCAAGCCCTAGCCTTGTGCCTACCTCTGAGTTGAAGCCGATTCCTGAAACCCCAGCCAAGGGGCCTGTGAGTCAGAGCTGTCATGTTCACCATTCCCACCAGACGACTGTCTGCTGGACACTTATAGGGATCTTCAAAGATCAAGTTCCTTCCTCTTCTGAGAATATTCTTGCAAAAGAGTCCCAAGAGGCCAGAGAATTCAGGCAAAACTGAACGGGGGGGATGGCACAGGCCCTGTTTAGCTCTGCCTGGGGCCTAGTCAATCCATCCTTTATAGCTGTTGAAATCTCAGAGGGGCAGAAACCTTAATTGGGCTGGAAACGACGGGCAGTTATGAGCAACACTTAGCTCTAAACACCAGGCTACTGAGCTTTCACACTCTGGTCTCCTTGGAGGCCCCCAGTATGTAGAATCATCCACTCCTAAAGCAACTGTCTCTTCGGAAGTGCAGCCTTATTCTAAAATTAAAGGTTCTTAGGGCCCACTAGGGATTATAATTAGTTTGTATTCCTCTGCCTGGCACTCAGAGAAGCTGAGTTTGAGGATGGAATGTGGGGCATGAATTCTTAAGGCCAGAAACCACTTCAATTTGCAGGATGTCGTGGCTTTTTCTGGCAACTGGATGACTGGCTATAAGTCTCTGGCATCCTCGGCTAGACTGAGAATCACTACCTTGTGTTCCAACCATACTTCTATCAACTCTGCACAAAACTTGCCAAAAAACAAACAAAAAAAAAAAACAAAAAAAATCTTTACTGCTCTCTTCCTACATTGGTGTCTCATACCATTCCCAGCCCTTGCCTCTACTTAACCAGAGGAATTCAACACAACTCAACAGGCAATACCAAGTGACAGAATTCCAGGAGCTTCAAGGCACTTCCTGGCATTTCAAGGCACATACTCAGAAGCCTGAGTATGCCCTACTGAAGACAGCAACCACAGGGGAACTAACAGGGATTAGGTTTGCTATATGCCAGTCGTTGCCATTTTACAGATGAGAAAACTGAGGCACGGAGAAGATAAGCAATTTGTCCAAAATTATATGTTAAAAAGGATGGAGGTTCCAAACCAAACAGACACTAAAACCTCAGCTTTTAAGCATTACAGTACATGAAGAAGTATAAAATTTAAGAGTTAAGTTTATGCAGGAGAGGCAGAGGCTGGATCATGAAGGGCTTCTTATGCTAAGAATCTGGATTTGAACTTTTACCAATATGAATGTGAAAGCACTTCCCACTACAGTCATATAGAAATACTAAATAAAATAAATGATATCCTTAAACATACATCCAAACTTAAAAGAAAGAGAAATATTCCATGTGCCAAAAATGAAAAACTGAACCATGAAAGTAAGTGGAACTAATACCAAAATGACCTATGGACTTTTAAATCCACATACGAAGTGGTTTTAATGCCTGGTTGTGGCTTTGAGCCCTGATATCAAGATGAGAGCCTTAAAGGGCTGCCTAATATAGGAAAGCAAGAAGCTAGTCATTTTTCTAAGGCTGTGTGGAAGAGTAGGGGGTCACCCATAAAAAACTAAACTACTAAGCTAACTACAACCATGGATATCAATCTGACTTTACACTAACAGAGTGGTGACTGGGTGCCAAACTGAGAAATGAACATTAAAACTGAGCCAGGACCACTGAAACACCTATGGCCCCACCAGAAGCAAACTGCTTTGAGGGATATTTCCACAACCCAGGGCATAAAACTTGTCCATAAAATAGTCCCTTCTGAAGATGAGCTCACACTCCAAAATTACAAACCACACAAGGAAATAAGCCATCAAGAAGGATAAGCATTAGACATAAATAGATAAAGTAGCAGCACAAGAATCAGAAGTAATAAAACAATCTGAAAGAGATCACGAAATGAAAAATTTAGATGTTTAAAGAGATAAAACAAGCTAGAAAAAAACAGATACAGAGTGTTGGATGGTAGAATGGTCACCATATGTCTAAGGAATTCCAGAAGGCCAGAATAGAAAAAACTGAGAAGAACCAAAGAGATAATGACTGAGAATTTCCCAGAATTAAAAAAAATTAAATGTAAAATGTTAACATTAGGGGAAGCTGGTTGAACGGATACAGAAACTCTCTAAATCTATCTAAAATTCTTCTGAAGTTAAGTTTTTTTTTTAAAGTGAGTCTTCAGATAGAACTAGCACACCAATCCTGAGCGAGAAAATGAAAAACAAATCCACATGTACTTTAAAATGGTTCTAAACCAAAGTATACAGAGAAATGCATTAACTGAATTAAAAGTACAGATGTTCAGTACTCTATTTTCATGTTTTTTCAAAGTAAAAAGATGGGAGAAAAGAACAGAAAATGTAGGAGCAAGAACAGAAGATATATAACTTTCAAATCAGTAAAGGAAACAAAGAAAACTCAATCTAACAGAAGGCAGAAAAGGAGATAAATAGACAATAAGAGAAGGTATCTGGAAAATACTCAAAACATCATAATCTTTTTAAGTCAAATCTCAAAAATGTAAATAAATTAAACTCATTTAAGGCTGATTTGTCAGATTTGGTTTAAAATTTTAAATCCAGCTACATTCTGTTTATGAAAGAAACTCTTAAAATGTGATGAGACAGGTTGAAAATATGAGGCAAACAACCACTAGCTGAGATAGCACTAGTATCAGTAGACTTTAAGGCAAAAGGCAGGAGATACTGAGGAATCGATAAGACTTGGTGACTGATTAAAAGGCACTGGGGAGTGGAGAGAAATAGAGGACAACCATCAGGTGGCAGGGGCATAGGGACGCTCCGATTAAGGTGAGGACTGTGGGAAAAGCAGCTCTGGCAAAAAAAATAAAAGGGATCATTTTGGGGCATGTTGAGTTTCTGGAGCTCTGGAGACATCCCTGGTGAAGATATGCTATAAGCAGTGACAGATACACTTTATAAGGTCAGTGGGTTAGACCACAATTTTCTAGAGAAGATTCTTAACAACTTTCAGTATTAAGAATGTATATTAATTCTTGTTTATTTCCAAAAAAAAAAATCCCCAAAGCTACCAAACCCCAAGCTCCAGCCCCTGGACTTATCGTGACCACCGCAGTAAACCCATGTTTCCCACTGATACCTGGCCCACCCAAGCTCTGCTCATGCTGGGTTAGTGAGGTGGTAAAAGACTAGAGTGAGAGTGCCTCAGGCTTCCTGAGCCACTCTGCATTCCATCTACAGAGTGCAAAACCTCCTTGGCAGGAGGAACCCTGTATCTGTGCAGCCACAGGAGAAACAGACTCACCAGAAGTGGGAGTCAGAAGCAGGAGGGTCCCTATGGTTTACAACTAGTGGACTGACCACTCTCACTGCTGAATCCCAAGTTTCAGTTCAAGCAGTCAAATAGTTATCCAGTGCCCATTTTGCTCTTGGGGAGCATACTGTGGTAAAGGATAACCACAATACAAGAAAGGCTATGACAAGCCCCATCAGAGCTCTGGGATTCAAAGAACGGCTAGCTCCTCTGTGTAGTTCAAGTACAGTTCACTCATGCAGAGTCATGAGTTCATGAAGGAGACAACACTGGCAATGTTCTTTCTCCATGTCCACTGGTTACACAATTCCAGGGGCACCACCACCTCCGCAGTTGTGCCACCCAATGGCTTGAGGCCTCGATGCAGTTATCACTCTCTACAGTGGAAGCTGGTCATTTCTAATAATATTTATTAACTGCTACCAAAGAATCAGGCACGTGCTAAATGTTTTATGAGTATTCTTTCATTGAATTCTCCCAATTACCCCAGGAGGTGTGTACTACTGTAACTCCCATTTTACAGATGAGGAAACTGAGGCTCAGAAAGGTAAAGAAAACTTTCCCAAGGCACTGAAGTGAGGTCACAGAACCTGATTTTGAACACAGGTCTAACTCCAGACCTATCTCCAAGGATCACACTTGTAGCTGTGTACACCTTGCCTTTGCACATCTCCTGACCCGGGAGTTTACGAGGAGAAGTAGGCAGTGAACCCTGCCTTCCGACCTGGGAAGTAATGAACATGTAATCACTGGAAACAGGAAATGCTGTCTCTATTTTAGACCAAGGGATTGACAAGCCCAAAGAGGAGGCCAACAAGCATAGATCTGTACACAGCTGCAGCATGGGAAAGATTCCTACAAAGCCTTTTTCCAAATAAGGTCACATTCACAGCTTCCAGGAATTAGAACATGGACATATCTTTTGGAGGGCCACTATCCAACCCACTACAGGCAGTGAAATCAGAACACTGGAAACAAACACTGAGAAAATGGGAGGGACACCTGTGGATGGCAGAGAGAGGAGTTCAAGCTGTCATAAGGCTCTTAGGAACTGAGAGAATGGCATATTATGAACAGAAATGGAGATGTGGGAAGAAGGGAGACAAAGGGGAGTTCTGCCTTGAAAATTGAGCACTCCAGCAGGAAAGTGGACATGTGGGCCTGGCATTCAGCAGAGAAGGATTTGGGGCAAGAAGTTCAGTATTTGTATCTATAAAAGGAAAAGGTCATAGCTCCAGGAAGGGCCAAGCACCCTGAGAGGGAAGAGAAACAGAAAAAGGGCAGAAGCCCTCAGGATGTTCATACTCAGGCAGGCGAGAGAGGAACCAGGGCAGCAAAGGCACAGTCAGAGGAAGAGAAATAAGGCCAAGGGAAAAGAGAGATGCATTGCCTCCTACAGGGCAGGCCACATCTCTTTCTGCTGCATATTTCCAGGGCGTAATAAGGGGTACTAGGCATAACTGCTGAAGTAATAATAAAACAATGAACAATGATGTAAGACTAAACATGAGAGACTTCCGAGATGCACGGAAAAGTTAAGGCGTCTGTAACACTGGTGATCTCTGCAGTTACAAGAGACAGCACCTTATGAGAGAGATGGGGGTGAGTGGGGGAAGGCTTGGAGTAAACTCCAAGTGGAATGTGATATGAAAACCATGAGAGATGAATAAAAGGATAACCAGTCAGCTACAGTTGGGGAAGATGAACTTCTAGGGCCTTAACTGACCCCTGTCCCCAACAGGGAACATGAGCTCTATGCCACACACAAGCGCTACCCTGGCCATCCAGCTCATCCCTCAAATCCCAAGTGTATACTCCACCTACTTATCCAAAAACAAGCAGACGCTACAATTCACCTTTGAAGAAAAGAACTGCTGTGAATCCACATGGAAGAGTCTGCTGCCATGACCTGGGGATACGTGCCCTGAATTGCTGGCAATGCTCCTCATCATGGGCACCAGGTAGCAGGCTTTCCTAGACAGGAACTATGTGAAGAGAAGCAAGGACTACAGTCAGGGGGTGACTCAGCCAGCGTTTACCAGCCGTGTGGGCACCCACTACCATCAGAGGGCGTAGCCTCGACTGACTGCGTCAGACTTCCTGGAAACATTTCTTCATTTCTGTTTTTGAAGGCACACAACTTGCAGAGTGACATATCTTCTCATGACTTCAAAAGGCATTTCAATCAGCAACTGGAAACAACATCTTACACACACTTGAACAACTCAACTTTACTCGCTCCCCGACATGTCTGCATGCAACAGGGGAAGTGGCTAAAGAACTCCACGTAGACTCTGTAAGGGCAACAGGAAACGTTGCAATACCACAGGGACACAATGAGGACCCAGGATTAGAGCTCCCAGACACCACCATCTTACCCAACACGCAGGACTTCTGTGGCCCACGGAGAGGGTCATGTGACCAATGATCTTAAACTAACTGGTTCATGGGTCAAAGAGTGTTGTATTTTAAAAGATCACAGGATGTTCTTTATAAATTAACTCACATACAGTAAGTCAGGCACTCTCATACACTGCAGAAAGGGTAAATTCGTATAACTCTCTGGAATTTGGCAATTTAGCAAACATTATCAATATCTTTACATTTTGATTAATTCAAAATCACACACACACACACACACACACGTAAAAGTGAACACCTACAAAGTGCAGGACTCCGTCAGGTCCTGGGGAGATAATGTTGACAAGACAGACAAGGTAGCTGCCCTCAGAGGGCTTCTGTTCTAGTCAGGGATTCAGACAATTAACCAATAAATTAACAAACAAGATGATTTCTGAATACAGGAAACATTAGCTATAAACAGCAAAAGTTAAGAAATAACCTAAACATCCATCAGCAGCACTGGTTAAATGTGCTCAAATACGCTCATAAAATGGAATACTGCTCTACTGTTAAAAATACATTCTTGAAAACTATATTCAAATTGTTAGTGATATAAATGTTTAAAGCAAGTTTCAAAACAGTATCACAATTATGTTTAGTGAAAGAATCCAATCACAAAAGACCACATATTATATAACCCCATTATATGAAATATCCAGAATAGGCAAATTTGTGGCAACAGAAGGTAAGGGGAAGAATGGGGAGTGAATGTTAATGAATGTTAAGATTTAATTTTGGGATGGTGAAAAGGTAAAATTATATTATGATAATGGTTGTACAACTTTGCAAATATAATAAAAACCAAATTATACTTTTTGTTTGTTTACAGACCCTGTCTTATTAAAAATTTTTAAATTATTTTTATAAAATTTATTGGAGTAATTGGTTAACAAAATTATATAAATTTCAGGTGTACAACATTATAATACAACATCTGTATACTCAATTGTGTGCTCACAACCTAAAATCTAGTTTCCTTTAGTTACCATGTATTTGACCCTCTTTACCTTCTTTGTCCACGCCACACCCGCTGCCCCCCGGCCTTCCCCTCTGGCAACCACCATTCTATTGTCTGTATCTATGAGTTTGTTTTTTGTTTGTTTTGCTTATTATCCCACATATGAGTGACATCATACAGTTCTTGTGCATTTCTGTCTGACTTATTTTACTTAGCATCATACTCTAAAGATCCAAGCATGTTGTTAATGGCAACATTTCATCTTTTTATGGCTGAGCACTATTCCATTGTATATACATGCCACATCTTTATCCAATTATCTATCAAAGGACACTTAGGTTGATCCAGGTTCTTGCTACTGTGAATAATGCTACAATGAACATAAGAGTACATATCTTTCTTTACAAGTGTTTTCAAATTTTTCAGGCAGGTACCCAGAAGAGGAATTGCTGGGTCATATGGTAGTTCTATTCTTAATTTTTTGAGGAACTTCCATACTGTTTTCTCTAGTGGGTGCACCAATTTGTACATTTAAAATGGGTAAACTGAATTAAGTGTCGATAAAGCTGCTAAATTACAGTATCACAATATGACTTCAACATGGTTTTCAAAAAGAGGATGTGTGAAGGTGTATATGTAGGAGGGAGGGAGGGAGAGAGGGAGAGGAGTTGGGGGGGAGAGACAGAGAAAGAGAGCGCTAGTGTGTGCACGTGAGCAAGTGCACAAGACAAGACTATCCATCAATATTAACTGTAGTGATTCTGAGAGGAAGGTTCTAGGTAACTTTTTTCTTCTTTACAGTATTTCTATATTTTTCAAATATTCTAAAATGAGGATGTTAGTTTAACTGAGAAAAGAAATCAACTGGAGTTTTTAAATATACAGGTGGACCTTAAGTAGGTCCAAGGCACAGAACTAGAAAGGTCCAATTATGCTAATTTAGATATACTTAGAGTTGTCATATTCTTTTCACGAAAGATAACTGACAGTTAAGCAAAAGAATTTTGTATTCCAGGCAAATTAGACCCAGCAAGTCCTTGGTTAAAAAGGATTTGTTGACCACTACAAAGCTTGCTCTGCTCTGCAAACACTTTAAAAGAAAACCAGCAGCCACCATGAAACTCAGATATTATCAAAGAATGCAAAAGAATATCAAATATTTGGATAGATACAGTAGGAAACCCCTGGACACTTTTAGGAGTCACTTCTAGACTGTGAAGTGTAAAACCCTCAGGACAATAACTAGCAGTACCTACGTGACCTCTAATCTGTGACTTTAGAGGCACCTCTCTGAGAAGCCAGTGGTTCCCTAACTAGGCTCCCCTTCAAGTCATAGGGGGCTTTAAAATCCCAGGACTTCATTACTGGAAATTCTAATTTAAGAGGTACAAGGCAAAGCCTAGGAATCTACACTTTTTCCAAAATTCCCTGGTGAATCTTCTAGCTGAGCCATGTTTGGGAATCACTGGACTAGACACCATCTGGGACAACTTGCAGAAGGGCCAGCCTGCACATCTGGCTGCAATGCCCCAAGGATCCCCCAGGGCCAGAGCTATGGATCAAAAGACTACTAAGTGCAGAGAGGGAAACTCCAAGGAGAAATTCCATGCCTGTTAGACAACTGGTGCTGAAGCTTGAGGGGCAGCTAGCAAATCCCCAGGACAAAGCCTATTTGGAAAGTTCTCTCAGGCCTAGTGATCTTGGATGTTAACCTGTGAAAAAAGAATGACTAATACAACTTTCTCTCTGGCATGCCAAAATAAAAATCAGTTTCCTCTAACAACACACATGAGCCAGCAAGCGTTGCAGCCCCCAAAGAGTCAGAAGCAGAAAGAGACATAATGTGGTGTGGCAGAAAGAGCCCTGGGTCTGAGTCACACAGATCAGGACTCAAAATCTCTGCTCTCCATTATTTATTTGCTGTCTGTGAATTAAATACAGCTATAATCCTTTTGCTACTCCTCCCATCAAGATGTGAAGTCTAGTTTCCCCTCCTTGAATCTGGGCTGCCCCAGTGACTGCTTTCACCAGTAGAATGTGGCAGAGGTCCAGCCCCATGGTGTACAGGCTGCTGAGAGAACATGTAAACCCAGTGTTTGCTTGAACAAACAACAACCCCACAGTATCTTTCCACCAATAAGCCCCCACTTTTAGAACACTTTTGCCCAAGGGTACATATCCATATACAAAGTAGAGGAACTATTTAAGCACCCCCTATAACTGGGAAGGACCCTGTCAACAAGTGCCCAATGTTCCAGGATGACTCGCCTTCCCCCACCACACCAGTATCCCCACTGGGCTTCTCTTCTTCCTGGTACAGTGTCATCTTTGTCCCAGCCACCTAGGTTCAAAAAGTCAACCTCTCAGAATCCTCCGTCTTCCTTCAGCATCCAAAGGGCCAAGACCTTACTTCCTCATTAACCTCCACATTTCTACTCCCATGCTACCAAAAGGCAGTCTTCTTCAAGGCCAGGCAGACCTGAGTGTTCCTCTGCAACTTACTAGTTACGGACCATATACAAGTTTAACTTCTCTGAGGCTTAGTTTCCTCAGCTGCAAAGTGAATATAAATCAGTAATATCTTTTTTTTGTGGTCATTTTGAAGACAAAAATATAGCCAAAGTACATAGTATAGAAGTGCTTGAAACACAGCAACTGTTACTACAGACCAGAAACTTTTCATAGACATTTCCTACTCTATGTCTCTACGTGTATATCCTTCTCCATTTGACCCCTCTAGGATAATGCTAGCAGATTAATTTCCCTAGATGACAGCTACTACATTTGTTCTCCTGTGCAAAGGTCTTTCTGTGACTTCAACTGTTCTGTTCTCAGATCAATCCCAACTTCTCAGCCAAGCATGTAAGATAATCTATAATAATGGCTCCATCCTGTCACCCTGGCCTGCTCAGCCAATCCCATCCTCACTGCAACCTGCTATGGCTTGCGATAATAGTTGCCTCCTGGTATTCACGGCCCTGTGCAATCAAACCCACAGAAATGGCAAGATCATAAATGTTGTTTTAAGCCACTAACTTTGTGGTAACATGCTATGAAGCAATAGATAACTAATATTCTTAATTTCTCCAATCTCATCTGAGCTTCTTTACTCTAACTGCTCTTCCCATGACATCTCCAGCAGGAGCAATCCTGCCCTGCAAGGCCCACCTGACATGCCAGTGCTCACCCTGAGCCTCTCTTAAGGCTCCATCAACCACTCTCCTCTGGAAGCCTTTGCCTCCTCCTCACAGTATTCCCACACATATCTCCATCACTGCATCTGCCACACTATATCATTATTAATCTGTTTATTTGTGTGTGAAATGACACACATCTAGGTTATTCTTTACAGCCAAAGACTGGAAATCACCTGCTCATCCATCAATAAATAGGGGAATGGCACACCTATATAACAGATGTGGGAGCAGTGTAAAAGAAGCTCCATGTGTACTAGTATGCAAAGATGGAGAAGAAACAACACATAAAATAAGGGGCAGACCAGTGAGTATAGCACCCGCCTGGAAAGTAAAACTGTAATAATTGATGTGGGTATAAATGAAAGTGGCTATGAGGGCTGCCTCCATGAGGGGGGACTGGACAGCTGAGAGAAAAGCGAGGAAAAGAGGGACTACCTTCTGAATTTTGTAGCATGTCAAGAATTATCTATTCAAAATAAAAAAATCTGAAGGACTGAAAGCTTTCTCCCTAAGGTCAGGAACAAGACAAAGATGTCTACTCTCACCACTTCTATTCATGCTGTACTAGAGATTCTAGCCAGGGCAATTAGGTGAGAAACAGAAATAAAAGTTATCAGGATTGGAAAGGAAAAGTAAAGCTATTTCTATTAACAGATGACATGATCTTATAACAAATCATAATAAGTCCACTAAAAAAACTATTAGAACTAATAAATAAATTTAGCAAGGTTGAAAGATACAAAATCAATACTATATAAAATCAATCATAATTCTACACACTAGCAATTAATTAAGAAGTCCAGAAGTCCAGAGAGTCTAGTAATAGTCCTAGAAGCAGAGGATAGAAACATTCAAGGAAAACAGAAAGTAAAATATTTCCTGGGGATCCCAAAAGACTTGTCTTCAGCAATTGAGGGCCCTGAAGGAATTAAGGAAAATACAAATACCTATATATATCCTTGTGATATGCCTGAACCCTTGTGTACTGCTGGTGGGATGTAATATGGTGTGGCCGCTACGGAAAACAGGATGGTGGTTCCTTAAAAAATTAAAAGTAGAATTACCCTATGATCTAGCAACTTTACTTCTGGGTATATGACAAAAAGAAGTGAAAGAAGGGGCATGAGCAGATATTTGTACATCCATGTTCATAGCAGCACATTCACAACTGCCAAAAGGTGAAAGCAACAGACAAATGGATAAATAAAGTGTGGTATATACATGCAATGGAATATGATTCAGCCTTAAAAAGGAACTCTGACATATGTTACAACATGGATGAACCTTTAAGACATTGTGTTGAGTAACATAAACCAGTCACAAAAGGACAAATACTGTATAACTGCACTCCACAGGACGTACTTAGAGTAGTCAAACTCATAGCAACGGAAAGTAGAATGATGGTTGTTGCCAGGGGCTTGGGGGAGTTGCTGTTTAGTGGAAACAAAGTTTCATGTTTGCAAGATAAAAAATAGTTCTGGAGATGAGTGGTGGTGATAGTTACACAACAATGTGACATATTTAGTGCCAATGAACTATGTGTACAGTTACAATATGGTTAAAATTGTAAATTTTATGTTATTCATATTTTACAATTAAAAATAATAGCCAATAAACATAACAAACAAACAAATAATTAAATAAATAAATGAGCGAGTGAGTGAAAACACGGCGTAGCCATTTTGGAAAACAGTTTGGTAGTTCCTCAAAATGTTAAACACAGTTATCATATGACCCAGCAATTCTACTCCTAGGTATGTTACCAAAAGAACTTAAACATATGTCCACACAAAAGCCTGTAAATGAATGTTCACAGCAGGCAAAAAATGAAAATAACCCAAACGTCCATCAACTGATGAATGGATAAACAAACGGTGGTATTACCATACAATGGAATATTATTCAGCAGCCATAAAAAAGAATGAAGTACCATTACATACCATGACATGGATGAACCTTGAAAACATTATACTAAGTGAAAGAAGCCAGACACAAAAGGCCACATATTATATGATTCCATTTATATGAAATGTCCAATAGGAAAATCCATACAGAAGGCTAGTAGGTTGCCAGGGGACGAATGAAGGAAGGGTGGTTTTAGGTCTAACTCTTAAGGGGTACGAGGTTTGTTTTAGGGGTGATGGAAATGTTCCAGAATTAGACAGTGGTAATGGTTTGACAACACAATAAATATACTAATAATCACTGAAGTGTATACTTTTAAATTGTGAATTTTATGTTATGTGAAGGATATCTCAATTTTAAAATGCTACAGAAATATATGGAATAGAAAATAAAATAAACTGATCACATTCAGCCTTGTGGCTCAGTGATTCAGAAGTTTGTCCCTGTCCAGGCCCTCTCACCCTGTAAGGCTGCCTGTCTCCTCCCCCTTTGTGTCCCCTGGCACTCTAGGCTGCTTACCAGCCTTCTATGTCCCCTAAGACTTCCCACTTTCTGACTCTTGAGCAAGTCCTATGTGCTTCACTGCACCCACCCCCTTTCTGGCAAATCCACACCACCTACTCCAACCTATCCAAGACCATCTAGAGGCTGATGAGACACCAGCCCCAGGAGTCACCCCAGATGAGCTGCTCAATGATCAGAATTGCGGTTACAAGCGTGTGTCAGCTGAGGGATATAGTTTCACATAGGAACTTAATTATAGCTCTGGAGTGGAGGAAGGGAGAAAGGGAGAGGAGCAGTACAGGCTTTGAGCCACACAGGAAGTTACCCTGCTCTGCAGCCCTAAGGTTATCTGTCAGGTCTGGCGAGGACCGGGATCCACAGGAAAACAAACTGATCCTGTCAGGTGCACAGGAACACACAGCTTACGGAAATCATCTCATTCATAAGGGTGAATCCCTGGCCCCATCGTGCAACACCAGCCTGTGTGCAGACCGGAGTGTCCCAGAGAAAAGACAAAGATACTAAGTCTCACTTATCCTCAGGGCTCAGACAGGCCTTCTCACCTACTGCAAGAGACTCCTTTTATTCTAAGAAGTAAATGGGAGGCATAGCTTGTTCCTCCCAGAATGCCTATCTTCAATTTTCTCCCTGGCTCTGAGTTGTTCTTCTAGAATGGAATCTTAGCTGTCAATACTGAGGATGCTGGGAACATCTTCCTCATGCCTGACTGCTATGCTCAGATCCCCACCTAATATCCAAGGGAATGCCAGAAAGCAGCTGCTGGCATACAGGTGTCAGTAGGGCATGATGACTAGGTATACCGGACTTGTCAAACCACCTGGCCTGGGCACTGCCAGGTGGGGAAAGAGCAGGGCCTGGTGGAGGAGTATGTCCCACAAAGACATTTCCTTCTCCCCCTTTTCTGGCCCACATCTGGGCCCCTTATTCTCCAGGCCTCTTCCTGGCCAGCTTGCTTGCCATCTCAGCAAGAAGTCCTCACAGCCACCTGCCCTGACCCCCCAACCTATCACTCAGTTTCTTCTCACTGCTTTAAGACAGCCAGGGACCCAGGCCCTCCTCTCTGTCATTCATTCCAAGACCCCACCCCCAGCCTAGGTGTGAGGCCTTTCTCATCTCCTCTCTGTGCACCCTTTTTCTGAGCTCCTGAGAAGTTTCTCTCTCAAAGCTATGGAAAGAAATCTTCATACTGTAGGTGGTATCACTTTTCCGAGTTTGTATGGAAGGGAAAAAAATGACAGAGGGTGGGTAGGGAGACTAGATTTGGGGGAACAGGGAGGGGAGAGGGGGAAATATGGCTGGGAAGAGGCAGACAGACTCCTCCATGCACCTCTCTGTCCTCCACCCTTTAAGTAATTACACCAATGAACAAACAGAGGGTGCTTCTCAAATGCCTCCCTTAGGGCAAAATGCCTGTCTGCTCACTCACAAATGGCAGGGAAGGTCAAAGCTCAGAGACAAAAAGAAACCATCTGAAAAATGGGAAAGGGAAGTCACGAAACAATGTTAAACAATATTCCATTTTTGAAAGAAAAAATAGGTACATACAATCATGGTAAAATCTGAAAGAACACAGACCAAAATTTATAGCGGTCACTTATGGATGGCATGATTATGTATGGCTTTTATTTCCTTCTTGGTGCTTATCTATATTTTCTAATTGTCTATATAAAATAAGTTTTATTTACGTAATCAAAACATTTTTAAAATAAATTAAAAGGTAGCCCAAGTGCCGCCTCCACATCCTAGAAAAGACAGTTTTCTAAATTCCCACAATCCTGGCCATTGGTGGCATTTGATTAATTTCTACGCCCCCAAATACAAGTTTCCGAAGGCGTCTTTCACTGTTATTAGCTAGATAAATAGCTTGCCAGCGGCAAGCCCTTCTTCCAAAACCTCAGGCCCAACCACCCAGAACCACCTGACAGTGTCTACAACCATGGGACAGGCTCTGACCCTTCCAGAGCTCACATCCAAAAGCCAGAGCCTCAGACAGGTGAAAAAGCAAAAGCAGGGTCTGGGGACTACTGACATCCTGAGGCTGGAAAATTCCTCACCTCACCTAGCTGCCTCTTCCAGGGCCCAGGTAGGGGCTCACAGGGGTGGATTGCAGGCAGCTACCATGGGACTTACATTGTGAATTTCTTCAGGCAATCACTGACTAAAGTCAACACCTGCTCCAGCCAATGTTCAGCTACAAAGAGGAAGACAACTAATCTTGAAGTTCTGTTCAGTCCCACCAACATTTATTGGGATCTATCTATGGTGTTGGGTGCCAGGGGTTCAGAGATATGCTAATAATAAAACAATCAACACTCAAAGAGCGCCTTCTCTCTGCCTTTATGTGTATGAGCTCTTTTAATCCTCAAGTTATCTCTGAGAGGTAAGATCTATAGCTATCTCACTCCCCTCACAGATGAGGAAACCATCAAGGGATAAAGCCACTTGCCCAAGGCCACTAGCAGAGCCAGAATTTAGTCCCACACAGATTGATTCTTAAAAACTATTCCATATTCCATCAAAGTACTTATCCTCAGAAACAGCCAGAGAGCTAGAAATACAAAGATTGCTACCTGCTACTTCCTGTTCTGCTCCAGGGTAAAGCTAAGTCCCTTCTGAAAAGTCGAAGAAATGAAGAGTGTGACATCCTTCTGTCCAGGATACTCTGGGCCTACACCTGGCTTGAGGGGTGGGGGAGGGCATCAAGGCAGGCAGGTAAGCACAGTCCTCAGAACTCAACCAAGGCCACCACTGAGATACCACCTATACCTACCTCTTCTGATTCCTAATATCTTCCCTCACCCTAGCCCCTGCCTCCAGCCAGGAAGTGGGAGCAGAAATAAATACACCTCTCTAAAAATAAACCAGGGATGGCAAGGTGCAAGAAAGGAAAAAAAAAAATGCAACTGCTGGTTTGAGCCCAGTAAATCCTGCTGGTTTAGGTAGGGCCTATATTGCTAAGCAGGACATTTACCAAGAACCCTTTGGCCTCTGCTCACAGCCTGTGGGTGCATACTTGCACTCATTTGCACTTGACTGGAAAGCACAGGCTAAGATGGCGTGAGCAAGAACAGGGTTACTGAACTGAGAACAGGGACTCCAAAGGGCTCAAACCCCAGCTCTGTTACTCAGTTGTATGACTTGGGCAAATTGTTGAATCTCTGTAATCCTACTCCTCCTCACCTGCTAAGTGAGTATACCAACAATACCCACTTTGCATGCTGGTGTAATGGTGAGTGAGCTAATCCATGGGGTAAAGCGTGGCTCAAGGGAGAATTTGAAAAAGACAAATTCTCTTCCTTCTTTCTCTCCATATGTGCACATCTGGACCATCTTCTCTTTCTTTTCTTCCTTCGCCAGACTGAAACAGACTGATTAATCACTTGGAGCATAGATTGTTTCTTTTCTTCTATGAGTCCCTCCTACTCGACATGCCTGGCCCACCAATTAGCTGGTTATGCCTTATGGTTCTAGAAGGCTGCTCGCTGCTTTGGAACAGATCCAGGGAGCCACTAAGCACAGCCATTCTCAGGGGATCCTCTGCCCATTGACCTGGAATGAGACTCTGCAGGGGGCCCAAAGTCTGCCAACATTTTGCTTCTGCTCGGTGAGCAAGGAGAGACTCTGCTGTGCTGAAAAGCAGGGAGTGTTCCCTGAAGCCAACTCCAGTCTGGCTGGTCATGCAGGTACTTTCTAAACTAGAAAAACTAAATTCAGCTAGCTATCCCTCTGTGGGGAGGCCCTGCTATGTAGCGATCAAAGACACAGGCTTTAATCACTTGGGTTCAAATCTCTGTTCTACCATTTATTAGCTGTGCAGCTTTAGGTAACTTTCCTAAGCACTCTGAGCCTCAGCATCCTCATCTGTAAAAAGGGTACAATGATTCCTACCTCTCAGGGTTGTGTGGATTAAACAAGGCAACACATGTAAAATGAATAGCACAGTGTATTCAACACATAAGAGCCATATTCTACTTAGTATCTAGTGGCTTCTGCTGAGAATGGAAAGCAGATTAGACACAGGTGAGCCCGGCTCTTGACGAACTCAGAGTCCAATAACAGAGCCTAGAATGCAGGCAATAACTTCACCATAATGTACCATGGTAAGTGCCAAGCCAGAGTGAGAAAGGAGCCTTACCAGACCAGACTTGAAGTGGAGGAAGTGGGGAGGAGGCAATGGGGAAAGACTCTGCCAAAACCAAAAAGTTGTCTCAGTTGTCTCCACTGAGCTTCAACTAAAGGAGGGACAACAACTGGGAAAAGGGTCCTAGAATGAACATGTCAGGTTAAGTTTCCTTCTGTAAATGTCTGAATGTTGCCCCATGAAATGACTTCCCAGACAGGGCCCTGGTGTAGGCTAATGTCAGGGCCATTCTGTGAGAAGAAGCCCACTTAGGCTGCCCATCCAGTCACCCTTCCACCCAAAAAATTCTTGGTGAACATCTCTGCACAAGGCACTTGCCCATTAAGGAGCCAATTTCTAGAGAGATGATCTCTGATCTTACCTATCAGGACTGAAGACGTGACCGTGCACTGCAAGCTGCTTCCCTGAGACTCAACAAGGTCTCTGACTCATAGAGAACATCAGATGGACAAACCAGTTCTTCCTCATAGAAGTAGAAAGCAGAAAGGAGGGCAAGGTTCAGGCTACGGTTCACTGAGAGAAAGCAATGTATGGGCAGAAGCTCTGGGAGTGCTGGAACCAGCTCATGAGAGGTTATCTACAAGGTGGGGGGTACAAAAGTAAAACACATACAGATGGTCGGGCTAGTGAGGGAGAAGACAAGTCTACCCCAGGCTTGCAGGGGACAGAGGCAGGCCTTGGCCTCAGTGCAGATATGCTTACTGGGTCAAGGAATGGGCTAGAAAAGAGACTAAATATTTTTTTAAAAGGTGACACACTGTAAGGATACAAAAGGTAAATTTTGAGTAAATGTTATAAATATACTGGGGTATTAAGATGCCATAAAGAAAGTCATAGGAATCAGACACTGTAACAGAATATAAATAAGGTTGGATTGACACAATTTTTATAAGAAGCATTCTGCAATTTGAGAATAACTTAGTGATCTTCATATGAGAGGTATAAATTAGTATTAGTCAATTTGCTTATTACTAAAGATTTTTTAGTTTTTAATCATATATTTATTACCAATGATTTTTTATTTTTTCAATGACACTCTATCTGGTGCCATTATTAAAAGTAGGTTCTGGGCAGTCTCCTAAGATTATAAAATCGGGGTCACAGGCATGGCGAATTTAATCCATAGAGACAATTTGTGCTAGCTCCCAGATGACGACGAAGCTTACCATGGACTACTGATACACTGTCATTTTGGAAAGTTGCCAGAGCTCCAGAACTGTCACAGGGTCACTATCCAGGGAGAGAGTGACTTTTCAAGCTGGGCTTACTTGACCTTTTGGGATCTGAGTCTCAGGAACTGAAGCAACACTGAGGACCTACAGGAGGCAGAGTCCTGAGGTTGGATATGGCCACTCCAAGGAATGGGAGAATTAGTACTCAGGGACGTGGCGGGTGGAGGGTGGAGTGAGTGCTGAGGACCCAGGTAATAACCATAACTGTAGTGGCACCAGCTTGTGTACTTTGTTCTCTTTCTTTGGCAGCCCCCAGGCCCCTGGGTTGAGTAACAAGGAAGAAGACAGGCTGTGATACCGCTCTTGGGAGGGAAGTACAGGTAGATGAGGGAGCTGTTAAGAAAGTACTTTACGTTTAAGAGAGTATTTCAGGTGGGCCTCTGCCTGAAGAATTCTTCTCACACATGGCCCGGTCTCTTCATTCAACTCAAATATCACTGCACGACCCACACTGGGTAGACCAGCACGGGGGAAGTGGAAAGAGTGGCAGGCCTGGAGGCCCTCATGGGGCTGAGACGGGTGATGGAAGTGGGACCCTCCGAGAGCCCCCCAGAACTGCCTGGTGAAAGCGACCAACCTGTACTTCTAAGTACACAGCTCCCCACACTACTACTGACAGGGGAACTGTTTTTATTAGTCACAAAGAGGAGGGTATTTTTTCCCTTTTTCAATATTCTAAGTTAACTATATTTACCTGCTGATATTATTCCCTAGTTATGATGTGACAAATATTCTATAGAAAAGAACTGAGGAACGCAGGCACAAAGACCAAGAGATAGTGTGGGAAGGAAGAAAGGAACGAAGGGAAAAAAGGCCACGTGAAGTAAGAGATTTTATAGTATTTCAGGGTCACTTGTGAGCTGGCCCCCAGTCACATCTCTGATCTCATCTTCTATTCTCCCTTGCTCCGCTCCACTCGCACTGGCCTCCTATTCCTCAAACACACCAGCCATGTTCCTGCCTCAGGGCATTTGTACTTGCTTTTCCTCTGCCTGAAGAACTCTTCTTACACGTGCCCCAGTCTCCTCTTTCAGCTCATATATATTCTCAGTGGGGCCGTCCCAAAGCCCTCTATTTAAAACTGCCACTATCTCTTTCCTGCTTTATTCTTTGACATAGCACTTATCACCATGTCATGCTATTTACTAAATTCTGGCTCTCTCCTGTGCCACCCACCACAACTATTATAAGAGCAGGAGATATCCTTTCTGTTCATTCCATCCCCAGTACCTAGAATAGTGCCTAGCACATAGAAGGTACCCAATAAATACCCATTGAATGAACGGAAAGAAGAATGGAAGGGAAGACAGAATTAGAGTTAAATTTAAATCAATACTGGATTCTCAGCAGCCTGAAAGAAACCCTTTATTATTGACCTAACTGAAGATGTAGCGTGAGTTCCAAAAGCAAGGATCAGATACTATCTAAAGACTTCTCTTTTGCTCCCAAGAAGTCCCTAAAAGGTTCCTCTGAGAGTGTATAGTCTCAAATATCGTTCTGGAAAGAGGATGAACCTAGATCTCTAACTATCATGAAAGGGATGCTCTAATTGGCCATCAAATAAGAACAAGGATCAGCCAGTCACCATTCATGCCTAGAGGTGGATGAACCCTGTAGTAGTTTCCTGCTGCCACTGTAACAAATTACTATAAACTTAGTGGCTTAAACAAAATTTATTCATTCTCTTACAGTTCTGGAGGTCAAAAATCCAAAATTAGTTTCACTGGGCCAAAATCAAGGTATTGGCAGGGCCTCACTTTCTCCAGAGGTTCTAGGGGAGCATTTGTTTCCTTGCCTTTTCCACCTTCTAGAGCTGCATTCCTTGCATCCCTTTGGCATCTTCGGAGCCAGCACTGTAGCATCTTGCTGTAGTCACACTGCCTTCTATAACAAATCACCCTTTGAAAGGACACTTGTGACTGCACTTATGACCCACTCAGATAATCCAAGATAATCTCCCCATCTCAAGATTCTTAATTTAATAGCATCTGCAAAGTTCATTTTGCCAGAGAAGGTAGCATCCACAGGTACCACGGTTTACAGCCTGGTTATGCTTGGGGGCTATTACCCCGTCTACCACCACGGAAGAGACAGATTCCAAAAGCTGGGAAAAAACATAGTTCAGACCTCTAGTCTATAGGAAAAAAGAGTCAGATCGGGAGTCTTGGCAGCATCCCAGGCCAGGGTCTTCCTTTTGCTGCAATTGCTTGCTATTAGCTAGGGGGTAGCATATTAATTTAATGGAACTGAGCGTTTCAGTTCTTGAAAGGCCTCCTTAGAAGAGAAGGGTAGAGAAAGACTGCTGTAATGATAGTCCACATGCCACATGTTACCAACTCTGCCCTACATGGCATCTCTGGGAGCTACAGGAAGGCGGCTTCTGCCCAGACACCAAAAGACTTGGAGAAATACAATCACTCCAAGAGATGGCTTTACACCTCAGACACTGTCCCTCTGTTGTGCAGGCACCATATGGTTTCTTACTCAGCCGGAACATGCTTCTTATTATGAACCATTTCACCCACCCCCAAAACCCTCAAGGGCTCCATGAGATGACTGATTTCCAATGTAAGTACTATGTTTATCCTACTGTTTTTATTGATAAAATGTTCACCAGTGGATCCAGCTAGCTAGAAATATATAGTGGGAGAAACGATAGAGCAGTGGTTCACATTCACCAGGGGTGATTCTGCCCACTAGCGGACCTGTGGCAATGTCTGGAGACATTCTTGGTTTTCACAGCTGTAAGAGTAGGGCATGGGAGGGCTACTGGCATCTAGTAGGTAGGATCCAGGGATGATGTTAAATATCCTACAATACACAGAAAGCCCACACGACAAAGAATTACCCAGCCCAAAATGTCTGTAGTGCTGAGGCTGAGAAACCCTGTACTAGAGAAAATGGAACTAGAGGCGAAGAAAGTAAAGTGAGAGTTGCGAATAAGGAAATGTGTCAGGCAATTAAGGGAAATTAAAGAAAAGCACACCTTGTTTGCTTATTTGGAAAAGGCAATGGTGAACAGCATTCTAGGTTCTGGTAAATTCAAGGATGACCTGTTTGTGAGGAGAGAGTGGCCCGGCAGATTGTTGCGTATGCAGGGCAGCCTGCTTGGCCAATGCTGCCGTTGCGAGAGCAAAGTTGGCTGGTACTTCCATCAGAGTGGTAGCCAAATAACTCTGTGCCTCTGAAGTTATAATTCTTGCATGAGGGAAGTGCCAAAAGCAGTGATAAGATGAGGATCAAGGAATTAGAGCAGATTACAAACAAAAGCAATGAAAATCTATTTTAAAATACCTATTAGTATAATAATATAGAAATGAGGTGGTTTTCTCAAGATACCCTGGAGCATCTCCCTTCTGTATCCTCCTCATGAGAGAACACTTTCAAAGCTGTGTCACTATTAGCTGTGGAGAATTTGGTAATGGTCCCAGAAAAGCTGCTGCTGAGATAACGACAAGGCTGGGTAAAGTAAGGCTATGAAGATTGGGCTCAAAATAAAAAGAAGGGGTGCCGCAATGCACTGCCCAGAACGCCAACACTTTTCAACAGAAAATGAAGACTCCTCATTCTGAGGCTGGGCTCCTGGTACCACAGTCTGTAAATTAGGGAAGAAACTGGTTCAGAAAGTCCTATAGCTGAGCAGAAACGGAACAAACCAACACTTACAGTGATTCATTTTCATCATTAAGTCATAACTCCACACACTAGAGCTAGTGTCATATCCAGGTTTGCCCAACACCAAATCCACTCCAGCTCTTCCCATGGTCTCTTCACAGACAGAAAGAGCTACAGAGACAGGGCAAAGACAGGAGGTGCTAAAAACAGTGCCTAGCACATAGCACGTACCCAAAAAATACCCACTGAATGAATGGAAGGAAGAAGAGTGGAGGGGAAGATGGAATTAGAGTCAAATTTAAACCAATACTGGATCCAGGGCCCCAGGGAACCAGAGAAGAGCCAACCTTTTGCTAACACTGTAATCCATGCAGAGCCATCTCTTAGTCTCAAGCAGTTCCTCCAATCTCATCCTCCTTCAAATTCTTTATGCTGTTTTCACCTGACACCCTTCTTTCCCCTGCTCTTTATCTTTCTCCCTATCATCCTCTTTCTTCTTCTCACTTCCTAATGGTCTATGATATTGAAATTAAAGTGTATTTGAAACATTGTTAGTGGTATTACTGGAAACTCTATATTTCCTGTTTTTTAATAAATTGTGATTAACTTTTAAATGTGCCTTGACAATAAAACCTAAACTTAGTTGCCTTTTAATTTTTGTGAACCCTTTGATCTCGCCTGTATATCAGTATCCCTAAACAACAGGGGTTGGAGTTGGAGGTGCTACCCCATCCCTGCTCTGAGTACCCAATCTGTGTGACAGATCAAAATCAATGATTTTAACAGCAACCAGAGAAATTCAAATTTAATATGAGGTAGAATTTCCTTACATTTATATAACTGTAGGAGTCTCCTACCTAACTCTCTACCTCCATTCTTTCTCCATTCAATTTACTCTTTTACAATATTAACACAAACACGCCTTGCTTCAAAAACATCAATGACCCAAAGAACATAAAGTGAAAATTCCTTCACCTAGCATTCAATAGCCTCTATCGACCTACTAGAAATTTCCTAACAATGGTTTCCAGGAATAGAAATCATGAGAAGATGTACTTTTCTCCTAGAAGTATTCATATGCAGATCAGGTTATCTCACATAAGGGATGCTAAAAAGTAGGAGCTGGTCTCCAAGGAGGCCTCTCTCTCCTCCAATTAACCATGCCTCTTGGCATTCACACCCTTTTGTAGTTTTCTCCCTCGACCTGAACAGGTCCTATGACCAAGAAAATACAGAGGAAGTGAAACTTTGTGACTTCTAAAGCTAGGTCATGAGAAACCTTCCCATTTATGGCTGGATCTCTCAGTACACTCACTCTTGGGATGTTTCTGCTCAGAATCCAGATGTCATGCTGTGAGAAGCCCAAAGTACATGGCACATACAGACCACATGCAGGCACCCTAGTCAACAGCCAGCATCAAGTGCTGGTCATGTGAGTGAGCTGGTGTGGACATTCAGCCCAGCTGAATCTTCAGATGACTCCTGTCCCAGTCTCCATTTGATTATAGCAACATGAGAGCCCCCCAAGTGAAGACTGCCCAGCTGAGCCCAGTCAACCTACAGAACAATTAAAGATGACAAAGTGCCAATTTCACTTAAGAATGTTCCAGATGAACCAATAAAAACTAACTTCATTAAATCGTGACCCTTGAGTACATGTCTTTTAAATATTCTGTGTAACAAAACAGGAGTTATACGATTGTCTCGAATAAAAGGATTTTCGCAATTGTTTGAGTTGCAAGCTAAAGTAGCCATTTTTTTCATGAAACATAAATTTTACTTGAAAGAAAAGATGAACAAACAAATTATAATTATTTAGACTTGGGTATTTGATAAACTTTTTCTTAAAAATGAATGACATGAGACTGTCACTTCAAGAAAAAAACCTGACAGTATGTTACCCATGATAAAAATCAAGTTTTCAAGAGAAAAGTCAAATTATAGAAAACTTGTATCCGCCAGTGTGAATTTGACAGCTTCTCAATACTTGAAGACTTTTTTTTGATGAGATGAGTAGTGATATTAATGAATAATTTACTGATGTTGTAAAATGAAATGTTAACATTTAGAAGATCCCTATAACTCAGTGAACCAATGGTCAATTCAAAGTAAAAGATCCAATTTAAAGTGCAAGACGGACCAATGGATTTTAATGTCACAAAGCATGAAAAGTTTGTTGATAAGGTTTTAAACTCCACATTCCAACCTTTAAAGATTAAATTACCACTTGTCAAGTTTTGGTATCATACCAAAAAAGAATATCCACAATTACCTGAAAAACATCAAAATACTCCTCTTTCTCAACTACATATCTATGTGAAACCGGAATTTCTTCAGATCTTTCAAATAAAACATTTTAAAATATTGAACATAGAAGCAGTTATAAGAAGTCGGTTGCCTTATTAAACCAGATATTGAAAGAGATAAGCAAAAATGTAAAACAAGGGGGTGGCTCCATAGTGTAGTGGTTAGCATGTCTGCTTTACACGCAGAAGGTCCTGAGTTCGCGCCCCAGGTGGAGCCACGGACCATACCCCAAGTGTGCGGCCCTAAGTGCACCCACAAGTGTGTCAGGGGAGACACCCCACCTTCAGAGATCCAGTTCTTAAAAGAAGGGAAACAGCAACATCCATAGGTCAGGGGTGGAAGCAGGGGACAGAATCAAAGAGGGGGAAAAAAATGTAAAACAATACCACTCCTCGCAACTTTTTTGTCTTGAAAAATAGCTATTTTTCATTAAAAATGTCACTTATGAGAAAAAATGTCACATATGATAAATCTAATGAGTTTATTATTATAGTAAATGAATTAATAAATTAGTAATTTAAAAAATTCTTCATTTTTAATTTCTAATTCGATAAATAAAAGTTCTTAATTTTCAAGAGTGTAAAGGGGTTTTGAGGCCAAAAAGTTTGACAATCATTGTTTTAAAGTATTCTAAAGTTGGGACTGCAAATTGGTATGGCCACTATGGAAAGTGGTATAGAGGTTCCTCAAAAAACTAAGAATTGACTTACCATATGATCTAGCAAATCCTCTACTGGGTATTTACCCCAAAGACTTAAAAACTCATATTCGAAAAGGTATTTGCACACCGATGTTCATAGCAGCATCATTCACAGTGGCCACGCAACTGAAGTAATAGATGACTGGCTAAAGAAACTGTGGTACATATATACAATGGAATTTTACTCGGCCATAAGAAGAGATGAAATACTGCCATTTGCAACAACATAGATAGACCTTGAAATAATCATACTAAGAGAAATAAATCAGACAGAAAAGGTTGAAAATCACATGGTATCACATATGTGGGCTATAAACCTAAAAGCAACAAATGAACAGGACAAACAAACAGAGAGTCATGGACATGGACAATGGACTAGTGGTTACCAGAAAGGAGCGGGGCGGGGGTGCGAGGGGAGGAAGGAGGGAAAAAATAAAGTGTTAAAAAAAATTATGTATATATAGTATGAAAAAATAAACTGGCATTTAAAAAAAATTTTTAAAAATAAAATGTTCTAAAATTGACTTCAAAATAAACAAACTTTCTTCACAACTCAATCCGAAATCTAGCTTTTTCGGGAACAAAGCCAGCCTGAGTGATGACTTGCTCCTCGAAGTGAGTATCCTTGTACAGTATCACGTTCTTAGTACCTAACAACTCTCTAATATTTTTAAGATCTTTTTGTGCATATGTCTTCTCTCCCCACTAGGCTGCACACACGGAGCATGAGGGCAGCCAAGGACCACACCTTGCCCACAAAAGTGCCTCAGTAGAAAAAACTAAGATGGCAACACCACAGTTTTTTTAGGTTAACACTGAAAATCTGATAAAGCTCTAACTTCACCTTTGCCAAGGGAAACTAAGAAAGAAAACTTCTGGCTGGAACTGGGAGCCCAGCTCAGAGATGAATTGAACAACTGACCCCTGGACATGCACAACTGCTCCACTATGGCTAGCTGCTGCTAAACAAATGACAAAGCATATCAACTCAACTCAGTAGCTCTTCCTGCTCAGGGGAAAATTCTACCTTATCCCCTCTCAGGGAACCTCAGAAGCCTCCCCGACCCCCCTTCTTCCTCCTTCACTTGTCCTTCATAGGAAAGGACTTGGTATGGGTTTGAGAACAGGAGAGGCTCCTGCCTGAGGCCTTCCTGCAAGATCCACAAATAACCTACCCCCCACAGACAGACAGACACATGGGCTCAGTACCCTGTTAGGCAACAGGAAAACTTGCAGGGTGTTAAAGGCAGAGAAAGGGAAGTGAAGCCCATAAACAGCTATGGAATCACTAAACTTCAGAGATTAAAACAAATCAGAAAGGAGTCCCATGTTTCCCCTGGCCCCCAGCAGGAACCCCACCATAGGCCAGCCTCCCAAACAGTTGGGACAATGAACATCAAATTCTCTGGAGCTCCCCTTCTGAGAATTATAAAACCTGCCTGGCATCCTGAGAACAGGGAAACAGCAATGGGAAGCCCAGAGCATTGTTCAAACTCTGGTGAGGACCCACTACCCCAGCAGAGACGGAAGAAACACATCTGTATATTATGCCCAGCTCCCATACATGCCAGCGAACTATAGACCCATGAGACAGGTACAGATTGTTTTTTTTTTTTACTATTGTCATTTCCTAAATGCCGGTACTCTGCCCGGTATATAGAAAGTACTCAAAAATGTTTGTTGCATAAATGAAAGAGAATGATGGCCACCATCTTTGTGGCCTGGAATCCATATGGGCAGCGAAGAAAGTGTATACATTTATTCATTCAACAAATATTTATTTAGCCATCTTCTCTGTGCCAGGCACTGTCCTAGACACACTAGAGAACAAAATAAATCCCTGTCCTTGTGGAGTTTATAGTTTAGTGAGTATAAAGGTGAAAAGCTCAATACTCCCCCAAAACTAAGTAAGCCACAGATATTCAATAATATTTAGTAAGTGCCTGCTATGTTCAAGTGATGAGTCCAAATGATATGACAGGCATCTGGCATCTAGGACTCAGCCCTACTGAAATAACTTCATCTTCTAGGCCAGGACCCTAAATCTGGGATGTGTGTGTTTGTTGTTGGAGGCCCCTGGGTAAGGAAATGTGATTACCTCTTTGATGCATCTGTCCTCATCTGTTGGTGAGCAGAAGCCACTGCGTGAGTACCACGTACATGCCCAAAACACCACAAAACACTGCAGAATAGAAAGAAAGCCAACGTCTTTAGCTGAGAGGTGCCAGGGGGCAGAAAAGTAACTCTAATATGTTATAATTAAATATAGGGCTCAAAGAGTGCTCGTAAGGAAAACTGGCTCTTCCTTTGTTCCTCATACACAAACTGAGATGTTATTTTGAGCCTGAGTCAGCAAATATTTCCCAATTTTAGAAGTAGTCTCCTCATCTCCAAGTAAGAAGACACTGTCTTTGTTGATTATACCAGGGTGGGGCAGAAGGTGCTGGCAAGGTGAAGAAGGAGCGGGAAGTCAACAGCCCCAATGGGTGGCAGCTCATAAATGGAGATGCCCTGAGTCATACTTGTTCCTTGCCCAAAGCCCCGTGGAGACTGTAGTCACACCCCAGTCACCAGCCTCTGAGTTATAAGGGCCAGGAACTATCTTCCAAGCAAAAAGACCCACATGTCTGAAACCTGATGCAAGAGGCCGTTTCCTCTCTGCCAGACTCAAGCAAGTGCCCAGCTCTCCTCTGACACTGTGGAACCCAGCTGCGCAAGTAGCTCCTCCCCTTGGTTCCAGAGGTACAAAAAAATGCTCAGGGACATCAAACCATCAACAAAAAGCAGCCACTGGGCAATCTGGGACAATATGGAATAGACAAGGCCATCACGCACAGAACTTCTGACATGACACAAGCAAGAGACTGGCAAAGTCCATGGAAATGCTACGTAGGAAGAAGAGTGTTCCCAGCATGGACAGTGCTGGGCGGTGGGGTGGCTTCTGGTATTTCCAGAGGAGCCCCACAATTTAGCTTCCCATCTGAGAGGGATCACCCCAGGAGGGGGGGCCTTGGTGACAGGATACAGCTGAAGACTTTAGAAGCAACATATCCAACCCTTCCTGAGAGAGAGGAGCTACACAGTCCCAGGATATGCCAGCATCTGTAGGCCCTGAAGACAGTTTGCACAGCAGCCAGGACAGCTGCAGTCTATCCAAAGTAGAGACCTACTACTATCTTCCCAGGCCAGCACCCAACACTGGCAGTCCTCTCCCAGGTCCTGGGGAAAAGGGTCTGAGGGACCACAGGTAGAGCTGGCAGGCTGAGTAAGGGCAATTCTTCCTGAGTGGGCTGGGGCATACACCAAAAAAGGAAGAAAGTAGTGGTGGAGAGGCAGGAAGAAAGGCAGCCAAACAAGAGTGGTTTAGTAAACTTAGCTCATTTATGGGCTATACCATCTGCAGAATAATGTCAGAGGTATGTCTGCTCACACCATTGAAAAAAGAGAGGCAGGATGACCCAAGCCCTGTAAAAAAAATCACTGGATGGGAACTAGGTAATTGACAATTATGACTACCCACTCAGAAAAAGGCAGAGTGGATAAACTGTAAGAAGCTATCTGGCCAGGGTTGCTGGTACCCAAGCTGCTCCACAAGGACTGGGCTTGACCTCTTCTCAAGCCGTCACCTACTGCCTCAGTGGAGAGTATAGGTGAGCAAAGACAGAAGAGTAGCAAACTGCTCAAGGGTCAGAGATTGGACTAAATTACCATCAAACATATAACCTCAACTTCATTAGAAAGACCCATTAAAACCCTGGAAGGATGTCTTTCACAGAAACAGGGGACTCCTTTTGTTCCATTTTGCCCAAATTCCCCCAAGTGCTGCTTATGAGGGACTCAGGGGTCAGTGGAGAGGGGACTAGCTCAGCCATCCACAATCCTATTCTTTTCACAGAAAAGGGTCAGTGCACAAGAGGATTCCAAAACTTTAAAGTCTGGTCTAGCTGGTTCAGTTGGCTCCCCACCAAAGCTCCTGAATGTTGCCAATTCTGTGTCCAATTCTGACTCAAAGACAGAAAGCACGATCCTCAGAAGAGAAGACCTAGAAACCTAGAGCCAGGTAAAACAACAGACCTTCATTTCCAAACGTGAGAATGTGTCACGCTTTCTGACTCCTCCAAGACCAGATTGGGCAGAAACAGAAGATATGTTATTTCCTCACAATCTCTCTAGGGGACCAACATCAAATTAAGGAGCTCAAATTGAAGGAATCTGAAAAGAACTTTCTGCCTAGAAAGGTTAAATATCCAGATACATCACAAAAGTGGTGGGCTCTCTAGCCCCAGAGAGAATGATCTTGGAACTAGAGGCAACTCAAGTTCCTGAAACAGTCTAACTAATGCAGCCACAGAGAATGCCCAGGCAGATATCGACCTAAAATCTCATGTTATGCCTGGGAAAAGGGAACAGAACTTCAGTGTCAGCCTCCCGCTTGGATCCACAGGAAATTAAGCTCCCAAGGAAAATGGAGATAGAACCTTCAAGGGAACCTGCTCAGTGATCAGAGGACCTGACATTCAGTGGGTCAGAGATGAACAAGGGAAAATCAGCAGCTTTAATAAAAATCAGCAGCAATAATAAAAGGGACAGAAGCCTTCCAGCTCTAGGGCTATGGGGCTGGCAATTTTAAAACTCAAACAGGAAAAAAAATGTCCTGGAGTCAGCATGGAGTGAAAAGGCTGAGGGCCACAGGCATTCCTTGGGACATGTCTTTTGGAGACTTCTCTTACCTCTTTGGAATGAGGCATAGGATAGAGGGTGGGAGAGAGGGCAGAGACAGGCTGAGGTACCATGATTTAAATGTGTCTGATACGTCCAGAGTGGAAAGACACAGAGCTGTTTCCTGGAAGGGGAAAGAGTTGGATAAGGCCTCCAGCTATGCCTGGCACACACCCAAATCAGCCGCCAGTCTCTTCCCAAGGGTTCCTGGAAGTCAACAGACCCATAAAGGGGATGTATTAAAGCTGAGATTAGAAGAATGGTCTACGAATTGGACATCATCCCTGATGCAACGCCTCAGTAAGTTCTCCAACACAGGCATACCTGCTATTTACCTCAGACATTTAGCTTCTTACTTCAATTAGGGGCTGAACACCCTCACCCTAGGGATATCGCAACGCAGGTCAAGGGAAAGCGGATGACAGGAATGCAGGGCACAGGGCTGATAAAAAGGAAATCAGAGGGGCAAAAACTGGGCCTCTGAGGGAAGCCAGGATAGGAGGGGTTTAGGTAAACAAGGATTGCAGACACGGGGCTCAAAAGCCTAGTAACACCTCGAGGAAGATGACGGGGAGCTCTAACACTGAGAGGGCCAGGCAACGGGGAAAGGAGGGGACAGGGATGGGAAAGGAGAGCAAAGACTAAGAGGGCAAGGAAGGACGAAGGCACATGACAAGGATAATGAGGGGAAGAGAGAAGATCCCCAAGGAGACCCTGAGTAGAGGGCAATGGATCTGGAGACATCAAAGAAGAGATGAAGGGAAGAGGCGAGAGGCAAGGATGGGAAGTGGGAAAGAACCTCGAGCCTGAGAGCTGGCTCTCTGAACACAGAAGTGAGAGGGGACGGAGCCACGAGGCCCAAATGGGGTCACAGAGTCGGGTGGGCAAACCTGAGGTTCGAGCTCAAACAGCGATGAAGGTTCAAAGGGCTGGGAGGCACAGGGGCAGCGGGGCCAGACTCCAGGAGAGCAGCGGACCACTGCAGACTGGCCGGGGTCTGAGCGTCTGGAAGCGACAGTTGCTCGGTCCGCGGACCCCTGCTGCTCCCCCCGCCCCACTCCCCTCCGGGCCTTGCGCCCCGGCCCTATGGGCCGTCTCAGCCCAGTCCCGCCGCTTCCCTCTGCTGCCCCGCCGCTTCCCCTTGCTGCTTGCCTACCCGTTTTCCCTGACCGGGGAAGACCTGTCCTGGCCGCCTCCCGCGCCACCACTGCCGTCCCGCAGCCTCCACAGGATCCTCCGGCTCCTGCCAAAACTTTTCCCATTAATCCCCAGCTCCGCAGCAGCCGCGGCGTCACACGCTGCGCGGCCCGCCCCGCCCCGCCAGCGTGACGTCACCGCGCAAAACGGCTTTACCCCGCCCCAACTCCCCGCCCCCTTCCGCCCCTGCCGCGGCCAATCACCGCGCCTCCTGGGGACGCCTCTGATTCTGCCACTCCGCCCACCGCACGCTGCCCTAGGCCCGCCTGCGGCGCCCTCTGGTGCAGGATCCCGGCGCGGCAGCTGAGGGGAGGAGCTAGGAGGGAACGCTAGGGCCAGTAAAGCAAGTCTGGCGAGGCTCACAAAAGGGAATTTAAAGCTGGAAGGGAGTTAGTACATCTAGTACAGTCTCCTCATCCTCCAGTGAAGAGGAGATGCGTGACTTGCTGTAAGAAGCAATAGAACCCTAGTTTTCAGACTCCAGATTCCACTGGAGGAGACTGTGCTGCTTGTAATTTTAATAAAAGGACTTTCTTCACTCGAGAAGCTTCTGCAATTAGAAATTTATGGTTTTGGACTTCTTACCTATCTTCCCATGTACTTATGTAATAAGTTTGCCCACCTAAAAATGGGGAGCATCCTCCCTGTTGCAGGAAATTCTATTCTTGCTTTCTTAAGCCAGTTCTTTAGGACCTGGAAAGGATCTGTTATCCCAACCTGTCCTTTCAGATATATCACAAAAAGGTACCTAGTATCTGAGAGGCACTCTGGTGGAAGAAGCTGGGTTTGTCATCTGGCAATGAGCAAAACTTGACTCACTGGATCAGTGGGTAACTTCCTCCTCTCCACCATTTTTAAAGATTACCCCTCCCCTCTCATGCACACTTGTCAGGTCACACCCTCAGATACCTGGACGATATGATTTTTTTATCTTTTTGTTTCTTTTTTTTCTACTTTTAAAAATGAATATGCATTACTTTTGTAATTCAAAAGTAAAAGGTCAAAACCTTCCCTAAGATTTCTGCAAATTTCTGGGGATTAATATTCTCTTAAATCTCTCTGCTTTTGTGTCCCTGCTTCTTCAGGGCTGTTGTAGGATCATAGTTCAGAAATGTAGAGATGAAACTTTGCCCTTCCTGAGGACTGCCCACACTTCTTCCTACACAAAACATTCATGGGTATAGAAATCATTATGATGCTCTGGGCCTTGGGGCAGAGTCAAGTATGCATTACAAAGAGTTTAAACTCACACAGTAGACATTCTTTAAAGTCCCTTTCATATTCCCAGTTGAGGTTTTCTAACTGGCCCTTTACCCCTTAGAGCTCCACCTTTTTCCAAATCACTTACCTCTCCTCCCTGACCCACTATTCTCTCCTCTATCCCACTCTCTTTGGAGAAAAAAAAATTCCTCTGGCTTTCCAGACAGAAAGAAACATCTTAGCTGTATCTCTTCATTCCTGGATTCCCTGTCAATACTCATGCTCTAAAGATCTCCCTTTCTACCCCTAAGAGGGTTATTCCCCTAATAAAGAGCTCTCTCCCTAAAAGAAATTCTGGGAGCACTATTAAGATACTGTATTTTTCACCTAATTTCATTTTTATATTTAAAAGGATAGATATATTTAATATAATATAGTTAATAAATATATATTGTTTAGACCAACAATTCCATTATTCATTGCAATATTGTTTAAAACAATAACAAAAGAATTGGAGATAACCTAATTGTCCAACAACAGAGAAGTGTTTAGATAAATTCTGCGGTATGCTCCTGATGGAATATTATGCAGCTATTAAAAATGATGCCTACAGATTTGGTAAAAAAAGTGGAAAATGTTATGATTTGATATTTAGAATGCAATGATATGTATAGCATATACAGATATGTATACTGTTTAGAAAACAAAAATTAGCATAGAAAAAACTGGAAGGAAACAGCAGTTGTGTTTGGGTTGTGGTTCTGTGAGTTTTTATCTTTCTATATTTTTATTCTGAGCATAGTTTTTTTTTTTGTTCGTAATGGAAACATGATTTGTTTTTTAAGAACAAAAAAAAAGTCTTCCTTATGTTGAACAAAAATATCTATCCTGTTGTTGCTCCTACCCAATAGTCTTAGTTCTAGCCCTTGGAGGTAAACTAAGTCAAATTGTTTTCTGCATAACGGCCTGTCTGAAGTTTGACCCCATTTTCCTACATTGTTTCTTCTTCAAGCTACAACATCCCTCATTACTCATATAAAATGATCCTGGTGCCTTTTGCCACCCAGATTGATGGCCTCAGAATGTGCCGTTTTATGGCTTTCCTTGGTTTTGGCCACTTAACTTCTGAATCACATTCCCATATGGGGAATCTCTCACTTTAGACTCTTCTTCCACTTTAGAAGCTGAAAATTAACAGCTTCCAGCCTCCTTTGCAGCTTGAGCTTAGTCACATGACTAAGGCTTCCCCAATTAGATGCACTGGAAGCTGAGAAGATGAAGAACTGGGGAGCGTACATAATCCCTTCAGGTAGAGCAGCAGCTCCACATAATTTCCAGTTGTAAGAAGCAGCAGTTGTAAGAGCAGCAACCAGCACTGGTGTTATTCGCCATGGAAGCAGCAGCATCCATAACCAGAGATAGCAGCTGGGGTGTCTTCATAAGAACTGTTGTGTGCCATGATTTGAGGTATTGTTCCTCACTATACAGTCTCCAAACTGGCTCTTTCATTCCCTCAATTATTTAAGGAGTTTCTCTATACTCTATCAATAAATTCCATTTTTACTTAAATCAGTTTCTGTTACTTGAATCACAAATCCAGACCACTACAGCTTTCCTGAACCCTCAGTTTGCCTGGATTTGCCACAGGCACAGCCTAAAGTGGGAAAAGTTGGTCCCTACCAAGCCTCTGCAACAATTTCCAGACCCGCCAGAGATCTCAGCTATGAAAACCTGCTCTGATGCCCAATTACAATATAACTGAATGATATCTTACAATGTGGAGTAAGAAGGGTAGATTCTGATCCCCTCCACAGCTATTTCAGGCTCTAACCAGTAGATGGAGGCTTCCTTAGCCTTAGCCTTGGCATTCTCCCAACCCCTTTCACCTACGGCAGGGGCCAGAGAAGCAACTTTCAGCTGGCACCTCTTCGGGCTGGGCAGACATTATGCTTAAGAAGGAGGCTCTTTGCATATCCTGGCAAAAGTCTGAAACAAGCCTCTTGCTCTCCAGCCAGTCACCCCTCCTCACATACAAGCCACAGAGGGATGACCTGGGACCAGAATGGCTGTGCTTTCCAGGTGGCCTCAAGTTTATGGGTATCTCTGAAGACATCAGAGATTGTATATACTCTGCTTTGTCCAGGATGTTGGAAAGGACAGAAGAGTTATTTTCTAATCCTGAAATTAAAAAACTGAGAAATAGCCTCTCCTGCCTCCTAGTACTGCCCCCAAGATTGACAGTCCCAGTGTGGATTGCATTCAGACATCAGGGTGATCTTTATTTCACTATCATACACTTCAACCATCTGTGCCTCCCTGTGTCCCATCATAGAATATTCAAAAGCCTGGAATGGAGGAGGAAACTGAGGCTTAGAGTTTGGCTTGCCACCTTAAACCTAAACTCTACCTAGCTTCCAAGGATGTCTACAGTCAGGCGTCATTCTGCCTTTCTAGTTATAGGTCCTTTATAGTAGTATCTTCAAAAATTTTTGCCCTTATATTCCCAAAAGAATATATGAGAACTACGTAGTTCCTTCACTTTTTTAAGGTGAAATCTAATATTTCCCATCATTAGTTTAAAACAGTAGTTGCAGAGGATGGATGTAACTTCTATTTAATAAATATTGACATTTTAATATAAAACTGCTATATTATCCTTTTAAATGTATTGACTCAGATCCCATAGTGATCTGATGTTCACCATTATCCATTTTAAAAATACATGAACAAACATTTCTTTAGCAATAGAAATTTACATTATCTCTTTTTCTCCTTGTACTGGTATTTCTATTCTACTTTCTCCTCGATTATCTAATTTTAATATAACATATTTTTATGCTTGAAAGTCTTTTATTGATCACCATATCATACACCTCTGCAACCAAAATCTGTATATAAATTGAAATTAAAAATTTTTAAGGTTTCATGTAACTATAAAGCTCTGAGAGAAATTTTCTTCTGGTTTGAATAACCATTACAAATATTAGCAACACCTAGTTGAGCAAAACAATATAAATATTATGATTTTTATAAATGTTAAACATACATAAAAATACATTTCAAATATATTTCTTAATGAAATCCATAGCTAGTTTGTTCTCCCAAGTAGTTCATATGTTCATAGTAGAATATTACTTATTGTTAGAATGAGACTTCATTAATTCTAGTCCTATTTTTTCACTTTTAAGCTGAGAAACATTGTTCACATGATAAGTAGATGAGAATTTAGGGTTTTGATATAGCAATGGCATCTAATTCTGGGTCGTTTGCAAAAAAAAAAAAAAACCCACAGAGATCTATTTTTAAAATATTGTTAATGATTCTTTAGCTGACAATGCAATTAAGTCCTTCCAGATTTTGAAAATAAAAATTGAAAAACCTCCTGACTTGAAAACAAAAAGAATTTGTTGTCTAGTTTTTGAGCCATTCACTTTCTCAGCATCCACAGTCCTATACTAACATTTCAAACTGTTGCTTTGTTTAGTGTTCCAGGAATTTTACCCTTTTGGGTAATCCGCTATTGAAATAGTTAATCCTCATATGACACAAAAAGTTATGTACTACTATTATCCCTATTTTACTAACATGGAAACTGAAGCACAGATGGTTACAGCAACTTGGCAAAAATCACCCAGTTAGTAAGTGGCAGAGTGTGTTTTCCTAGCCACTGCACTATATACCTTATTCCTTCTGGAACTGATAACTGGACTTGAGGGAAGGACGAAGAGAAGAAATGGCAGGAGAGATGGACAGCAGACCTGATCAATAATTCACTCCAAGAGCAGTTTTTATTTGGAAATGTGCCTCCATAACTTAGTGGCAGTTGGGGGGCATATGGCCCCTGGCTTGCTTGTTTATTCTTTTCCAGCCCAGGGAATAAGGTCCTTGGGGTTAAGGCACAGGGGTCAAGTTCTTAAGGATCAACATTCCAGGCAGCTTCAGTGGTCTGGGGCCTTGGGCTGATGCAAAAACGAACTAGGTTCCATTCTGGACTGTTTCATGGTTGGAGAGCCTTTGCTCCTGGCACCAGGACCTCAGCTCCCTCTTTTGCAGGGGCCAGTGTCACCCACAGGCCAGCTGTGGCCAGGTCCTGGTGGGCTTGAGGTTGGCGAGAGAAGCGACTAGCAGATGCTAATTTTCTAGTTCTGGGTCCAGTTTATCTTCCTGAGGGGTAGAAGCCGAGATGGGAGCCTCATCCCCACCATTGAGGGACTTCTGCTGTTCACTGGTGCTGAGTGAGGGAGTGTTGTTGCCCTGGGATCCCCAGCGGGTCAGACGCTTTAGGGAGGAGTCACGACGGGCAAGTAGAGGGGGCTGGAAGCCTGTGAAGGAGCTGCTGGTGGTGGGACGCTTGTCTGGCAGAGAAAAGGCAAGCAGGCATGAGTTAGGAGAAAGGTGCATGCAAAGGGCAGAGGTCGAGGGGCTTTGCCTCAGCCTTTGGGAAAGGGAAGAACCTCCTGACCTTCAGTCCTATGCTGGCTCTGTAAATCTGAAGGTATCCCTTTTGCCCTCCCTTTTCCCTCCTCACTCCAGGGAAAGCTCCAGGGTCTACCCTTTCTCACCTCCAGGCTCAATTGGATGCATGAGCCGGTTCATCTGGACATTCCAGTGTTTCACGTTGGTGCTGGCCTGGCGCAACTTCCGTCGGGCAGCCTGTTGGGGCAGAGCCAGTGGGGAGTGGGCCAGAGATACTAAGACAGGATGTCTTGATCTTTTCAGGTTCACAGGCCCCTTAAAATCTGACAAAGGCTACTGATCATCTCCTCATTTATGTTCACAAAGAGTTATATATATATACAGAGTTGGTATCCAATTTCAGGGCGCTCACAGGCTCCCCCAAAAGAGTCAAAAAATAATCATAATTATAGTTTCCATTTATTAAGCAGCTAAGATGTGCTAAGTATATTGTCTTATTTAACCTCCAGAACAGAAGTTAACAACAAACAAGTGCAAAAGAGGTTAAGTGACTTGCCCAAGGGCACGTATTGACCTCTAAACCACTGCTTCACACCACCTCTCAAGGAACTAATGCAAAAACCTCTGCTCCAATGTCCACCCAGCTGTTAGCAGTGGGGTGGTGGGCTTATAGGGGAATTTTACCTTTCTATGTTATATATCTCTGTGTTTGAACTTCTTACAATGACCATGTAAGCCAACAGAACAAAATAACACAATATTAGTGAAAACAAAACATAAAAAGAAAAACCCTCTCCTGTGGAGATTTGGGCTCCAAGGCGTGGATGCAAAATACAGGCTTGGAAGAGCAGGAGGAAAAATTTTTCCCAGATTAATAATGATAAAAATAGCAGCTAATGTTTCTTCAGCCCTTATAACATACTAACTATCATGTATTATCTCATTTAATCTTCATTGCAATGCTATTACCAGTCCCCTTTCCCAGATGAGGGACTTGAAACTCAGAGAGGTTGGGCAGTTCACTGGAGGTCACACAGCCGAAGAGGATACAGCCAGGGTTTGAGGAAAGGCCACGGAACTTCATGTTAATGCACTCACTCCACCAGCCTCCATCCTATCCCACCCTGGGTCTCACCTCCACGTCCTCATCAGCCCTCTGCCGGTTCAGCCGCACCTCCTCCAGCTGCTGCTGGGCCTGCTGCAGGGAGCGGCTCTGCAGTGCCATCTCCTGCTGCAGCTCTTGCTTCTCCTGCTGTGCTCGCTCGATGTAGCGTTCCTGCTCCTCCTTCAGCTGCAGCAACTGCTTCAGCTTCTCCTCTTCCTCCTCCAGCAGTCTGCGGGTGTGCACTGTCATCTCTACAGCCAAGGCACCTGGCAGGTGCTCAGCCAGTGGGACAGTGGGAGAGTCAGGGAGGAAAACCAGAAGGGGTTCCCTCAGTTCTACCTGGTCTGGGCTAGGCGCACGGCCTCCTCGTCCTGTCGAGCTTTCACCTCCAGTTGCAGAGCCTCTTGAAGCCTCTCCTGCATCTCTTCCAGCTCCTTGATGCGCTGCCGCTGACGGGCAGCCTCCTCCTTCTTCAGCTCCATCTCAGCCTGCATGGAGGCCCGGGCCTGCAGAGGGAGGAAGAGCCAGCTCAATGTGGGCATAGGGGAGGGAGGCGGCAGGTTTGCTGCCCTTTCCCTAGGGTTTTGCTAGACCAGCCAAACTGGCTATCTCCAGGTGAGAATCTGGGGAGTTCCTTCATGTCATAGTTTCTTGATCTCACCCCTTTCTGAGAGCCTGGCTGGGTCAGATAATGATCAGTGAACAGATGCTATATGGGAGAAAGGGGCTCAAATCACCCCCTTCCTAGCACCAGCCTTAATAATTATTATTATACATTATAATACAATGTGTTATAATTAAGGCTCGTGCTAGGAAAGGAGTGACTATAATTATAACTTTTGTAACAACTGTTTCCTCATTTGATCCTCACCATACTTTTATGAGCGGAGTTCTGTTAGCATCAACGTATCACTCACAGATAGGCAGGTAATTGAGGCATAGAGGCTAAGTAACTTGCCTGAGATCCTAGAGCTCCTGAGAAGTAGAGCTGGGAATGAATCCACGTGTCTCTGACTCCAGTTCTAGATCTCTTAAATCCTAAATCTAATTGCCTCTATAGGCCTAGTTCTCCTCCACATTCGTCCCGCCTTCCTCCCATTCTGCATTCCCAAAAGTGGTTTCACTGTAAACTCGGAACTCAAGTCTAGCCTAACCTAGTCCAACCTTGATCCAAACTCATCCCTAAACACATGGTCTTTAACAGCTCCTCAGTCCAAGCCCTGCCGTCAGCCAAGGGCTTGGAACCAGTCCTCAATCTACACCTAACACTCGGCTCCAGCCCCACCCTTCTCTCAGCTCGGGCCCCGCCCCACACCATCTCTCTCCTCAAGCCATTTCTCAGCCAGGGTCCAGCACTCTCCATCCTTATCCCACAGGCTCCGTCCCATCCCCATCTTTCAAGCCCAAAGCCTCTGTCCCTACAGTCCCTCATTCCAAGCCCAGCCTCTTCCCTCAGCCCATAGGCTCCTCCCTCGGCCCAGGCTCCGCCCCAGGCCCCGCCTCCGGTCCTCGGCTCTCATTCCCGGCTTCTGCAGCCCCTGCGGACCCCACCTGCTCCGCCTCGCGCAATTGGCTCTCGAGCGCCTGCTGCAGCTCGCGGTGCTGGCTGCGGCGCCGCTCCTCCTCCTCCTGCAGCAGACGCTCGGCCTGCCGCTGCGCCTCCTGCAGCAGCTCCAGCTCCTGTAGCTTTCGCTCCTTCTCTTCCTGCAACTGCTGCAGCCGCAGCAGCTCCTCCTCCTTGGCTACTCGGCGCCGCTCCCGCTGCTCTCGCTGCTCGCGCCGCTTCTGCTTCAGGTCCTTGTGCAGCGACGCCTTCCCTTCGGCCTGCAGCCGGATTGCCGTCTGGATGGCTGCGGAGGGTGCGGGAGGGAGTCAACAGGGAGCTAGTCCCGGGTTGGGGGTGCCTCGAGGTAACCCACCGCCGGAAAGGGGCCTTAGGAGTCGCTCGAGTCCAGTCTCCAGACTCCTGCTGGACAAAATGTCACCACCCCCTTTTTGCAAATGAGGCAACTGAGGCTCAGTCAGACCCAGGCCACCAAGTGAGTACTCACCAGCCGTCCACTCCTGGCGCTGGCGAGTGTCTGAGGCGCTCATCTCGTACGTGCGGGAGGCCGTCTTAACACAGAACATGCAGCGCTTCCCCTCCCGGTCGGGGAGCACCTGGGAGAGAGAGGGCAAGGTCCCCCAGACAGATTGGCTTCACTGGGGTCAGGGCCATACCCGTCCCGCCCCAGGGGTGCTCCAGCTCCAGCCCCTACACGTCCCGGCTGACCGTCTTCCCTGAGCATCCCTCCCATTCTGCCAGGAGCCTGTGCGGCCGGCTTAAAGGTTATGGGGGTACTTATGTCCCCACAACTCTTGTAGCCTTTGCTCTTTGGAGGTGGGGTGGGGTCTTTTTCATCTTGGTATCTCTCCACAGGGCATAGCATCTAGTGACTACTCACTGTTTATGCAGATCATGCTTGAACACCTGCAGTAACAGGGTGTCCTCACTATCAGACCATTCATTTGCACATTCATTTCACAGATCTTTTGGAATTTCTACTGAGTGCCACTCATTGTTTTAGGCATTTGGGATACTGATGTGTTTCTACCAGACCAAATCCCTGCCTTCCCTAAGCTACATTCTCGTGGAAAATAATCGCTACCACATATTGAACTTCTTGTGTATTCACTCCTCCCACGCAGCCTTGCCAAGCAGACATTATTAGCTCCACTTTACAGAGAAAGAAACTGAAGCTCTAAGAGGTCCAGGAACTTGCCCAATTCACACTGCCTGTTAGTGGTGGAGCTGAGATTTTTGCCTAGATCTATGCTCTTTCCACAGTGACACCTGTTTTCTCATTTGACAAAAATGTACAGAACCTAAGATGGCTATAATAATTTTTTTTTAATGTAAAATAAACGTTGGTGAGGATGTGGAAAAATTAGAACCTTCATACATGGTCAGTAAGAATATGTAAAAAACAGTTTGACTGTTCCTTAAGAAGTTAAACAGAATTATCATATAATCCAGCAATTCTACTCCTAGGTATATAACCAGAGAATTGAAAACATTTGTCCACCCAGAATCTTGTTAATGGGTATCCAGAACAGCATTTTCCCACAAGAGCAAAAAGATAGAAACAGCCCAATATCCATCAATAAATAAACGGATAATCGAAACTGTGATGTATCTACAAAATGGAATATTATTTAGTGTTAAAAAGGAATGAAGTCCTGATCCCTGCCACAACTCGAATGAACCTTGAAAACATGCTAATTGAAATAAGCCAGGCCCAAAAGCCTACACAAAAGCCCACATGGTATAATTCCACTTACATGAGGTACCTAGAATAGGCAAATTCATAGAGACAGAAAGTGTCAGGAGTGGGGGATAGTGGGAATGAGTTATTGGTTAATGGATACAGAGTTTCTGTTTGAGGTGATGAAAAAGTTTTGAAAATAGATAATGGTGATGATTACACAACATGGAGAATGTACTTAATGCTACTGAATTGTACACTTAAAATGGTTAAAATGGCAATTTTCATACTATACATAAATTTCTCTACAATTTTAAAAATTATTGTTTTAAGCCTCGAAAATAATAATGGACAGAGCCTAGGAAGGAAAAGAGAGGGGAAGGAGGAAAGGAGAGGGGTGTGGAGCAAGAACAAGGAGGTATAGGTTGCCAAAGGGAATGGAATTTGGGTGAAGGAGAAAGACCTTTAAAGAAGATGTTGAGAAAATTTTGCTGTGTAGTGTGAGACCTAAGCCATCTCTTTGGAAATCTTCAGCAAAATCTACATTATTTACCAATGACTTTAGTATATGATTTGCATTTTGGCTTTTTGAAAAAGTCCTGACATGGATAAGAATGGCCTTGAGGTACCCAGGTATATTTGGGTTATAGTCATCCAAGCAGAAATTTGTCACTGTGGCTCTTCTCCATCTGCTCTATTCCTTACCCCCTTGTCCTCACACCACACTGGAGACCTTCCGGGCCCTGAGATATGTTCTACCCCTTCACCTGTCCCCCTCACCTCCACACAGCATTGTGCGTCCAGTGGGATAGTACCCCTTTTCTCCTTGCACTCTTCACTCCCAAAATAGCAGAGGCAGCTGGGCTGCAGCTGGAACCAGCGTTCTGTCCAGTTCCTTCTTAGGTGCCCTCGCTTCCACAGGTATCCCTGCCGGCCAGAGCAAAGTCAGCCTTCACTGCTCCCCCATCCCCCCTCGGGGTCCTCCCTTAGTTCCCAGCTTGGCCTGACCTGCTTCAGGACATCTTGGATGAGCTCCTGGTAGACCTCGTGGATGGCCATGCTGAGAGTGTCCCGCCCCACGCCTCGCAGACAGCGGCCAGAGTTGAAGAGCTCCAGGAACTGCCACACACTGAGACCCCCAGTGGTCTGGGCTGCCTGGGCCTCCTGGGCCAGCAGCTCCTCCAGCTCACCCAAGTTCAGCTCCAAGCTCATGCTGCTGAGTACTTTCTTCAGCAGGTATTCCACCTGGAGGGGGAGAAGGAAGGCCTGGTGATTGTAGCAGGCCGTGTTGCAGAGTACCAGCACCAGGGGGCGCTCCCATCTGGCACCCAGAGCGTGGGTAGACGTGATTATCAGAAGCAGGGGGTTTGGGGTGGGGGCAGAGGACTAAATGTTGGTGGACCCCAGGTAGAGATTTGGGAGGGGATCCTGGAGCCGTAACCCCAATTCAGGTATCCTCTCTCCTTCCCCAGCTTCCAGTCCCATTCCTTCCTTCCTTAAATTAAGGGCAGGGTAAAGGTGGGAGCTGAGGACTGGAGGCCAGGCAGAGGCAGCAAATCAGAAAATATCAGAGGGGGTGCAAGGGCCCTCCATTCAATACCCTCGATTTGCCAATGACAAAACTGAGGCCCAGTCTACGTCCATGCCACCCTGAACAAGCCCGATCCCATCTGATCTCAGAAGCTAAGCAGGGTCAGGCCTGGTTAGTACTTGGATGGGAGACCACCCAGGAAGACCAGGTGCTGTAGGCGTTTAAAAATAAAAAATAAGGGATTGTAAGCTGACAAGGTCCTTGCAATCTGTGAGGTCAACCAAGGGTTGCCTCGCCTAAAAACAAAACAACAAAAATAAACCAAACTGAGGCCCAAAGGGGGAAGTGACGAAATCACACAGAAAGTTTGTGGCAGCTAGCACTTGATTCAGATCTCCTGAATCCCATTTGAGTCCTTATTCTAAGTCCCAACCCTGGAGATCGTCCTTTATGGGAGGGCAAGGGGATTGGGGGTGGGGGTAAGCAGGGCAGGGACAGGAAATCTGTTACAGAGGAACAGGAAGTGGTGGTTGGGGTACATCCTGCTGCAGAGTGTTCACACTGCATGTTGATCACAGCAGCAAGCAGCCTTCTGAGAGGCCACCTGGCCCTGACTCGCAGCTATCTGACAAGGGTGCCCACCTAGGTGTCCATATAGATGGACACATGTCCCTTTTCTGCCCCAGCAGAAAACTCTTCAGGACTTTCACTCTGGCAGCTACTGGGTCTCAGCTGGGAATGGGGTGCGGTATTCAGTTCAGGGCTCAGGTGGCTCCCCTCACCCTTCCCACAAACAGAAGCAAGGATACAAATCTGAATGCAATTAGACCTGCCAGTACTTCTGGTAAATACAGAGGACCCACACCTGTATACCCTAATCTAAAGACCTAAATTCACCCTGACATCTTCACAGAGAGGATTAATGGTTCAAGAGAAGGCTGAATGAATGGAGAGAGAGGTGGAGAACAGAGAGAGGGTGAAGGTTGACTGGAAAAGGGGCTACCTGCCTTGGCTTCACCAATGAGTTGAGGAGGGAGGGGTAGGATACCAGGCCTCTACTTCCAGGATTCCCTCTCTGGGGCCCTGAGCTGAGTCTGCCCTGGCTCTCCCCTCTACTGTAGAAGATGGGAAAGGAAAATCTGGAACCAAGACCAAACTTGGTTGCTCACCTTGGAGTAATTAGAGAGATGTCCCAGAAAGGTCTTCCTTCCCCTCATATAGCACCCTTCTCAGATTGCCACGGTGCCTAAAATTCTACCATTTGATCTTAAATGTTTTTGTTTTTAAATGCCCAGTAACGTACCAGGCATTTACACCTCTGTGTAAATAGAATTTGTAGATTATTTTCCTACTGTGAGGGCCAGTAGAGCTCTGAAGTGTAGTTTTGATTTTCCTGGGAGAAGGCACAATTGATATGGGCAATTTAGGCACCTAGAGACAGCTGGATGTGGACAGGTACCCACATGGGAAGACAAAGAAGAAAAAGAATATGGGAAAGTCCAAAGGCAATTTGGCCTCCTTCATGTTTTTGCTGAGGCCTGGCCCCAAGTGATTCAGTCCCTGGGGCTGCTATCACCCTCACCTCATCAGGAACCATGATCAGAGGGTACTTGTCTTCAGACAGGAAGTTGAAAAGGCACCAGAGGCGGAAGGCATCCTGATTGGAGAGCATGCTGTTTCCGTTGTTATCCACCCGGTAGTTCTTCTTGGCCGTCAGGGTCCAGCACAGCTCATCAAAGTGTTCCTTAACAAAAGCCCCCTCCTCCACCTGCCACCAGGCCTGCAAGTCAGCCAAGAAGGCTGCCCCATCCCTGCTCTATCCCCAAACTAGGCTCTAGCTTGTTTCTTGGAGTTATCTATTCCCCTGCTCCCCACCCTGCCAAGTCCATGCTCTATCTTGAGGAATCTTTAAGCTGATAATCAGGTAACTAGCTGGCTCCAACCACCGTGCCCCCTACTCATGCTCCCCTACCCCCCACACATAACCACACCTATCCAGTCCCCTGCCAACAGAGACTCTAGTCCCTCAGCCCAGGGAAAATGAAGGAGAAGCGCAGGGGGCCTGGCGGGGAGTGGGCGGTCAAGAAGAACCCGAGAAGACAGTGACAGCCGGGAGCAGCAGCGTGTGGTGGGGACAGCACTGGGGGGAAGATGGAGAGCCCTTTGTAAAGGTTACAGCTCGAGACTGGAGGTGGGCCTAGGCAGGGATGGGTGGAAAGTTATGGAAACATAACTTTCATGAGATAGAGATGAGAGAGACTGAAGATGAGTTAGGTGGGGCAAGGAGGGGGCAAGTGACTATGATGTGAAGGATGGAGATGGAGGAGCAGGGATGCACAGAGGGACCAGAAGTGGGCGTTTATAGAGGGGAGCAGTTGTAGTGGTAATGTATTGGGGTGCTGGCCAGGCTGGGAAGTGGGGAGAGGTTAGAGGTGCCTCCCTGATGTTGGGTCCTACCTTGTCCAGGATGTACTTGTTGAGGTAGGGCATGTATCCCTGGCTGGAAACAGGGCCATCATCATCATCTCGGAAGTGCTCCTCCAAAGCCACGGGGTCATGGGGGATGTGCAGGACCGTGTACAGGTTATGGGACAGCACCTGAGACAGAGTGGCAGTTAGCCTTCCTGCACCCCAACCAAAACTGGGCCAAAGGACTGCCCCCACCATTCCTTTTGACCCCATCCCCATCCTGCCTAAATCCTCTCTATACATTATTCAATTCAATCAGAACTAAAACTTACGTATATACACAATGGAATATTATTCGCCCATAAAAAATGATCTTTTCATTTACAACGACATGGATGGATTTTGAGGGCATTATGCTAAATGAAATAAGTCAGACAGAAACAAATATGTATAATCTCACTTACGTGTGCAATATCTAAAAAATAAAATGAAACAAAACAAAACCCTCATAGTTTCAGAGAACAGGCTGGTGGTTGCCGGAGGCCGGGGGTTGGGGGGCAAGTGGGTGAAGGGGGTCAAAAAGTACAAACTTCCAGTTATAAAATAAGTCATGAGGATATGTTGCACAGCATGGTGATTATAGTTAATAATATTATATTTCATATTTGAAAGTTGCTAAGAGTAGATCTTAAAAGTTCTCATCACAAGAAAAAAACGTTTTTTATAACTGTATATAGTGACAGATTTTAACTAGATCTATGTGGCAATCTTTTTGCAATAAATTGACCCTTGAACAAGGAGGTTAGAAGTACGACCCCTGCATAGTCAAAAACCTGTGGATAACTTTTGACTCCTCCAAAAAACTACAATAGTCCTTCAGTATCTATTGGGGACTGGTTCCAGGACCCCCTAGGACACTGAAATCTGAAGATGCTAAAGTCCCTTACATAAAGTGGCATAGAACACTATACAGTCAGTCCTCCACATTTGCAGATCCCCAACCATGGATCTGTTTTCGATCTGCTGTTGGTTGAATCTGTAGATATAAAACCCACAGATAGGGAAGGCCAACTGTATATTGTTGAAAAAAAAAATCCACGTGTGAGTGGACCCACGCAGTTCAAATACATGCTGTTGAAGAGTCTACTGTATATACAAATGTTGGATCATTATGTTGCACATCTGAAACTAATATATGTCAATTATGCCTCAGTTAAAAAACAACTAAAACTTATATACTTACTATGCACCAAGAACTGAGCTAAGCACTTTACATATAATATACTGAACCCCCAAAATAACTGTTAACAACCCTATTTTAGAGATATACACCCTGCTAGGCCTTGAGACATTAAGTAACTCACTCAAGGTCAGAGAGGTGGCAGGACTGGGATTCGAACCCAGGCAGCCGTGCTCCTAGACATTTTATTAAGTAGGGGTGTCCTTTTTCTGCTGACAATGACACTGAGGCTCAAAGGATTCAGTAACTTGCCCAAGGACCCACTGTTAGCAAAAGCCTGGCATTCAAATACAACTCCGCAGATCCCAAAGCCCAAGTACGTCCTACAATGCTGGACTGTCTGCAGGGAGACAGCCCATCATCCCAGGGAAGAAGCCCCAGATTTATCATTGTTTCCATCAAAGACTCAGTGTTCAGGCTGCGGTATACCTACCACCTAGGTGTGTCTGTTCTGGGAAGGCTGTGTGCTGTTCCAATCACTGCCCTTCTAAAGATGGAAGGGAGCTGGAGAGGGCTCAAAGGGTCATTAAAAATGGTCCATTGGATGTGAAAGACAAATCTTAGAAGAGATGGCAGCCATGACAATGTGGAGGGAAAACATAGGATGGTTAACAAACCCATAATATTAGAATAGAGAGGTCGAAGTTTGAACAAGGAAATGAGGAAAAAATAAAATTGCCTTCGGGTAATTCTGTTAGAGCACTATGTGAATGGTTGATTAGTCACAACTGCACAAATACTATGAGCCAACCACTGTATGAGGTGCTTTCTATACCCCATACCTGATCTCCACAACTGTGATACACAGACATTAGTATTCCTGTTTTTCAGATGAAGATACTAAGAATTGGAGAGATTAAGACTAAATGGCAGAACTGAGGTTGGAACTAGATGTGCCTCGTTCTGAAGGCTGCCTCCTTATTAGAATATTGACCCTGAGCATTTTTCCCAACCAGACTTTGAACTCTGGAGACAAGGTCTCTGTTCATCTTTATGTCCCAGAGCACCTCTGTCCTCTTCAGCACACAAAACACAGTCGATAAATGCTGTATTTAAGGTATGATTCCACCACCACCACCTTGGAATCAGTTCCTCTGAGGCAGATCGTCTCAGAGGTGACAAGTGTGCCAAGTCTTAATTTCTTTATTCTCTTTTGTGAATGGAGAGTGAGAAAGGATTGAGATTTCTCCCCAGTGTTCTCCTGGGCCTCAGGTTCAACTTGGCAAAGAAGTTGGGGGGCTCAGCAGGGGAGTGTTTTTTTTTCCTAGTTTCCCCCTTGGCAGCCATCCCTGATCCCCACTGCAACCCTCTTTCCCACACTCTTCAAATTATCTCATATGACATCTTTGGTTTTGCCTTCTCTTGTTCTAGAGGACATCTGAGTTTCTTCCTGATGACTTCTGCCCCACTCCCTTATTTTGGTAATGAAGATTTGATTTTCCTTTGAGAAGTACTTCTACCCCATTCTCAATATCAGTGGTATTAACCATTTGAAATCCTACCCCACCTGTCTGCAAGGGTGGGCACATCATAATCACAGTGATTGGTTCAGAGATGGGCACACGACAAAATCTAGGCTAATGAGAATCAGCCCTAGGATTTTTGCTTCCTCTAGTGCAGGGGAACTGGGCCACATAGCAGGAGGTGAGCAGCCGGCCATTGAGCGAAGCTTCCTCTATATTTGCAGCCACTCCCCAGCACTAGCATCATTGCCTCAGCTCCACCTCAGATCATCAGGCATTAGATTCTCATAGGAGCATGGGTCCCTGGTGCCAAAAAGGTTGGGGACTGCTGCTCTAGTGGTAAAAAGGTATACTCTTTCCATGGGATTGTTAAGTTATTAAAAGACAGATGCATCTGACATCTTTGTCCCTGTATGGGAAATGCCTGCTTAAAAAAAATGTCATCAGTGAAAAAAGTGGAGTCAAGGGATAAAGAGCATCATCATTTGAGAATCTGGATCCAGCCATGTCTGAGGCCAATGCTATGCTTGGAGTTTTGGTTATGTGAACCAATAAAAAACATCTCTCTTAAGTTATTTTGAGTTTGGTTTCTATCAGTTATATCCAGAAAAGACCTAATACGTCTGTGATCATAAGATACCAATCCCCATCTGAGAGGTGCCACTGGCTCAATGCTTAGCACTTATAATCCAGGGTGAAATATTCACTTCTGAAGTGACAGGTGTTCTAAGAGTTTTACATACTTCCACCTGTTGCCTCTCAGCCTCTTTTCAAACTACCCACATCCCTATCTTCCTTCAAGACTCTTAAAGTACCTCTTTGAGGAAGCTTCCTGCATAGCCCAATCAAAGGGCTACACTCCAGTGGGGGTGGATTGAGGGAAGATCAAGGACCTTCATCTTCTAGTTTTGGGGGCCTTGGATAAACTCCTTCACCCTCTGAGCCTCAGTTTTGTTGTCGGTAAAATGGGATAATACCTGCCATGCAGAGGGGCTGTGAAGATGGAATGAGATGATATATATGGAGTGCCAGACTTAGGTCTGCGCAGGGGAAATGTTAGTTTCCTTCCTACATAGAAAGTACAATTTTTTTACCCAATAATTTAACATAGATGCAAAAGACTGGTAATATCAAATCCTAAGGAGGTCGCGGAGAAATGGGAACTTGAATGCCTTACTGGTGAGGTGTGAATTGGTAGTCTTTCTGGAGGGCAAGAATCTATCAAACTTAAAATTGAGCACGAGCCCAGCATTTCTAATCATCCAACTTACAGATGCTCAAGGGACAGAGCAACAGTACAAGAATGTTCACTGAAGATTATTTACGACATGAAGGGCTGGAGAAAGCCTGAGGCTCCTTCGACAGGGGACACATACAGTGTATCATAGACCTGTGTACGGTTGGAAAGATTTTACTTCTGTCATACGTGTGCTCATGGGCAAGTAATTTACTTCTGTCATATGTGTGCTCATGGGCAAGTAACTTAACTTCTTCGAGACCTTAGTCTCCTCTGTGAGGATAATGAAGGGCTTGCTCCATAGAGATTTTTAGAATGAAGAGCTTAGCATAGCACATTATGCATAGTGCATTGCTTAACAAAAGTTGTGAACTATTTTTATTATATTTGTATAAATAGACATAGAAAGATATGCATAATATACTGGCAGGTGAATAAAGCAAGATGTAGGATGAAATGATTGTAAAACAAATATGTGTGCAAAGATTAGGTCGAACCAGGTCAAACTGCTATTTTAGTAGGTGAAAACAATCAAATGTCAGCAATTTCATATTGTTCAACCTTATTTGTATATAGAAAAAATCTGGAAGACTCAGCAAACTGTTATCAGCTATCGCCTCACCACCCCTCCTCAGAAAGGGGAATTTTCATCTTTAACATTAGTCTTTGAATTTTATTAACCAGTAACATGTTTTGCTTTTATAATGAATTTCATTTTTTGAAAAATTATATTCCTCTGTATTAATTTTTTTAAACCAAGAGCATATATTGTTTTTATGACAAAAATTTAAAACTATAGATAAAAGACAAAGGGTGTTATTAACCACTGTTATTAATATACCTTGTCATTAAATTGCTCTGTAATAACATTCATTTGCTGTTCCCTTTTTGTGTGAGCACTGCTGGGTGTTCTACATTCCTGAGGGCAGCAAGGACTCTAATTGCAACCTTCACTCCAAGCTCAGTACAAGTCCCCCACATACCGAATGTTTTTGACCGACTCAAGTCTAACTGAAATGGTCCAATGGTTTCCCACTGTTCTCCGAGATTTTCTCAAGTTCTTCCAGAGGCCCCAGGCCTCCTGTGACCTGGCCTGCTGACTCCATCCCTCTGGCTCACTTCTCTCCAGCTGCTCTGGCCCCCTTGACATTCTTCAGACAGGCCAGGCACATTCTTGCCTCAGGGACTTTGTACTTACTATTCCTTCAGCCTAGAACATTCTTCTCTCAGGTCATGGCATGGCTCACCCCCCACCCGCTCCTTCCAGTCTTTACCTAGATGTCACCTTCTCAGGGAGAGCTGCTTCTCTGATCACCTTATTTAAATCTATAACCCCATTCTCTCTAACCCTCACTCTCCATATCACTTCTGCTTTGTTTTCCTCCATGTCATATATCATCTTCCATCACATGAGATATTTTTACTTAGTTCATTTATCATCTGTATTCCCTGACTGCAATGTTAGCACCACAAGGGTGGGGATTTTTGTGTTTTATTCACTGCTGTTATCACTGGGCCGGGTACATAATGAACACTTAATAAATCTGTTGAATGAACTTAAACGCTTTATGGGGAGAAGTAGGAAAGATACAAAAGTCATGGATTGAAGCTCTCTGAGCAAATTAACCTCACTGAGCCTATTTTTGTATCTTTAAAAAATAATATACAAATGCCCTCCCACCCCAGCATAGAACCTGCCACACAGCAGCACACAGTTATTTGAGCTATTTCTCTCCTTGGTTCATTTGCCTACACTGTCCTCTAAGACCTACCTTCCTCACCTGTACCTTTTGCTAGTGGATCTGGGGAGCCCAAGGCAGAGGCTCTGACCCCTGCGAGTCTCTGTGAGCTGTCAGGTGTCAGGATGAGGAGGAATTAAAGGCTCTGGACACTCAGGGCTCAGGGACTCTCCCCTGAGAAATTAGCAGACATCAGACCGCCAGGCTTCCTGTGCCAGGGTTTGGGTGGGGGCGGGGCGGGGAGTGGGTGTGACCAGAGGAGGGTCAAGCTGGAAAGGAAATGGTAGGGGTGGAGGCTAGCGTGTGTGGGTAGGACCGCACCTGCTGATTTCAATCAATCCTCTGCCCTGGAGGCAGGGACTCTCATTATCCTCATTTTACACAGGAGGAAATCAAAGCACAGAGAAGTGAAGTGTCTTGCTTAGGGACTCTAAAGACCTGCTCTAAAGCTCTATGCTACATTGGTTTTGGCTGAGCATCGGAATCACCTGGGGAGCTGGTGAAACTGCAATATGCTGGGGCCCGCCCCGATCTACTGACTCAGAGTTTCCAGGGGTGGGGTCCAGGTGTCTAGTTTTCACAAGCTGCCAATCGGCCTTCCTCTGAGAGAACTCCCACAGGCTCCCCCACCCACCCATGCAGCCCCTGACCTCTGGGTTGGCAGCCATTGACCTTAAAGAGGCTTCATTTATTTGTTGTTTCTACCTCTGGAGGCATGTGGGTGAATGGTTCTCCTTCAGAGGTCTGGAGTTCTCTAAAAGCTCAAGTGCAAGAGATAGGAGCTGGTGCCATACCCACGGTTCTGTAGTTTCCAGCCTTCAGGAGTAGATGCAGATACAGGGGGTTTGAGAATCCGTAAAAACACCAAGCAATGACTGCAGAGAGAATCAATAATCTCTCTCTACTACATGGCCTATAGTCTTTAAACATATCTAGGTGCTAAGTGATTCTTTAAAAATTATACAGATCCTTTTAAGAGTTACTAAATGTATTTTTCTCAACCAGTGGGTATTAAAGCTTAACTACCTGGAATTTTAAAAGATGGGACCCTCTGCTGTGTGCCTGCCGAGAGCAAAAGGGGCTGAAGGGGTTGGGTGTGGGCATCAAAGGAAATACAGAGGCTCAGAAAGGGAAAAGGGAGCCTGCATCAAGGCTCAGTTTCACCTTCTTGATATACTTGATTAAAATTTATTTTCGTAGGTTAGCTGGATAACTTAGTGATCCCCAGCTTAACCCTCGAGCTTTACAGATGAGAAACTGAATGTTCAGAGATGGGTGGTAGCTTGCCCAAGGTCACCCAGCTGGGGAGCTATATAGGTCTAAACCTATGTGGCTTTGAGTCAAGTGCTCTGCACATTATTAAATCATCCTCCCCCTCTTCTTCATCCTAGCCCAAGGAGACCAGCCAGCAAATGTTCTTAATTTCCCCTCTACCAAAGTGATTGTTCTGCCGCTCCAGAGGATGTAGAGCCTGAAGCTCATTAGAGCTTCTTGGTAGGCTGGTGGCCCTTCCTGGGCCCTAGGACTGCCCTGAGTGCCTACTGGACGCTCAGGGGCCTGGGGGACATGACAGAGCCAAGGAGGGAAGGTCCCAATTTGCCCTCTCTCTCTGCCTTCCCAGCTCCTGTCAGTCAAGGGGAAGTGGTAGGCCTGCTACCTCCTAAAATTCTCATCCAGCTGGAGACACATTGCTCCACACACATCTCCAATCCCAGGCCCCTCACCCCAGGCCTGGTATTTGGGGAAGGAAGCTAAATTCTCAGCTGATCCCCTACTAGGCCTAAAACCAAAGCTGCTCCCCTAGGGAAGTAGGTAGGGCCATTTGGAAACCCAGCATTACCAAGGCTCCCCTTCCTGCAGCCCTCTGTCAGAACCACTGGCTCCTAAAGTTCTTCAGAGAAGGAGGTTCTGGGGACCCTGCAAAAAACTCAGTCAACTCCTGAGAAATTTTGTGTTCAACATGAATTCATTCTAGGCAGAAGTGTCATTTTAGTGTCTCAGCCCACCTAGACAAAGGTCATTGTACTTTCTACAAGAATTCAAAGAGAAAAAAACTTATTTGATCTCTTCCCAGAGACTTCTCTTCTCCAGAGAAAACAACCTCGACTCCTTGGGCTTCTCAGAGGACTTGCTGTTCTTCCTCCTCCCTCTGGCCTCCTCATGGCTTTACCCAGGTCAGCCAGTGGCAGCCCTTCTACCAACACATCAGGGGAGAAGTGGTGACTGTCTAAGACATAGCTTGCTCTGGCTAATGCAGGTCTCCTGTCTGGTTCCAACTAAGGACCCCAAGGCCAGGGACAGTTTTAGTAAGGAAAGACTAACTCCAGCATCTTTTCCTTTCTCCCTGTCTTTTCAGGGGAGCAGGTGGGACCCGCTGGTACATCTCTTTCACCCGCTTCTTCCTCTGCCTTCTGACCACTTCTCTATTGCTACGCTGCTTTTCTGGCATCCCCACCCCTGATACCATCACTACTTCCTCCCATTCCCAGTTCTACCATCATGGGCTTGGGGTTGAATTGCCTTCCCTACGCTTCCCTCTGATGACACTGGCCCTATCCTTCTTCCCACCCACCACCCCCAACACTCTCACTGCTAGCTCAGCTCCCCAGAGTGAACCAGTTTTCTGTCGAGTGGAGGGAGAAATCTACCATCAACCCTGTGTGACCAAAGAGGCTGCTGGCCATGGGCTGTGTGAGCTGTGATGTGGTGCAGGCAGTAAACAGTTAAAGTATGCAAGCTCCCCATAGAATCTTCCCTGCAAATACTCAACCTGTGAGGGTGTGGAGTAGGCATCAGCCCAGTTAGAAGCTCAAGCTAGGAAGCCTTACTGGCTGATGGCACCAGAAAAAGAGGAACAACCTGAGGGCTGTACTCTCAATATGTGAGGGGCATACAGAGCTTGGAGAAGTCACAGGGGCCACAGGTAATGAAGTAGAAAATGGTACCTTGGAGACAACAAGTTATGGGGATTGGGATGGCTCCTGTGAGATAGTAAAGGGTCAGAGTGGGTGGTGGATGTAGGGCATGGAGTTTCTGCAGGGATGGGTTTTGGACCATCTGCTTTTCTTCTGTCTATACTGAAGACCCCACCAGATGACATGATCTGCAATAAAAGGATTTAAGTAGAATATAAGAAGAATCTGCCTGTTGGGATGCTTTCCCAGATGATCAAAGATGGTAATGGACTCTGTTCCCTGGGGAAGTCAAAAATCATAGCTCATAAGTCTGGCTAAAGCAACGATTATGGGATAGGACCAGTTTGGAACTCATTTTCACTGCCTCCAAGTTCAGCAAAGCATGGCATTGTAATGGGGATGGGGGATAACATCTATCCTATTCCATTCATCTCTCTCAGGTTTTCAAGCACCTCCTATTTTGGTCATTAAGAATGGAGGTTTCCTTGAGACTGTACCCCTCCTTTGGGGGTGCCCTGGTCGAGACACCAGGAATCTAGGGCCTTAGCCTCGAGCGAGTCATGTAGTTGGTGCTTAATAAATATTTGTAGAGCAAAAGAATAAACCCCTAAGGCAGGTCCTAGAGAGCTGAGGTCTACCTTGCACCCGTCTCTCAGTGTTCCCTGGTTCCAATGGCTTAGGGCCTTGCTTCTTTCCCCACTAACTAGGGTGGAGAAGGCAGCACTAACCCAGGACTGGAGAAAGGAAGGAAAGAAACTTTTTGGCTTGCCAGGAAGTCTCCAGGGTCAAGTAACGAACTTTAGGCAATCACTGATGGGGGTTCTTCCTAGGCTCAGATTCCACCCCTCCCTACCTGAGGTCTCAAGGCCTAAGATAACAATTTCCCAACCTGGTTATGTGGGGAGAGGGGAAGGGAAAGCTGGGCAGCAGTATAAAGGGGTCCTTAGTCCTTGCCCCTTCCCAGCTCTGTCCCACTTGGGAAGTGGGGCTCAAAGGTGCTGTTCTGCCAGGAGTGGCCAAGCCAGCCTGGTTTGGACTGGGAGAGGCTCTTGAAGCCTCTCTCAGCTCCGGGAGGAAGTGACTGACAAATACTAACTAACTGTCTTTCTTCAAAGCCAGAAGAGGCAGGAAGGAGCAGGGTACGTGCCCAAGCTTGACTCTGGAGAGATGTGTGCTCATCACATGGAGTCTGGGATGTTGCCTGGCCCATGTCCCTCAGAACCCCATGATGCCACCTCCACCCTCCCGACAGTTGAAGAGCAGGGTTCTGGGTAAAGTCTCTGCACGTACCTCCCTGGTCTCTGGACGGTGGGCAGCAGCCTCCACTAGGCCACGTTGCCCCAGTACCAGCCCCCACCCCAGGCCTGGGCCTCTGAATGGCTGGGTGCCTCAGGAGCAGCAGTGTTCATGTCTGGCTCCCAGGCGGTAGGGGCTGATGAAATGTGTCTGCCAGCCTCCCCTGGGCCCCGGGTGCCCCTCACCTTGAGCTGGGACTTGGAGACCTTGCCGCTCTTCTCCACGTCCAGCGCGGTGAAAGCATACCAGATGGACTTAAGCAGCTCCTTGCGCAGGGCCATGGCTGAGGCGCCCGCCCGGCCCAGGGGCGGCTGACACCCAGATCCGGTTTCAGGAAATGCAAACGGCTACAGACCGCAGAGGAGCCAAGGCGCGGAGCAAGAGCTCCACCTGCCTGCTCGTGAGGGCTGCCCTGGCTGGCGGGAACTGGCCTGTTGCTCTTGCAGGGCTCGGTGGCCCTTCTCCCAGCAAGGCAGCTGGGGAACCAGAGAGCTAGAGCCCCAGCTGTGTTCTGTCTGGCCTTCTGGGCTGCCAGAGGCAGCATGCTGAGGGAAAAAGCGAGCTACTCTGACTTTGGAGTTAGGTTGGGGTGGGAGGGGATTGCTGTCTCAATTTCACGCTTACCAGGTGGGAGGCCTTAGGTAAGTTACTCAACCTCCTTGGGCAGTTTTTTCACTGGTAAAGTAGGAAAAATACCCACCTCGTAGAGCTGTAAGGTCTGAGAATGGATGTAAAGCAGAGAGTAGGCACTGGACAAAGCATTTCTTTTAGTGCCATTTAACATTACTGTGGTGGTGGGGCTCCTCCCAAGCAGAGAACAAAAGCAGCAACACAAAGCTGGAGGAGGAACTGGGCCAGGGCACCTCTCCAGGTCAGGCGGACTTGGCATGTGATTTGCTGCCTCTCCACCCTCTGGGCTTTGGCTCTAAAAGGCCCTCAGAGCATCGCCCACTCTGGCCTTGAAGACCTGGAGACTGTTTGTGAAGCACGCAGGGGTGAGCCTTGTGGTGGGGCAGCAGGAAGCTTGGGATTCAGGGGCCTCCATATCGGTGCTTCCATCTCTTTAGGTCAAATGCCCATCAGCACTGGGACGCACCCCCGCCCAGGAACAGGGGTCATGGATATTAAAGGTAGGCAACTGAGACACCCCCTTCCTTGGGGCATGCCCCAGCCCCCTCTGCTTCCAAGGAGCTGGTGGCAAGAGTAAACCAGAGCTTGCTAGGGCTCCCAGGAGAGGATGCCTTGGCCGTGGGAGAGGGTTCCATTCCTGGGTGGCAAGAAGGGGCTTAGGGCACATCCACCACAGTGGAGAGGAAAAGAGGCCCCTTCAATCTCTGCAATGTTTCCAGGCAGGAGGGGTCAAACCCAAAGATCCTTTTCATCAAGTCCCTCCCCCTACACCCCTTCCCTCCCTCTGGGGTTGGTCTAGTCCTACCATGCACTTTTCCGTAGGGTCTGACTGTGGCTTTGGAATTCCATAGCATGGTTCCAGACACCTAGGTGGGCAGCCCTAGAGCTGGGTACCAGAGCCAGTACTTCAGCACCAGAGCAACAGAGCCATCAGAGACCCTCAGTAACTTGGGCAAAGGTACAACCTGCCCTACTCTGACGTGGGACTTTGTCCACTTGGAGTAACTGTGTGCAGGGTATATGCGGGGACTGGCTGGGTCTGAAGGAACTTTAACTATGTAACATAAGATACAAAAAGAGTTCCTTCAGCCTAACCATCCTGATGCCTGAGATCTAACCAGAGCCTGGAAGCAGTGGTCACACTGGTCCTGTTTGGTCACCTTGGAGCCCACCTGCTTAGCTGTGGGCAGGAAGCCACTAGCAGCTCCTCAAAGCTTACCTTATACCTGGGCTTCCTCTCACCTGTGCCCCTGGGAGGGCAGTCTCACCAGCCCAGCACTGAGGCTCAGTGGATACAGAGCTAAGAGCCTAGTTTGACCAGCCCTGCCACCAGGGCCCAAAATGAAAGGATGAGGGGAGGGACCCAGGTGGAAACTTGGAACTTTTATTAAATACTCATTCACCTGTTTTCCACCACTGCCCAGAGCAGGAAAAAAATTATCAAAATGCAATTTAAAAAAAAACCAAACACCCAATCCCCAGTATGTACAAGGCTGTTCCCTGCCTCTCTGCCAGAGGAGTTGGGGGCAGCTGGGCGGGGGGGGGGCTGGGCACCTTTTCTCCAGCCACAGTCCCCTGAGCAATTCTGGTAGCAGGAAGTCCCTGCTGCCAAGTGGCCAGGCATCACAGCTGGCCTTTGGGGAGGTGGTTATTGCTGGGAGGGGCAGAGCTGGGCCTGCTCTGCCCCTACTGGGCTGAAGACCTGTCTGCCTTCTCCCCTGGTGGGCAGTGGCCAGTCAGAGTGGAGGACCAGTCCCCTTAGAACCTCAATTACCACCTGAGAAGGGGAATGGACTGAGGGCAGGAAGGGTATTCTCTGCAGGGAGGAGAGTGAGCACCCTGCTGATTTTGAGGGGAGGATGCCCAAGTGGAGCCTGGTGATCAAGCTCATTCTCCTTAGCTCCTGAGGTTGACACACTCCCAATTCCAGCTGTCTAGCCCTCCTCTTGAGCAGGGCCCCAGTCCTCTTCAGTTAGGCCATTTTCTTGCTGCCTTCTTGCTCTGGAGACCTATCTGGCCACCTTCCACATGGCAGCTACAGCTTAGGCCCTTGAAGGCAAGGATGACTGTGCAGCATGGCACCTCCTCCAACATGTATGGGATCCCGCCCTCCCGGGCTCAGCAGCGGCTCTCTGACTCTGTGGTCTCCAAGGTCACAGTCCCTTGCTGCATGGCAGCAGTGGCCACGTTGATGGCTTCCTCTAAGGTCTGCTGCTCCTCCAGCTGTGAAGAAGGGGATGGAGAAAGAAGAGTGAGACCCCTTCTCCTTGATTCTGGGGGTAGTAGTTTGTAGCCTGCTTTTTTGAATCCTCTCCATCCATCCAGAGCCACACACTGGGCCCCAATAAATAGAAAGTTCCCTAATAGAGTCCTATTGGCTAGGTATGGGAGCCACAGATGATTCAGGGTCAGAGAAAGGAATGACTTCACTGAAGGGAATGACTGGTTGGAGAGGACCTTAGTAATCATCTACTTTAGTCTCCTTATTTTCCTGATGAAGAAATGGAGATATGATGAGATGGAGGGCTTAGATTGCCATCAAAATTATTCTGAAGGCTAGAAGGGGCTTCACCACTCCGCTTCAGTCAAGAAAGAACCTGAGACAAGTATGTGGATTTAGAGAGAAAGGAGTTGTCCTCTGAAATGAGCTCTTTTTGAACCAGATACCCTTCTCTTCAAGATCTCTACTTCATTTCCCTCCCCTCCTGGTTATTTTCTGTGGCCCTGGGACCCTCCCAGACCTCTACCCACCTGTACAGCAATGTGCGTTCCGTTGGCTGTGGCCAACAGTGCCACCTGTTGATGAAGGGATGCTACACTTGAGTCGTCAGCCACCACAGCCCCAGAAGTAATGATTGTGACCTGAAATAGACACAATGAGGTTTTCCAACTCACTAACATTATTTCCCCTCCCCGCAATCCAAACAAAAATCTCTCCAAGCAAAGAGGTTAGAAACAGCCCAGAAGTGAATGATAAAACCATTTTGGGTCAGATTAATTAGCTTGAGGCTCAGAGGTAAGTGAGGCTGTGTTTTTCTTACAGCCAACTTAATTTAGGGATTTTCAATTACAGGACAGAGCTGTAAAAGGCCCCAGAGATCATTTAATCCCTTCATTTGAAAATGGACTGAATGAAGTCCACGAAAAGTGACTTGCCTGTGGTAGCAAAGCAAGTAAGGAGTAGTTCAAGATTTAGAAACTGTCTCTTGACCTCCAGTGAAATGTCTTTCAACAGGAGAGTGGCTGATGGCCCAGAGGAGCTGAAAGGAAGACCCTTTTTTGTAGGGGAATCTTGGTCCTTATAAGAAAGCTTGACTAGTTTAGCCTGCACGTTAATGTCTACCCCTCGAGAAAGAAGGACAAGAGAACAAGCAACCCCAAGCAGACTGCCTGATCATACGGGCTGCGTCTGGGTGCCATCGGCGCTGACCATGGTGACTGTATGTGTGCCAGACGTGGCAAGGTCATCATCATGACTGGGGATGGTGAGAGTGGTGTTGCCATGCTGGGTCACCATACTGATGGCACTCCCCAGGGCCTGCAGGTCTTCCGGGGACAGGCTGACCTGCTGACAGGAAGGAAGAAGGTGAGCTGGGAGTGAAGTGGAGGGTGTCTGAAAGCCCCTAGGTGACTATATCTGCTCTCCTAGACAGGTTAGCTTATTGGTAAGCTAGAAGATTGGCTCCATGTTACCGGGATGGAGGGGGTGGACAGGGATAAGCAAGTAAAACAGGTCTTAGGTTGCAAAGAGAGGCCACATTAGAAAAATTCTGCTGACCACTTTTATTTACCACTACTTTGCCTCATGGCTCTGTTCCACGCAATTCAGGGTCCCCACCTAACCACATCCTCATGTCAACTTCAAAAGACATAGGTACACTTGACAGTGAGGGTGCTAACAAGGGTCAGGTTATACTGCTGGCTAGAAACCCCGGGCTTTCAGAGCCTACACCATGCTCTGGCACCCATACCAATATGTTTTTCTTGAGGACATTCAAGTGTCTTATTCAAATGATCAGGACCTGTCAGCCGTTAAGTAAAGAGGAAAACTACTAACTGTGCTCCAGAAGTCCCAGAGACTGAGTTGGAAGCAAGAGGAGAAGGAGGGGCTGTATTACAAGATTTAGTACCCTCAGCCTCAGCTCTCTGAGATCTATAAGGCCAAAAAGAGAATCTTGGGTGGAGGTGGGGCTGTCAGAACTTTGGGGCTCCCAAGAGAGTGGGAGAGTGGCCCAGTGGCCAGAGTAGCCCACCCCATCCCTACCACCAGAGTTTGTACCTGCTGGGCACCATCCTGCGTGATCAGAGCCACCTGGGGGGCCCCGTCTTCCTCGGTCACCATGGCCACTTGGGCTGGGATGTCATCACCCTCTTCTTTCACGTCCGAAAGGTAAGCAATCCGGGGTTGTTTGGGTGGTGGGCTCTCCTCAGCTGCAGAGGCGGCTGGGAGAGGAGAGCCCAGGCTGACACCTGCCACTGGACGGCCACAGGGCGGCCTGGCTTGTCCCCTCTCACCTCCTGCCCATGCCCCTCACCCTCGAGCTGCTGTTGCTCATAAAGGGCCTGCTCGCTCTCCTCGGTGGCCTCCAGCTCGCCGTGGGCGCTGCGCTTGTGCATGGCCAGGGTGGAGGTCTGCCGGTAGGTCTTGCCGCAGGTACTGCAGGTGTAGGGCTTGCAGTGTGTGTGCACCACATGGTGCTTATACAGGCTTGAGTACTCGGTGAAGCGCTTTCCACAGCCTGGCACCGTGCAAACGTATGGCTTCTCCCCTGGGGACACTGGGCTGTGAGGGGGGTAGGAACTGGGGCTGGCAGGGAAACTAGAGGGGTGGGGTGGAGGCACAGCTGGTGAAGGGAGAGTAGAGGCGGGGAAGGGACTAAGATCTGGAACTCTGAATGGACAGACTTGGGGAAGATGGCCAGTAGAACACAGGGGATGTGAGTTTGGGCCCATTGAGCCCAGAAACAAAGTAGAGAGAAAATGGAGGGACAGGGCAAAGCTGGAGCTAGTGAAGGGGCTCGGGGGCAGTGCTGGGGGCTTGTAAGTTTCAAGGGTCTTGAACAGAAGAGGTAGGAGATAGAGAGGGATGAATGACATGTTAGGCACCATGGGAGAGCGAGGGGACACACGCGGCTGAGAGATGACACAGAAGGCTGGACGAGGAATCTAAAACTCGGGAGGGTGAGGATACCCAGGAGTCATACGGATAGGACAGTGGATGAAGCGAAGAGCCAAAGGTGATATTTCACTCTGCTTTTTTCCCCATATCATGCCTGACCCTGGCCTTTTCCTGGGAGCTCAGCTGAAGGAGAATTCAGAGCGGATGTAGAGAGGTGGCAGGGACCTAAGAGAGCTGGCAGCATCTGTCAGAGAGAAGCTAACTGGAACTGGAGGAACTGGGCATTGCAAGTGAAACAATGGTTCTGAGGACATGGCTGTAACCACAGAAGCCCCCTCGCCCTGCCCACGGACCAGCCTGGAACAGTCGGCCGAGAAGAGCTCTGGGCTAGGAGTAGAGAACGTGTCTCAGGTCAGAAGCCTACAGTAGAGGGGGCTGGGTCTTCAGAGGGGGTGGTCTTTGCATGCCAGCTGGCCCACCTGTGTGGATGCGGACGTGATTCTTATAGTTGGTGGCACTGGTGAAGCCGCGGCCACAGTGGGGCTCAGGGCAGGTGTAGGGCCGCTCGCCTGTGTGGGTGCGCACATGTACCTTGCGGATATTAGATGTGGTGAAGGAGCGGCCACAGCCCTCAAAAGGGCACCGGAATGGACGTTCACCTGTGGAGATGGGATGTGGCTCAGGAAGTGGGGTCATGCGGAGCAAGAAGCAGGGACAGCAGGAGGCTCCAGATTCAAATATGAACAGGGCAGGGAGGGCAGGGCCCAACCAACCAGTGTGAGTCCGGACATGTTTCTGCAGGTCTCCTGAGGTCTTGAAGGCCTTGCTGCACAGCTCCTCTGGGCACTTGTATGGCTTCTCACCAGTGTGGGTACGCACATGACTCTTCAGCCCATATCCTGTACGTGTGTGAGAGGGCAGCACTCAGTGGGGCCTCATCCTCTACCATCTCATCTTCCTAATTCAGAAGCTCTCCATTTTAAGGTGTGTTCTGTGAGGCCTGATCTCCTTTGGCACAAGAAGCCTGTATTTGCCTCTATCCCATCTCTACCTGGCCAGATGAGAGGGGATGGAAAGCCTATTCTGCCCTCCTTCCCTCTCCAGGGGCAGCTGGTGCCATTCTGGAACAAGATGTGAGAGGGAACCTAGAGAACTCATGGCTAAAGGTCTTCGGTTCAGAGGGAAAGTGAAGCCTAGAGATGCAATGGCCTATCCAACACCCCCTAGCTGTTTGGTGTCAGAGCTGACACAAAAGGGAGGGTTTCTCTGCCAACCTTCCTCCACCCCCTCATCCCCCCGGCTCCTTCTGCTGGCCTGGACCATGCTGCCACTTGCCTCTGCAACGGGGCTTCCTCCAGAGACAGCGCCCTGCAAGTCAGAGCAGTCTGATAGTAGTTTCTCCAGGAGGGCAGCCTGGTGTTGGGTTCCCTAGATGGAGTTCCCAAGGCTAATCTAGAACCTCTGCCATCAACTGGAAGCATTTCACCTTCAGTCTCCACCCAGGTAGATTACCTGTGGCAAATGCCTTTCCACAGCTGGAGAAATCACACCTGTATGGACGGTCACCCGTATGAGCTCTTTCATGTACCTGTGAGGACAAGCAATCATGTAATTCAGAAGAATAAAGACATGAATGGGCTCTTCAATTCTGTTTAGGGCCCAGAGTATCAGTATTGGCCACCTCCTTCATTTTGCTTCTTTTTCAGCTGAGAGGCCACCTTCTCCAGGGAGCCTTCCCTGGCTCTCTTCTTTTCTGCACTCTTCATGTGTGTCACAGCCCCCTGTGCTGATATTTCTGTATACTCATCTCTTCCTCCAGTAGGCAATGAGCAACTTGAGGACAGGGACCCCCAGTAAAAGTGGGCAGGTACAATTACAGGCTGGTGGGGAAGACGGAAAGGCTGAAAGCTGTCTGTGGCAACCTTACCTTTAAGTGATGAGCAGTGGTATATAGACGCCCACAGCCCTTGTAGCCGCAGCGGAATGCTCTGTCCCCAACCTGCTGCCCTTTGCCATTATGGGAAGCCTGGCTGTCGTGCAGAACCTGAGGAAAAAATCTTGAGGTCTCTATGTGTATTCTCCCCAGTGAAGGGAGGGAAGAGGTAGGACACAGGGCCCACCCAGGGCAGCTTCAGACCCAATAAGCATGGTTAAACTGCCAGGAGGAGAAGGGCAACCTGGGGTGACAGATCCAGACACAGGGAACAGACAATGGGCACGTTGCAAAAAGAAATAGGGTTGGCATGTGAAGTTACCACCAATCTCTAATGGATAGAGGGAGGACTAAATGTCATGGGGTTGTGACAGCTATAGAAGAAAGGGCATCTCCTAAGCAGCTAGGGGAGGGGGTGGTCTAAATGGCCACACCTGAGCTAGGCTTGGAGCCAGCAACCCCACTTATGACCACACACTCCTAGGAGGCCGCAACTCTGGACACCTCTCTCCTCTGATGGGAGTGGATCTCGTCCTCTCTGTGAGAAACCTGTGTTCAGAAGGGGCATTGACAAGGGGGCTTGGTGTAGGGATAAGCTCACCTAGAGCTCACCAGTGTGAGGTGGCCACAACCAGCAAACTGCAAAAGCACTCAGGGCTGGGGCCTGCAGGTCCCCACCAGAAGTCTCAGCTCTAATTACAGTGCCCAACCAACTGACAAGTCTTTCCCTTTCATCTCTCCCGGGAACACTGCTAGAGCCACCCATTTCACGCCAGCTTCTGGCTTCAGGGAGCCCTTACTGTTTTTATTCTTTCCTGAGATTGTGCTGAGACTGTCCCTTAGTCTTTGTTTCTGGAACATTTTGGTCTTCCTAGAAGCTCCTGAAACAGAACTCCGGAAGTCACAGTGGGGTAGGGGACCAAGGTGTGAAGCCAAATTCATGGAAAGTTCTGCCTAGTCAGTTCCAGGTCAGGGGGTCAAGCAGCTTGACAAAGTTTCATGGACGCTTAAGTAGCTGGTGGTTGGCGGGGGAGGGTTACAGGTGGATAGGCCTGCTCAGCGAGTTAACCTACTCAGGAGTTTGGATTTCATTCTCATATCTCAGTAGCACTAGAACTTCCAGGTTGGAAGTTACCTCTGAGATCATCGGGTCCCATCTCACTGATGCCTGGAAGAGGAATGGCTACCCCAGGTTAGACTAGATAGAGGCAGAGCCAGCACAGATCTCAGGGCTCATGATGTAAAGCCCAGTTGTCTTTTCCAATAGCATCAAGTCTCCAATTTGCCTTTTAAAATACACCTCAGGGAATGGGCATAGCCCATAGTGGCCTGTGGTAAAGTTTTGTGCTTCATTTTGAAAAGACATAAGGATTTCCTCTTCTTCTCTATGATATAGCCACACTAGTTTTATTAGAAAAACAACTCCCTGAGAGGGTATTGTGCTGAGTGGACTCCCCTAGAGGGTATTGCGCTAAGTCAGAAAAAGACAAATGCCATATGATTTCACTTACATGTACAATCTAAAGAACAAAATAAACAAAATAAAATAGAAACAAACTCATAGATACAAAGAACATTCTGATGGTTGCCAGGTGAAAGGGGGGTTGGGGGACGCTGAAAAAGGGGAAGGGATTAAGAAGTACAAATTAGTAGTTACAAAACTGTCATAGGAATGTAAAATAGAGCATATGGAATATAGTCAATAATACTGTAATAACTATGTATGGTGTCAGATGGGTACTAGCTTTATTGGGGTGATCACTTCCTAAGTTATATGAATGTTTAATCACCATATTGTACACCTGAAACTAGTATATTATACACTAACTGTAATTTTAAAAATTATTAAGAAGAGAAAAGAAATATAAGTATGAAGATCAATAGGCAAAAATGTTCAACCTCAAAAAATAAATATAAACAATTCCTCCCAGTCTTTAGGTAAAACTGAGACTCTGTAGTTCCTCCTGTGAGAGAGCACGCCAGTTTGGAAAGCTCACAGATCTCCATAACCGTTTCCCATGTGGCTAAGACCACGGTTCCAGCAGAGAGAGAACATGAACTGACTGACATTTGGAGAACTGGGATCCTTTTCCTTTGTAGCTGAGCTACTGTGCAGGCCTTGTGTTCCAAGAATCCAAGCTGCTCTGTTGCCATCTGCCCTCATCACTGCCTACTGAGGTTATTTCCCTCAAATAATTAAATGAGTTGCAGAGAAGAAAAAAGTACAAAAATATCTGACCTTAGAGAACTGGAAAACTAATAAAAGTCACTGGCAAGGGCTTTCTTAGAGTACAGAGGATTATTACAACAGCCAAAGTGAAGCTAGGCCTAAATTTCCAAAATCCCACTGTATGAATGTCACTGTTTCTTACAGCTGCCTTCCCCTTGCAGAGACAGTATAAACAAGGGTGAGTGTAAAGAGCTGTCAACGCTCCAGCCAGGCTACAATGCACGCCCTGGATGATGATGACTGGGAAGCCAGGATACACGGGCAAAGGAAGTAGCTCAGGCCATGCCCAAGTGCAGGACAGTCTTGTCCTCTATAGAGGTGGTAGTTTTGGCAGGGCCAAGACAGCTGACAGGCACCATCAGGCTCTGTGAGCTCACCTTGCTGGCATACTGTTCCAGGGCCACCACTGTGTCTGTGCTGAAGCCCTCATCTTCTGTGGCTAGGTCCTCCAAGCCCACCTCTGTCTGCACAGCCAGAATGGTGCTGTCCGACGGCACAGCCACGGGGTGATGAATGTAGGCAGTGGAGCCATCTTCCAGCTGGACGGCTTCCAGGGCGCTGGGGTCATAGCCCTCTGCGGGAACATGCAGTTAGTCCAAATGTGACACAAGGGCAAGAGATAGGGTTGGACCCTGGCTTTAAAGTAAGAAGAGGTACATATACTGAGGGTTTCAGCATCAGGTTTCTCCTGGTCCCTCACCTTGGTGATTCACTCTGGCTAGCATTCCTTCTGGGGCCACCTCTCCAAAGGATAAGGTCTCCTATGGAGCACCAACTGGGAACTCAAAAGCTCCTTGAGGATCTGAGTGGACCATCATTATCTTGGCTTAGATGAGCACAAGAACCTCCTAACTGGTGTTCCCTTATCCCTTCTACCACCCTCTAGGCAGCACAAGATCCAGAGGGATCTCTGCAGGACACAAATGTGATCATGTTACTTAAGGACTGAAACAGTTCAACTGCTTCCCATTGGTCTCGGAATAAAGATCTAACATTCACACCCCAAGCACTCTGGCCCCTACCTCTATCTGGCTTCATCTTACCTATTCTGCCCTCATTCCCAGTACCCTAGCCCCTAGCAGTTCCAGAACTTGCCATCCTTTCTCCCCTGTCTCTGGGCACATACATGCTGTTCCTTCTGTCTGTGGTACTGAATGCTCCCTGCCATCCTTCTTCTAGCTAAGTCCACTTCATTCTTCAGCTTTCAGCTCACGGGTCACTTCCTTAGAGATGCCCTCCCTGAGCTTCATCCCTGTTTGTAATGGTCAGTTCATCAGTGATGATTCGCTTCACTTGTATTTCTCCCTCTAGATTCTAGGAGAACAGAGACTGTATCTGACTTTGTTCTCTTGTAGATGCCACACCGAGCACACATATGCCTGGCACACACGAGTAGTTGCTTAAGATACTACTTGTTAAAGGAACAGTTATTCTTTAGTAGGTGCTTTGTTCTTAAGTGTTAGTAAATTTTTTACTCCTCATCTTGGATGACATCCTCAGATCCTATTTAAAGCCCTAAGACTTTGTGATTGTGCTGGTACCAAAGCTGCAATCAAGGCCCATGCTATTGACTCCCAAGGCCCAGCCTCCTGGGGGCACAAATAGCTGCTCCAGTGGTACACATCAGGGAAGGTAGGCGAGACTGCTAACCTAGGTGAGGTTGGGGACCACAGCTCCCACGTCTACACCCCAACTCCCAGGGTACATTATTCTGTGCCCCAACCTCCGCTTGTTCTGTCTCCCTTCCTTCTTGCCAGTCATGATGACTATGACCCCACCTTTGGGTGTGCGATGTATGTAGGCCATGCTGCCATCTTCTAGCTGCACAGGCTGTCCATCCTCAAAGGAAAGTGGTTCTGTAATGAGAGCAATGCCTGCCTTTCTCTGGAGCTTGGTGCCAGGGAGGGGTCCCTCAGTAGGGAATGCCTGGCCTCCCTCCATGAAGCAGGGGTGTCTCGGAGTGCTCTCACCTTTCTGCACTGTAACTTGGTGAATGTATGCGGTGGTCCCATCCTCAAGCTGGATTACTTGCCCTTCAAGCAGCTTCTCTCCTATGGAGGTGAAAATAAAGAAAAGTGGGCCAGGCCCACAACGGGCTAAAAACACCTGCCTGTTTTTAGCAGCGGCCCATCTGAGACACAGGTATCATGTCTGCGTGCTTAAATACAGGTGGCATTCTCCATATTACCTCACTCTCTGCCTCCTGAGGCCTGCGCTTCAGAGGTACAGGGGGTAAAGACATCCTGTCATGAGGAACCCTACAGCTCCCAACAGATTCCCTTCCTGTTACTTACAGGAGGAGCAACTTCGTTTATTATTCCACTCATGCCCAGCAAAAGGGGGACGTCCAACCTAATAGTAAGTTGCTGAGACTGAACTAAATGGAGAACAAAGGATGCCCTGAAACCTGAAAAGGCCCCAATGGGTCAAAATTCAAAAATCAAAATACATTCCCTTATCTCTGACTTGGCAGTATGTCAAGACCTAGACCCTCTGATGAGGCAGTAAAGCTTAGTGGACAGAAGCTCTGGAACCAGTCCAGGCCCCTCGGTTTGAATTTCAGCTCTACCTCTTCCTGGCTGTGTGATATTGGAGAGCTTATTTAACCTTGCCGTGCCTTAGCTTCCTCTTCTTAAAATGAGGATTAAAAATTGTGTCTTCACGTCTGATCTCGGAAGCTAAGCAGGGTTGGGCTTGGATGGGAGACCACCTAGGAAGACCAGGTGCTGTAGGTGTAAAAAATAAAAAATTGTGACTTCTTCAGTGGGTTGCTATAGGGGTTAAATGAGTTAATGAATATAAAACACTCAAAACAGTGCCCGGTTTGTGATCAGCCCTCAATAAACCTTAGCTTTTCTTATATGCCTAATTTGCATATTAGAAGAAATAGAAAGTAAAGCATTAGGGAACAAGGTGAATGTGACTACTACGGTATTATGCGTCCATCTGGGTCTTGTTCCACTGCTACTGATGAGTAATGTTTTCTCCATTGATCACTGACATTTTTATTTCAGTTTTCCAATAAAAAACTGACTCACCTAAGGCAATAAAACAAGCACCATAAAAATTAACAAGACTCCAGACTTAAGATATTATCCTTCCTTTATCTCATCTTTACTGGAAAGCCTTTCTAAGAGCAAAAGGTTCTTAAATTTAGACTTAGAATTAGATAGGTCCCTCCCTGTGTCCCGTGAGTTTGAGAAGAGTGAATGCGGAAAGAAAGTGAGAAAGGGAAGAAGGAAAGGGAGATTGAAGAGTTAATAACAATATTTTGTTCATTCTTTTCAAGTTTCAAGTTTAGGAATTTGAGCTCTTATGATGTCGGTAAAGGACCAGGCAGTTACTTCCGGCCCAACTCTGTTGATGTCTCTCCCTCAGAGGAATTCCCAAACTTGTCCCCAAACTGAGTCTTCTTGGGTCGGTAATTAACAGTTCTACAACCCAGTTGAAGGCAGGTAAGATGGAGACAAAAGTAAGAAGTAGGAAAGAAAGGCAGTTGAAATGAGGGGAGAGAGACCCCCTCTTTTCTTTCCTACCCAGTGAGTAGCAGGCGACTCTGCATTTTAACGCCTTATCTGTCCTGGTAGGGGCACCAGTACTTGGGGGTTCTGAAAGCATCAGGAAAGCCCCTGTTAGCAGAGTAGATGTTGCTTTAAGGCAGAAAACAAAATGCTGAGAAGAGTTATTTGAGAAAAAATTTTTTTTTAGTGTAGAACCATCATGAACTTTTATTTACACCTCTGTATTTCCAATATAATCCTTGATCTTACAGTAAATCCATACTGAACACACTACATATATTTTACAAATATAAATATATATTTAACCTATATAATTTACATGTTAATTTAAAATATATTTTGAAATGTGTAATATTGGCTAAGGAAAAATTTTAGACTAGAATTTCCTCTAACAACCAGAGACTACAAAGAGCGGGGTGGGGTGGGAGGGGAGAAGAGCTGACTGACATGGCCCTCATATCCCATTACAGAGAGGCGACCATACGTTCCTGTTTGTCCGGAACTATCCCAGTGCATTCACTCATAGCACACTCTTCCACTTTCAAAAGTGTCAGGTTTGAATGACATGTTTTATGCTCACCCTAATTATAGACAAATCTCATAAAATTTTAGGGCTTCCTGCTGGCTGGCTCAGCTGGGCCCGGACAGAGCTGCCTGCTGACAGAGATGAAATGCCCAGAGGAGCTCATCAGAAAGAAAGCCCTTCGGGACAGTGCAGTTCTGCATCAGCTCTACCCTCAGTTGTGTGAAATCTGCAGCACCATGGAAGAGGCAGAGAATGGAGCCAGGAAGAGTGATGAAAGTAAGATATAAACAAGGAGGTGCGGGAGGCAAAGAGATCCAGACATAAGAAAAGAATGTGACTTTCTCAGGCCAAGTGTGGCCACTTGCCTTTTACTTACTCATTCAACCATTAATTCATAGCAGAAGACTGAAGCATGAGAAATAACTGGGTCCATGGAATAAACACAACCCTATCTATATAGTTCCTAAATTCTTACATCCCACTGAGACTGTAGCAGAGGGGCAAGGCCTGTGATAGGAAGTGTGCAGACAGAGGGTTTGGGGCTTCAAAAGTATTCTAGAGGTTTCATTCAAGAAAACTAAGCCAGCCAGACCCACACATCATAGTTTTTGACAAGAAACCTTTCCAGATGGCAACCCCCACACTGATGAGATTAAGGGGCTTCTTTGTCATCATCAGGAAACAATTTAATGAAATCAACAAACAAATTATCTGTAAACTTGGGAACTGAAATACATTTTGACAATGTGCTGAAATGAGAGAGGGCAATATTGCAATGGTAATGCAGTCATGAGCAGTGCTCATAGAGTCCAGAAAAGGCAAAATAAGTAGGAATGAGGCAGTGTTTACCCAGTGCTGTACAAGGAAGACACCCATATCATCTGGCATTCCTGAGAATGCTGGAGAGAAAGGAGCTGGTGGTGAAGGTTAAGTGTTCCTGACCCAAAGGCCTTGCCCTTCAACAACATTCTGTTCTAATGCCATACCCACTTCAATTTTAAGTTCCTTGAGAATCAAATTTCAGATATACAATGTATTTTTTTAGTACTTAGTGTTATTATTTCAGTATTTTTAGCATTTAATCTCATGTTTACACATGTCTATCCCATGAAGTATTTGGGATATACTTCTACTACAAAATTATTGTTTATCTGCAATTCAAATTTAACTGTGTGCCATGTGTTTTTATTTCTGGCAAACTTAGTGAGGCCTAAGGCATGAGGTCTATGCTTGGGTGTCCCTTTCTGAACCTAGAAGAGTACCTCGTACATGGTAGATGCTTAGTAGATAGTTTGAGTGATTAAAGTTGCTTGAATTAAGATGAACTGTTCTGGAAAGCATTAAGAAACTGGACTGGGAATATGTGAAAAGCAGGAAGTCATAGCCAGCACTGTATTCATCTATTCCAAAAATATTTATAAACTACTCAGTATGTAAGGAATTCCTCACATGTAAGAAATTCTGCCTCTTAGAGATCTTGGCTCCTAAAGCTGGGCTAGTCTGATTTTCTAGCCTGCTTAGATGGCATTTTATTTTATTTGATTATTTTATTTTTTTAGGTGAGGCAACCCTTGGTTGACCTCACAGATTGCAAGGACCTTGTCATCTTACAATCCTTTATTTTTTATTTTTAAATGCCTACAGCACCTGGTCTTCCTAGGTGGTCTCCCATCCAAGTACTAACCAGGCCCGACCCTGCTTAGCTTCCGAGATCAGATGGCATCGGGCTTGTTCAAGGTGGCAAGGCCATAGGGCATTTTATTTTAAAGAGTTCCTTTTTCATCAATTACCTTGAGATTCTCTTGCAAAGCAAGTAGTGGCGAGTGTGTGGGAGGGCAGGGTGGGGGTGATATTCATGGAAGGGGACACTCCTCTCCAGAGTCTAGGGGACAGGGCAGGATTTGGAGGTCGCTGGAAATACTCGCCTTTGACAGCTTGCTGGACATAGGCCATCGTCCCATCACTGAGGGTCACCGTCTGCAGCCCCAAGCTCTCCATGGCAAACTGCTGCTCGCGCACTCAGACATGAAGTTGGCTTCTGGCCAGCACCAAGATCCCCAGCTGAGGTCAGAGATTTCCGTCTTGGTCACAAATCTGAGAAAATGGACAGTTTTGCATTATGAGTTGCACGGCTTCTTCCTGCTGCAAGAGTGAATGGGGTAGACAAGAAAAAAAAGAGACAAATTCTTCAAAGTAGAGAACTATGTTGGTTTTTACGAAGAGAGTTCGAAATACACACAGTTAAGAATTCTAAAACTGGGGTGTAAAAGAGAAGCATGCTAGCCAAACTGGTTGAAAATTAGGATTTCATTGGTCAAAACCCACTTTTAAACTCGCTTCCCTTAGAAGGGAGCCCAGTTGAAGGCAGGCAGCCAACCCTACTGCTGCTGGTTCTCTCTGACTATTCAAACATCTCTCCTGTGTTCAGATCTATTCATCCATTGGCCTTACAGGCCATTCTCAGTGAACATCGCACAGACGTCACAAATAGAACAAGTTCCCAACCGAATCCCCCATGTCCAGAACTATTCTATTTCCAGGATTCTCCATCCTGGGGATGGCACCTCCAGCCACCCAGAATCACTGAGGTCTTCCTTAATTCCCTCTTTTTCCTCAAAAGTCTAGCTAGGTACATTACTATCTTACATCATATACAAAAATTAACTCGAAATGGATTAAAGACCTAAAACCATTAAACTCCTAAAACAGAGGCAGTATGATACTTGACATCAGTCTTGGCAATGATTTTTTGAATTTGACATCAAAAACAAAGGTAACAAAAACAAAAATAAACAAGTGAGAATACATTATACTAAAAAGCTTCTGCACAGTAAAGGAAACCATCAACAAAATGAAAAGGCAACCTACTGAATGGGAGAAAAAAATCTGCGAATCATATATCTAATAAGGGCTTAATATCTAAAATATATAAAGAACTCATATAATTCAACAGCAAAAAAATTAAACAATATGATTAAAAATGGGAAGGGGATCTAAATAGACATTTTTCCAAAAAAGACATACTGATAGCCTATAGACACATGAAAAGATTTCAACATCCCTAATCATCAGAGAAATGCAAATCAAAACCACAAAGATATATCCCCTCATACCTGTTAGAATGGTTATTATCAAAAACACAAGAAATAACAAGTGTTGGCGAGGATGTGGAGAAAAGGAACCCTTGTGCACTGTTGGTAGGAATGTGAATTGGTGTAACCACTATGGAAAATAGTATGGAGGTCCCTCAAAAATCAATAATAGAACTACCATATGACCTAGCAATTCCACTTCTTGGTATTTATCCAAAGACAATGAAAATACTAACTCGAAACAGTATATGCACTCACAAGTTCATTGCCGCATTATTTACAATAGCCAAGATATGGAAACAACCTAAGTGTCTATTGAAGGATGAATGAATAAAGAAAGTGTGGTATATATATTACAATGGAATATTATTCAGCCATAGACAAGAAATGAAATCTTGCCATTTGTGACAACATAGAGAGACCTTGAGGGCATTATACTAAGTGAAATAAGTCAGACAGAGAAAGACAAATACTGTATAATCTCATATGTGGAGTCTAAAAACCAAACCCAAAACAAAAAAACCAAACCCAAGTTCATAGATACAGAGAACAGATTGATGATTGCTAGAGGATGGAGACTGGGTGTGGGCAAAATGGGTAAAGGGAGTCAAAAGGTACAATCTCCAGTTATAAAATAAATAAGCTTTGGGAATGTAATCTACAGCATGGCGACCATAGTTAATAATACTATCTTGCATATTTTAAAGGTGCTAAGAGTAAATTTTTAAAGTTCTCACAAGAAAAAAACTTTGTAATTATGTGTGGTGACGGATGTTAACTAGATTTATTGTGATCATTTTGCAATGTATATGAGTATCAATCATTATTGTTGTATACCTGAAACTAATGTAATATTGTATGTAAATTATACTTCAATAAAAAAAAGTCTAGGTATCTCTCATCTCTTGACTACTGTAAGAGTCTCCTAATGCATGTCCTCAAACTCTTGCCTGTTTCTTATTAATTTTGTAATATTATGTCAGGGTGACTTAAAAAAAAGGACAAACCTAAATTTACCACTTCCTTGATTAAAACTCTTCAATGGCTTCCTATCGTCCTTAGAACCCACTTTGCAGCAAGGCTGGGTCCCCTTTTAAGTCCCTGCAGCCCTGGGCGCTGCCTCTTCCTAGCACTCCCACTCCTGGAGTCACTCACTTCAGAACTTATCACTATCTTTAACATTTGTTGCCTACACAGGACTTTGGGCGGCAGCCTCGTTTCTGGTTCACTGTGGGCTCTCCACAAATCCTTGCAGAGTGACTCACAGGGTCCTTGTATGTGAAGAGGGAAACACTGAAGCATCCTGCTGGCAAGACTTCCTCTGCATGTCATATCATAGCAAGGCACCTGCTGGAGCTGGAGAGCCCACACTTGCGAAGCCTCTGCTCCAGGTTCAGCAGTTGATTCTCTTTGCCATCCATCCAAAGAATTCTCCTGTACTTGAAATTTGGACTGGCTACTTGATCCTCCCTACTTGCTACCTGCCAAAACTTTTTCATATCAGGGCACACAGAAAGAGGGATATTTGTATGTCACACTGGATGTTGCTGCTTGAAGCCAGAAGCAACACCCGCTGGAGCTTCGGCAGCCCCAAGGGCTGAGCAGATCAATATCTTAACTATAGCCCATTTGCGACACACTGGTTGGGATGCTCTACTCTAGACTTGACATCTCCACTAAGATTATTATCCCAATACTACTACCACTAATAGTGAATACCGCTATAGAGCTAACCTACAATGTACTAGGCAATTTACACAGTTACTCATTTAATTCTCACAAGAATTCTATAACTAAACACTATTATCTTCATTTTACAGTTTACCAGTCAGTGTTCAGAACACTTGAATATTGGTTGTTTAACTTTCATCTTACCCACTGCAACTTACACACAGTCCTTCCTGACCGGACCACAATGGAAAGAGGAATAGCTGGTAGACACATTTCCCAAAATAACACTTCTTAGACTCAAAGAAAACAAATTTCCATTCCTTTACATGTTCTCATGTCCAGGCTAAATATTCAATTTTCCTCCTTATGTCTCACAATAGAAACCTTTTAAACAGTCCATTCTTCTTGCTTTCTAACCTTTCCTGATCTCTGAAGCTGCCTTCCAACAGAGCCTGAATGCAGGTGGTAAGAAGGTGCTTCGGGGCTGCCAAGCATGTACAAGTAACTGATTGCCATTTTTCTCCCTTTCATCAACTGATGGTTTTCTCTGAATCCTATGCTGGTACTAAACTGACAACAGTGAAACTAACAAAGCCAAAAAAAGAGGCTTGTCACTGCCTCAGGACTGCTGTGTCTTAGCAGTGCCTGCCTACACTTGACATTTTAGATTTATAACTCCTCTGGCCCTCTGAGAAAGGGCAGAGAAGGAGTGTGGGCAGGTATAAGGTTTAACTGTTCCCCAATGACCTGAGCTGGGTATAGGGGTGAGACAGACTGGGGAGGGGTGGGAAAGAGAGCCATGACAAAAGATAGGGTCGAAAAGGGAGCGCTCCTGACTCCCAGAACTAGCAAGTCCAGTTTGTTGTATTTTTAAATGAAATTAACCTATTGTTTGCTCTGATGCAGGAAATAGCTCTATGGCTTCATAATATATAAAAGCGTTTCCAATGTAAAAACATAAGTTATAATTACTGGGGAAAGATAACATTTAGAAAAACTTTTTAGATACTTTGGATCTATGAAATAAGATGTGGTTAAATTACCTCCTCAAAGCAGAAATATTAGAGATATGAAAGACAGGAAACTTAAGAGTGGCCATATATTTGTGCTTCTCCACTTTGTCATGGTTTAGATCTAACCTGATTCACACCAAAGCAGGGCTTCTCCTTGACTACAGGCACCTGCTCACTATTCCACAGAACTCCCTGGATGTTTGGAACAAGGCTTTCTATATTCTGTCTCAGCCAGCCTGGAGGGCAACTGTAATTCAGACGAAAAAAAAAATTGTTTGGAAAGAGAAGAATGTTTAACTTTGGGGGAAAAAATGACATAATTTTCACTCAGAGAATTCCTCATTTGGAAACAAAGAAAACTTCTCAGAGAGGACAAAGTGACACAAGGTTGGGAAGGATGAAGGCTGAGAGAATCAAGCGGCAAATGAGAACCAGATTTGGAAAAGCTGTAGTAAAATTATTCAGTATTTGTTATTATAGAAATATACTTCAATGCACACACAAAACCTCTAGTGAAATAGGCCTGGTTCTGTGGGTTTCCAAACACTAAAGAGAAAACAGAAAATTAATAACAGAAACTTGCATTAACCTAACACACATTTACAACATCAGCTAAACATCTCCTGCCAAAGGCACAATGATGTTAAAAGCCCAAATCACTTTTTAGTATGGTTCCTATTTGGCTACTATAATTTTATAGATTTGAATTAGTCACAGAAAAAGGAGTAATTAGGCAAAGTGAATTATTTTCAATTTCAAAAGAGCAGTGAAAATGCAGACCCCTTTACTGCAACAAGAATTAATTTAAATTAAAACAGATAACTTAAAAATTAAATTATCAACCAATCATAGCTGAGTTTCAAACTCCCCTTTTGTCCATGAAAAGAAAAGTCCAGAATAAAGGCATTTTGGAAGGATTATCCTGCAGATTTGCTTTACACCAACAAGCAATTTAGTACAGATATGATGAAGTTACATCTGAATTGTTTCTGGAATGCAGCTTGAGGTGACCATTGGCTTAAGAAGGGCTATTTGAAAATAAAATATCCCATCAGCATCAGGAGGGATTGGATCATCATAGTTATTTAGAAACATTACCCCGGGACAAAAATGTTGCATTTATTTCAGTAGTTCATCAAAATGGAACAATATCCGGATCTCAACTTGGAAGAGAAGGCACTTGAACCAAAAGAAAATCAAGTCAAAAGAAGAGTTGATCTGAAGAAAAAAAACAGTATTAGGGGAAAATATTAAAGAAAATAAGATATAATATTAAGAACACACATAACTGAATTGTATACTTCAAAATAGTTAAGATGGTAAATTTTATGTTACTTGAATTTTGCCACAATTTAAAAAAATTTGGTAAAAAAATACATGCAGACATATACAAACTTCTAAGAACAATATCAAATTCCCACTGGACAAATAAGGCAAAAATATAAATTCAAAAGCAAAAAACACAAATAGTACATAAATAATACAAAAGAAGGTTCATTCTCATGAATAATTAAAAAAAAGAAAGAATAATCATGATAACATTGTACTTATCAAATTACCAAAAATCAAAGTAAACGTATTAATATCCAATAGACAATAAGATACCCCTACACACCTATTAGAATGCCCAAAATTCAAAACACTGACACCACCAAATGCTGGCGAGGATGTGAAGCAACAGGAATTCCATTCATTGGTGGTGGGAATGCAAAATGGTACAGCAAAATGATACTTTGGAAGACAGTTTGGCAGTTTCTTACAAAGCTAAACATACTCTTACCACATGATCCAATAATCCTACTCCTAGGTGTTTACCCAAATGAGTTGAAAATTTACATTTATCACAGCTTTATTCATAATTACCAAAAATGGCAAACAACTAAAATGTCCTTCAGTAAACAAACTTTGGTACATCTATAAAATGTTATATTATTCAGCGATAAAAAGAAATGAGCTATTAAGTCACGAAAAGACATGGAAGAACCTTAAATACATTTTGCTAAGTGAAAGAAGCCAATCTGAAAAGGCTACATATGGTATGAGTTCAAGTATATGACATTCTGGAAAAGGCAAAACTATAGAGAGAGTAAAAATATCAGTAGTTGCCAACGGTGCAGAGGGAGGGACGAAGGGATAAACAGGTGGAGCACAGGGCATTTTTAGGGCAGTGAAACTATTCTGCATGATACATAAGGGCACATACTTGACATAATGCATTTGTCAAAATCCAAACTATATGACATAAAGAGTGAACCATAATGTAAACTTTAGTTAATAATGCATCGATATTGTTTCATTAATTGTAGCAAATACACAAAACAAATGCAAGATGTTAATATAGGTATATCTCTGTTTTATTATGCTTTGCAGATTTTGCATTTTTCTTTTATTTTACAAATTAATGCTTTGTGGCAACTTACTGAGTGAACGTTAACATGAGTTTGGAAGACGCTGATTCCCACCCTCATGAATGACTTTGAGGGGTTCAAGACTTCAGTGGAAGTGACTGCAGATGTGGTGAAAATAGCAAGAGAACTAGAATTAGAAGTGAAGTCTGAAGATGTGACTGAATTGCTGCAATCTCAGAATAGAACTTTAACGAACGAGGAGTTGCTTCTTGTAGATGAACAAAGCAAGTGGTTTCTTAAGATGGACTCTACTCCTGGTGAAGATTGTTAAAATGACAACAAAGAATTAAGGATATTACGTAAACTTAGTTGACAAAGCAGCAGCAGGATTTGAGAAGACTGACTCCAATTCTGAAAGTTTGATGGGCAAAATGCTATCAAACAGCATTGCATGCTACAGAGAAATCATTCGTGAAAGGAAGAGTCAATCAATGCTGCAAACGTAATTGTCTTATTTTAGGGAATTGCCACAGTTACCCCAACATTCTGCAAATACCACCCTGATCAGTCAATAGCCATCAACATAGAGTCAAGACCCCCACCAGCAAAAAGTTTACGACTTGCTGAAGGCTCAGGTGGTTAGCATTTTTTAGTAATAAAAGTTATGCACACTGTTTTTTTAGACAAGACTACTGCACACTTAATAGACTACAGTATAGTGCAAATATAACTTTATATGCACTGGGAAACCAATAACTTTGTGTGACTCACTTTATTGCGATATTTGCTTTATTGTGCTGCTCTGTAACTGAACCTGGAATATTTCCAAGGTATGCCTGTAATAGGGGGACTGGGAACAGCGTGTGGAGAAAAGCATATAGGAACAGTTTGCACTTTTTCTAATTTTTCTGTAAATCTAAAACAGCTCTAAGAAATAAAGTCTATTAATAATAATAATTTAAAAATCCAACCATCAATGTTGGCAAAACCAGGAGGCAGGCATGAGAGTACATTGTTTTTTAATGGCTGAGTAATATTCCATTGTATATATGAACCATAACTTCTTTATCCAATCGTCTGTTGATGGGCATTTAGGTTGCTTCCATATCTTGGCTATTGTAAATTGTGCTGCCATGAATACTGGGGTGCACAGATCTTTATGAATTATTGTTTTGGTGAAATCCTACCATTTGCAATGACATGGATGGACCTATAGGTTATGATACTGAGTGAAATAAATCAGACAGAAAAAGATAAATACCACATGATTTCATTTATGTGCGGAATCTAAGGAACAAAAAGAAAAACTAATCAAAAACAGACTCACAAATATAGAGGACAATTTGGTGATGAATAGAGGGGAGGGAGGTGGGAGTGCTGGGAGAAAGCGGTGAAGGGTTAAGGAAGTACAAATTAGTAGTTGATAAAGGGTCATGGGGATAGGGAGCATGGCATGGCGAATGCAGTCAGCAGTAATGTAATGGCTATGTGTCGAGCCAGAGGGAAGACAGAGTAATCAAGGGGGGAATCGTTTCATAAACTATATAAATGTCTAACCAATGTACTGTATACTTGAAACTAAAAAAAAAAAAAAAAAAAAAAGCATATTGTTGATAGCACTAGAGATAGCTCTGGGCTCTCCAGAGAATAATCTGTCCATGCTTAACCTCACTGGGAAAGGTTCAGGATCTGAGATCTAATCACCCCATCTTCATAATTCATCTCACACACACAAAAAATACACAGAAAACAAGAGCTATTTGCATGAGGATGCTTGTTTAAATGTTTTAGACAAGAATCATGAAGACCATCTGGATTAATGGAGGAGGGTTAACAAATTAATGCTAAGTGAAAAAAATCATAAAGTTGAACATTTACCCAGTTCCAGCTCATAGAAACCTTCTCTCCAAGTGAGATGAGGGCAAAAGAGGCCAAAAAGAAATGTACAGTTGTGCTAAATCTTTTAAAAAATAAAGTCGCTGAAATGAAAAGATCCCAGCATCTAGCTCCAGTGGACACTAATTTGCTTAGTTGCCAACTTCTCTGTCCAAGGATTTCCTTTATTCTCCCCACAGCTTTCCTACTGCTACATGCACCTCATTCCTCCTAGGTCCTATAAAGAAAAGTATCTTATTCCTCTTGTAATTTATGCCAATCTTAAGTACTGAGGTAGGAAACCTCTTCCTCTAGGATTTTTCTTCCTTTCTTCTAACTACCAGAGGTCTAGTTACCTCTTTTGCAATATTTTTCAAACTAGGCTGTTGTGCTTTGTGTATCTTGTGAATAGTGTCACATGGGGCCCCATGATTCAGTATCTTACCTCGATCTCTAGGTAATGTGCATTTCTTAACTCAAAGCAATGTCCATTATGCTGTAGGGAAACAGGAACAGGGTTACACTGTCTGTGAGAGTACACATTGGTAAAAGCCCAAGTTGGGCAATTTGGAAGTATCAATCAAAATTACCAATATACATACTGTCTGACCCACCAATTTCATGTCTAGTCTACAGGTAGACATACATATGTGAAACATGGCACATGTCCAAGGTTATTTCATGGCATCTCTGTAATAATAGCAAAAAATTAGAAATAGAACAAATGCCTATCAAGACAGAACTTCCCTACTATGTAGACATAAATAAACGAGGAAGCTCCTTACACATTATATGTTGCCATGGACATTAAAAAAATCTGTGGAAATATAGTTAAATTACTAACTAGGGTTGCCTGGGGAAAGAGAACTGAATGACTAGGGCAAAGTGATGAAAGGGTGACTTTTCACTGTCTATCTTTTATACTTAAGAAAAACCCTTAACTTCATGAATGTGTTACCTGTGTAAAATAAATAAAAATAAATGAATCAAAAAAAAAAAAAAAAGTCTAACATATGCTCTGCACTCCTTTTGTTGGCTACAGGAAAATCTGATTCTCTATTCGTGAAGCATAGCTATTCCAGCGCTGATAGGATAGATTCCATGATGTCACAGGTTTGTAGCAAAACCATATCTGAAAACTTAGCTTCACAATTCATGGATGCCATTCTGAAGTATCATATGGAAAGGTGATCAAGCTGAGCATGAGGCAACAGCAAATCTATATGAAACCTGAGGACATGCTGGCTTTAACATGTGTGTCCCCCACAAAGGTCAGAAGAGTGGGTCCAGCTGGAGTGGTAGCTAAGCAGGGGGGCTGCCTTTCCACCTGTTTCTATGGGCTTGGGACAGTACTTCCTAGGTTAAGAGTATGATCTCAGATAGAGAGAAGAGCTCTGGTCTCAGGTACCCCTGCCAGACAGTCCATATCTGAGCCTCAGGTCAGTTTTACAATCTCAAGGAGCCCCCAGTTCCTTGGTTCTTATTTTAACTGCATGGGTCTCATGCTTTATCAACTATCCTAAAGCAGCAAGGATTTCCAACACATGAAGAGTTATGCAGTGAGAAACAGTACCAAGCTAAAAAGTTATATCTGGACTTCTCACAGATGAATCATTTACTGAGGGCAAGCTTGCGGGGAGTGTTAACTCGAAGGCACTAGAAAAAGCATCCTTACTTGTGAGGCTTTGAATATTGCATCCAACATTGTGGATCTTTCCAATTCTGAACTATAAGTGAGGTGCCTGAGTATGCCCTGCACTTCCACCAGCCAAAGGAGCATAGCATTTGTGAGATCTTCACATGGACACTCACATTTTTATATCTTTAATGATAGAGGCCAGGGCAAGAGGCATCTGAGGTTTTGTCAACAGCTTAAGATCACCAGTTAAAGACAATGGCTTCAGCTGCACTTGGATTTGTATGTTACTCTTGTTTAGCTAGTCAGAGTCTCCTTACAGTATAAACACTGACATCTAAATGACACAAGGACAAACAGGGAGGAGTGACTGTGCTTTCAGATGCAGTGAGAGGATTACTCTCCCACAATAAATGTTTTCCTTAAACTTGACTCTTTTAGGGGGAAAATAACACACTCTACTTTCTGTTATACTGTTTATAGTTTAAGTTCCTGGACAGCATGCATTTCAGCTTAATCACCACCTAACAAAGAATGCCCACAGATACTAAATGAATAATACTATTAGGTTGCATAGCTAAATGAGTTCTTTAGCTCAAATTTGAATCCTAAACCAGCTCCATTTATTGTGTACTAAATCTACTAAAACTCATGAGACTGGATTTGAAACCTTTCATTAACTACAGAACTATGAGCTCCTTAAGAGAAGTTCCTGGCAGAGGGAAAAAAAAAAAAAAAAGAGGACTAAATGTTCAGTGAAAGAATGAAGAAGGGAAGGAACTGAGTCCCACCACCCAACTCTTCCTCCATACCCAGCTAGGATGACCACTTTTGCCTTACCTGGAATACCACCTTACCTCATCTCTGACATCCACGTTCACTGTTTTCTCCCAGACCCAGGCCAAGAACAAGGTTTCCCTTGTTAAAGTCACATCAGACCAAAACACTGTTCCCTCTGTACTGAGCAGTGAAGCTACACCAGGCGCCTTGTCTGTAGTGTTCCATAAAGGCACTGATGCATCTTGTCTCTGTCACTGAATCCTGTATGTCCAGCCCAGTGCCCAGTACACGGCAGGCACTCACTGCATATTACTTTAGCAAAGGAAAAGAGGGAAAGAATCTTACCACCAATGCCACTACTTCATACAGAGCTCAGCTGTTTCCAAAATGCTCTCAGATATACAGATATATTATCTTCTTTAAGCACTAATTCATCAACTCTCACAATAGGAGGGGCTGAGAAGACAGCTCATTTCTAAAGCAGTCATTTTGCAGATAAAGATACAGAGGCCAGAGCTGCCAGAGAAGTCTCAAAGGATCACAGAGCTACGTGGTAGCAGAGCCAGGCCTCACACCTGAACTGCCAGTGTTTTGCCCACTATACTCCTTTGTCTTTTGCCCAGTAATAGAAACAGTGTTCTTTCAGGTTCCAGAACAGAAATTTACTGATGTCTAACAGACCTGTAAATCGAGCTGCTTACTCAATATCGCCATGTCCAAAAAGTGTCTCAAACTTGACATATTTGAAGTAAATTCCTTATCTCTCTCTCTCACAACCTGACCCTCTTCCAGGCTCCCTGATTTTAGTAAATAGAAACTCTATCACTTAGTTGCTCAGGACAAAGATGAGGGATCCATCCTTGACTTCTCTATTTTTTTCACATGCCACATCCAATCCAACAGCAAATCCTGTTGGCTTCTCTTTCAAAATATATCCAGAATCCAATCACTTCTCACTCTTCCACTAATTTACTTTGAGTCCAAGCCACCAACTTCTTTTCCCTGGACTATTGCAGTAGCCTCCTAATCAGTTTTCCCTTCCACTCTTGGCCCCTATAGCTCATTCTCAACATAGTAGCCAGAATGATCCTTTATGTCAGTTCATGTTACTTATTTGCCTAGAACCTTCCAATAGTTCTCCTCTCACAATTCACAACAAAATCCAGCGGCCTATAAGGCCCAACATGATCTGCCACTAATCCATTTCCATTCTCACCTCTCTTGCTATGTTTCCCCTCTCTCACTCTACTTCAGCCATACTGGCTTGCATCCTCATGTTTCTCATGCTCCTGCCTTAGAACCTTTGCACTTGCTGTTCCTGCTGTTTGGAATACACTTCCACCACATATGCATTCAGCTCACCCCTTTATTCAGGTCTTTGCTCAAATGTTATCTTTTCAGTGAGAACTTCCTTGACCACCCTACTTAAAATTTAATACCCTGACTCCTGGTACTCTCTATTTCCTCTCTCTGCTTAATTTTCTCAATATATACTTTCCTTGTTTATTAGTTTATTGTATGCCTCTTAAATCCTGGAACTTTGTTTTGTTCATTGCTCTACCTCCAGGTATGAGAAAAATCCTGGCCTTTAGCAGATAGTCACCAGACATCTGTGGAATGGATGAGTGAATGAATGAATATCCATACCTTTAGGACTGCCCAGTAATCTATAGGCTTTAGGCCAGAAGGGAGAAGACCCTAGTTGAATTCTGGTCTCTTCCTTACCTCTACCATTGCCTCACCTTCTTCTCAGGTCCAGTGTAGCCCTTTACCAGCAGAAACCACACCTGGGATGGGAAGCAGGGAAGGACAGAGCCATAGGTGCTTATTGCCAGGACCCTACAATTCCTAGGCCACCAGGCACAGAATTCTACAGGGTGCTAATTTTTGTATTTAGCATCCTGTTATCTCACAAACAAAAGAGGTCAAAGATAGGTTAGGACTAAATATACCACTAACCTAGATAATAGTACTGAATCAGTAATAGTAGCTCATTTACTCTGAGGTATTTTCCAAGGAACTGTGCTAAACTCTCATTTGTTCATCTAGCTGTCCTTAAAAACAAAACAAAAAAACTTTTATTATGGATTTCAAACATACACAAAAGTAGAAAGAATAGTATAACAAACCCCATGAACCCATTACCCAACTTCAACGATTACCAATTTGGCTTCCCCTATTCTGTCTGGGCAACTCCCACTAAATATTACATCTAGTTGTTTTCTTGAGAACTGGTATATATATGACAGACTCTGGCCTTGTAACCATGGTATTTTAGCAACTATGTCGACCAATCTCTCTAGTCTTAGTAGAAATACAGTAAAAACAAGCACTTATACCATTTCCTCACCAGAGCAATGACTAAAAGAAGTGTCTAAATTCTAGATTGTTAAAATGAAGGGACTTGCATATGGTCACATTTGGAGGGATTTGGGGGAGGGGACACTTGTGGCTACAAAACAAATGTGGATGTGAGCTGTTTTCACTTGTTTGTACTGATGCAAAATTTCTTAATGAATTCATTCAACCCAGTATTTACTACTTGCTAAATATGAAGGACAAGATTAAGATGACAGAAGGCAAAGAAAACCCGGCCTCTGTTCTCAAGGAAATCATGGTGGGGGTGGGTGAGAAGAGTACACAAATAACTAAGATACAAAGCTGAATATGTTCTGTGCCGTAAGATTAAACAAGCCTAAGGCAAAAGCTCCTTTTAAAAAATTAACTCGCAGAAATTGTAGACCCCAGGACTTACCCCTTCCTTAACTCTAGTTTTGCCCTCTGCTGTATTTATTGCTGTAGAGTCAATAAGTACATTATAGGAGACTTGGGAATTTGGTGACCCACAGAATAGACTTTTCGATGTGAATCTTTAATGTCACATTTTGCTACTCATCATCCAATCTTCTGGTGGGAGTGGATAGGAAAGTCCTCCCAGGGCTCGGAAAACAATGGGGCTAATTCAATGCAGGCACAAGCTGACACTCAAAGCATTCTACCCAGAGGGCATATACAGCAAGCAGTTTCATAAACAGGATAGAATCGTGGGAGTGAGTCAAGGAGACAAAGCTAGATTGATTCGGAAGAATTTCCAAGGTCCCTCTCCTTGCTACCTAAAGGAGTACAATCTTGGGGATTACCAGAAGTTCCCAGAGAAAAAAGTAGGTCTGTGGACAAACCAAAGAGGCCAATGAGCTTTGGTTAGACAGTGCTGTGTTGAAGGAAGGAGAGCTGAGAGTGGCAGGGTTGTTCATGTGGCCCTGGAATTAGATGCACAGGACAGTGGAAGAGGGGCAGAGTTAGATGGGAGGGAGGTTTACATTATAATCAATGTTATCAAGATTAGTAAGGTGAGGACCATCAGGAGAAAAATAAGAGGAAGCAAGATGGCATTGTGAGAAGGGACAGGGACTCATGGAGAGGGAAAAGGTGAAAGATGATTCTGGTTTGAAAAGGACATAACTGATGAAAATGAGGAAAATGCTGTGAGATCCGGGAATCTGAGAGGCTGCATCTCACAGGATATCGGGTACGGTGTAAAGAGGAGGCTGTTAGAATGGAAGGGTATATAGGTTATGATGGATGGGTTCATGCTGGGATAGAAGGGGCTCATTTTACTGAAGATGGGTGAATGAGGTCACTAGATGAAGGGCTAATTAGATGAAGATTTTGGGTAAAAAGATGTGGCTGAGGATGGTAGAAGGAAGGCAGCTAGAACACTGAGAAGGGATTGAAAATAGGAAGAGATCATATAAGGAAAGACTACAGTGCTAGAGGGTTTTAGAGTTTATGATTCCTAGGGGTAAGGGACTTAACAGTATGAGAGGATTTGGGGTAAAGCGCTAGTGTGATGGGTGCCACTTTAGGGTGAGATAATGGAGTGAGAGGTGAGAGCTCCAAAGACTCATAACATGAGATGATATCTAGACAAAGGATGAAGAAAGGTATTAAGCTATCAGGGAATGTGGGGTCAAAAGTCATGAACAATGGGTTGAGGAACAATGGGTTCAGTTACCCCAAACCATGGGGTAACTGAAACCTTGGGAGTTTTGGAATGAGTTGGTGTTGGGCTCAGGAATTATTAGAAAATAAGAAACAAGGGGCTGTTAACTGGAAAACTAGGTAAGTATGGGGGCAAGAGAAGCAATGATACAAGTAGGTTTTGAAGACTGTGGATTGAAATCCCAGGTATGCTACTTATCTGTGTGAATTTTAGGTTCTTCATTTATTTAAAACCAAACCAAACCAAACAAAGCTAAAACAAACAAAAATGGGAAATAGTGGTGGATATAACAATAACCATCTCTTGGGGTTGTTGAAAGGTAAACTTAATTTATATTTACAAAGCTTGGTACACAGTAGGTGCTCAGCAGTTAAGTGCCAATCATTATTAAGGAGATATCAGGGTAAAGAACCAGAGAAGTGAGGAGACCATATCAGAGACAAGAAGATGGGGATCCTAAGCTGAGTGGAAGAGAGAGTACAAGGTATAGGTCCTGTGTTCATTGTCTGTTGAATCTCTAGCATCTAACACAAAGTTAAGACACATAGGAACATCTCAGCTTATATTTAAGGGCTTGGCAAATTGCCAAGTCTTTGCACACATTATCTCAGGCACTACTATTAGTAGAGGTGGAGACAGAAGGTTCAGACAGGCTAACGGTATGCCTGCTGAGGTGGCATAGCTGAAAGGTGAGCTACACTAGAACCCAGGTCTCTTATATCAATGCCTAAAGCGGAAGCACTCGGCTATCCTGCTTGGCAAACATGTTAACTGACTGGGTCTGATTAAAAAAAAAAAAAAAAAAAGGGCCTGGGATATCAAGAGTGCAAGGTGGGGCATGGGAGTAAGGGAATAAGGTTCATGAAACAAGTAGATCCTGGAGTGAGGTTACAAGAGGGGCACAAAAATGATTGCAAATATATTCTTGACTGAAAACTGCAGAATTTCAGAGCTGGAAGTAAATTCTGAGATCCTTTAACCAACCTTATAACCATACAGATGAGAAACAGGTCCAGAGTGAGGGAGGGACTTCTCCCAGGTTTCCAAAGCACAACCATGGGAGAGCTTGGGACTTGAATCTGGCACCACACACTCAATCCAGAATTTTTTGATGCCTCCAACTAATACTACTTCATAGGCACCAGCATGGTGCACTTTTAAGTCATGTGCTGTTTGACACTGGGAGACCGGGGGTGCAGAGAGGGTTGTCAGTAGGGGTGACTTGAGGATAAAAGGAGTACATGGAATGCGGATCATGAGGTTAAAGGCAAAGAAAAGACTATCGGATATTGAGGGTTATGTAGAAGATGACTGGGTGGAACACTATTGGAGTAGGGCTTAGGAGTTACCAGAAAAGGTTTGAGGAGAGTCATCAAGTTTGTGGGGGACTACAGGGTGGAACTGGAGGGGTTACCGGACCAGCGGGGTCACTGAAAAGGTTTGGGGGTCATGAAGGAGGGGTGTGGGGATCTCAGGTCGTGAATCGGTGAATTAGAACTGAGGGAGCCACTGGGTTGGTGGGTCCCTGGGCAGTGTTGGGGAAATTCCTGAGTTGTCAAGAGTCAATGACTAAGAATTGAGGGTTACCTGGTGAGGTCTTAGGGTCAGTTCGTGGGGTGTGGGGTCACAGGGATGGAGGCGGGCGCAATCACAGAGGCCAGGGGTTTGGGAGTCATGGGGGAGGAGTCGCAGGGAATGAAGGGGAGGGGTGGGGGCCAGGACGGGGGTGGGGGAGGGGTCAAGCTGCCGTCGAGGCGCCCGGCCACCGGGCTAGGACCGGAGGAAGGTGGGCTCGCCGGGCTCGGGACCTTCCCGGGGCCCTGCGCCCGCCCGGCCTCCCACCTCAGCACGGTGGACCCACTCTTCCCACAGCCACCAACCTGACAGCCCCCGAGGGCGACTCCGCCGACAGACCGCCATGCACCGGGCCTTGCCACCAGCGCCGGCCCCGCAACCCGCCTGCGCCATAGCCCGCCCGCCCGCGCGCAGCTTGCCTCGCGCGATATCCAGGTTCCAGGGCTGCCGCACTGTCCTCTCTTCTCGGCGCGCTTCTACCGGGCCCCGGAACCCGTATAGAAAGTACAGGGCACACTCCACCCCGCACTCCCCCACTCGCCGCGGCTCCGGTCCTATTTATCCTGGTTCCCGGGCCCCTGGAGCCCTGGCGGTCAGGCTCTGAACGGTGCCCCTCGCAGCCCCGCCCCCTGGCCGGGGTGACGCACGGCCTGCGAGGCCGAGCGCCCCGGGAGGGCGTGATGACGTCACTACGCCCCGGCCAGGACCTGGGCCGGTTCGCGAGTCCAGTCGTCTCTCTAGCAATGAGGAGCTACCACCTGTCTCGCAGAGGGGCTTGGTCCACCTGAGGCCTGGGGCAGAAGCAGAGAGAAGCCCGAGGCCCAGAGAGCTCCGCGCCGCCCCGTTGGCGGCCTGCGGGCTAGAAGGTGCGCTTCAGGAGCCGGGGAGTGCAGGAAGGGCAGGCTGTGAGGGAAACCGTTCCCGTGGGTCCCATTGGCTGCATGGGAACTACCGACCCTCACCTCAAGGCTCAGAGCCCCAGGCTTCTACTTGCGCCTTACCGCCCCGAAGCGCTTTACTGTACGCAGTTCGCAGGCACAGCCTACGACCTTCGAGCCAGCCCCCCGAAGGAAGCAATTGCAGGTATTATTAGCTCCTTATTGTAAAGGATAGCATCGAGGAGCCGTGAGACACTTGCTTCTTTAGGAGGGCGCCTTGACGGTCCTTTTGGATTCTCACTCTCATTTCCCCGTCAGACCCACTCCCAGCCTTAAAACCAGCTACTCCCCTTGTAGGCTAGCTTGGGGTGAATAAAACCAAGCCCTTTTACTATTTACTCTTTCCCAGGAGGGAGGGGCTGCGATTGGAGTATTCTCAGAAACCTAAGGAAAAATTAAAAAGGAGTGAGCTTTTGGCATAAATTAAGACTAAGTAAATGAGGAGAGGTGTTAGATAAGGAATTGGTAAAGGTTGCTTCTTAGATGAGGAATTGGGTCCCTGGAGGAATGAGGTGAGAAACCTCCCTCTCTAACCTTTTAGACTAGTTTCTTTTGTTCCCTTTTCTATGGTAGCTAAACATGCCTCTGGGCGCCGTGACATCCTGTTACTGTCGTCTGAAGAACTTAACCAGAAAGCTGCCCCCTTCAATTTTAGACATGCCCTCTTCCCAATCTTTCTTTGGGCACAACATTTCCAGAGGCGGCACTGAGGCCAGAGTTCTCATCAGGTTGTCAGTTTCAGTGGGCAGTGACTGACAATTGATGGTCCATTCTTGTGGTTAATAATTAATTCTTTATATATTTCTTGTTGTAGAAATAAACAGCCCGACCGCAATGGTGCCCTCTTTCTGTTCCATTTTGGCGGGAATTTGACAAGTTATTTTACATAGAGTGGGAATAAGTAGTTTGTCCTGTATTATAAACTAGTTAGAAATAGAGTAAGGAATAGAATTCAGATTGTTCTAGTTTGTCCTCCTTCCTCCTTTTTCCATAATAAAAAATACATCTGTCCCTTTCTCATTTCCTCGCAGATCCTAATCTGGCTGATCACCTCTTCCATTGCACAGTTAACTCAGTTATGTCTAAATTTGAAGTAATAAGATTCTGATGGTGGGTAATTTAAGGTACTCAGAACTGGTGAGGAAAATACTTTGGAGTGGAGGATTGATGATCATTTTTAGCAGCTTCTGTTCTGCCTTGGAACTCCACTCCTGCAAAAATACCATATAGGCTAGTGGTTGTGAGGCTTTTTAAAAAATGGACTCCATAAAAGAATTTTAAAGAACGGTATACCCCCTTGTTCATTTTTATGTTGATATTTAAATTTTCCATAAATTTAAATACTAGTAGAAGATATAATTTCTGACTTATGTAAATTTTGACATTTTAAACTAAGACCATTACATCGTTTTTAAATGTATCCAGTGGACTCCAAATACTCCAAATATTCTACGCCCACCATCATCCACTTAAAAATATATAAACAAACTCTTCTTTAACAGAAATTTTATAAAGTTCCCTTTCTTCTTGAACTCCTCATTCCATTCAATTCCCTACAGAACTTTATCGTGATTAGTATATTTGTATGCTTTTAAAGTCTTTTTTTGATCACTGTCACACTTTACAACAAAAATGAGTGTAAGTTTGTTTATTGCCTATGACCATAGGCTTTAATTGTTAATGTTTCTTATGAATTGAATTGTCATTACTAGTACACAATTTATTAACATAAATGTACTATACATTTTTATAATTTGTGAAACCTAAAAATACAATTTTTATTGGAAATATATCTCTTAATGAGAAATATGTTTCTCTTCAATTAGTTCAGTTATTCATGGATGAGTATTACCTAATGGTAGAAGGAGATAAGGTGCAACATCAATTCTCTACCTGTTTTTTATTTTTATAGACATAAGCGCTGAGAAACCTTATTCACATAGGAATTGGAAGAGATTTATTACAATATTCCTCAAGTCTTTGAACTACTTCTAAATTATATGCCAGCAATCATAAAGTATCCTATTACCAAATACTATTATCAAGTGTTATAAAATAGAGGCCTCCTTTGATCTTATTAAAAGCAAAGGATTGGAAACCACTGAACTTGCAAAAGGATTTATTACCTGTTCATTAGAGTCTCAGTTATAGTCTTATAAGAATGATTATTTGCTACCTTTTCACTCAGTACCTTGTTAAATCAGATACTGATTTTTATACTCCTTTGCCAACACTATTTTTCGATGGAATTCATCATATCATATGTTTTCAGGACATTTTTGTTGAAATAAGGACGTGCAGATATACTTCAATATGGAAAACACCTGACATTTGTGGAATTAGCAAAGCCAATCTTCATTTCAAACCACTAGCCTATATGGTAATCAGACAAATCAGACTTACATTCTGTCGAGAAAAAGTTTGACTTTATTCTTCAATTCAAGTAAATATGTTAATATCCATTTTAAATAATATGATTTAAAAATCACTGGGAAATAAGTTAACTGTAGCTTATAAAATAAATTACTAAACATCAGTCATGTTCAAAATTATATAGATCTAATAATATAAAAATTATAAAAACAAGATAATACTGTTTCTCATATAATTTGGAATTATGCCATATAATATATAGCTAAATCTATTAGTTAATTTATTAAGTGATAAATAGGATAGAAGGCAGATGTGAATATGTGCTTGTGTGGAACTATGATCTTTGTCTTTTGGGAACAATGAAATAACAATCATGTATAAAAATCAGAAATAACTAATAATTGTTAGACTTCATGATCAAACTTTAATAAAAAATAAAGGTATATTTGCTAGCAGATAATGGGTTGAGCAGCTAACAAAGAATTTCGTTTTTTGCTAGTAGGAGTTAGAAGATAGTAAACATTTTATGAGATGAAATACATAAGAGGACTCATTATAATGGGAATATTTTGATATGAAGGGAAAAAACAACCCCTTTCTCCTACTCCCCAAGTTTTTACACCCTGGCAATGCTTTAAGATTCTGTGTAGGTGAGGGATATATATGCCTTTCTTTAGTAAAGTAGGTCAAGGACTATAGTGAAAGAGAAGGTAGAATGGAGAGTGTGCATGAATATGATGGCTGGCTCTCCAACAGATTAGTTTTAGGAAAGATTTCTTATGGAAGTTGAGGATCCAAAAATTTATTCCCTTAAAACTCTCTTCAGATTGATTTCCTTGCCTGGATACCCCTTGAAAAGCCTTAACATACCCTGGGAACGAATTCCTTGGAAAGTTTTTATGTACCCCATTTTAAAGACTGCTTGATACAGGCAGACTCGTACTGCACTGGCTCTGACTATACATTATTCTGGGACATCATTGCAAGTGTCCTAGGAAGAAGGAGGAAGATTTAGTGTTTTTGGAATATAGGAAAGTTAAGAGAGGTTGGAGGATGGCCCCAAGTTGGTGTAATCAAAATGGTCCTCGATATGAGCCTCAGCTTTGTAGTTCTAGAAATGTGATTTTTGTTAGTCCACACGAAGGTGTTCATGTTTTGTCACTAAAGCAAACTCACAGGAAGGTAATGTATAAAATGCCAGTGATTTAATTTATACTCATAGCCACCATGTAGACTGGATTCTCTCTCCTTTAGAGAAATCTATGTGGAAAGATCAGTTGTAATTAGAATCTTTTATGGATCATGAGCATGGCTGTTGTTATCAAGCTGTGGTAGCCTGATGCACCATGCCTGGCATGTAGCAAGAGCTCAGTAATTGTGGAATGAATGCACCTATTAGAGGGGGATGTTCAGGATTCTGGTAGGCCAGCCTACCATATTTTTGATCAGGTAGATTTTTCCGTGTTCCTTTTAAATGGCTATGTCATGTAGATATTAAATCCAATAATATTTCATGTCGGATAATTATATAATTGCAACAAGAATTATCTATCATCTCTGAGCCTAGAAATTGGGACTGTTCATTTATAAGAGGTTGGGAATTGCTTTCCTGTGCCCTGTAATAGTGATGGTGGTAGTGGCTGAATGATTTGTATATCAGAATTCTGTTTGATGGCTAAGAATGTACTGCATAAAAAGAACAACCTTGGTTGAGTCTGGCTTTGCTAGACTAGGGAGGTTTCTGATCCACTTGTGGCCTGGCTAGATTTTGGGAACTGTACTGTGGTAAGAAAGAACAATATCCTAAATTTTCCCTACCCCCTAGATCCCTCTCAGGAGATAATTCTTGATACTGATTTTAAAAATAGACAAAAGAAACAAGCTTTTTCAAATTCTATAACCATTAGGAATAAGATGAATAAATGAAAATTTTGGGTTAAGTCCTATGTAGAAGCCAGAAGACACGTAGTCTCCTCAAAGCTTTTTCTAGCTCTAGGATAAGCTGTTGAGACAGAGGATAAAATGCCAGGCTGAGGCATTTCATTAGTATTTTAATAATAATAATAATAATATAATAATAATAATAATAATAATAATAATAAGACAATACAAAATCCAAACATTTCTTTTTACAAGTTCAGATACATTTTTCCCCGAAGTGCAAAATATTCTATGAACCGCATCATTTACTGTTTATTATTGATTGTGTAAGAGATGCTTACTATATCGGCAGCAGTGGAAGGCAGCTATAAATACAATATTTTGAGATGTCTCCTGCATGAAAAAGCAAGCTTCCCACATGGTAATGATTATTCTCTGAAACTTCAGTTCAACTCTCAAGGAAGAATTAAGTTTTCTTTTTGTCCATACTGCTATAGTCTGTGTGGCTAGATAAGCTGATAACAGAACTGGGATTATATTCCCTCTAATCATATAATTTCCTGAAGGGTTCCTAGTCCAAATAATAGCCCAAAGACATGGTGTGCTACTACTGAGACAGGTCAAATTTAAAGATATCCTTGTGTTGTTTGCTTCCACTTTTTTCTTACTATGCTTAAGAAACAAGCCAAGCAGGATAACATTATTTTCTGCTTATGGTCAGTTATGCTTTGTCTCCCTCCCTCTAGTTTGACCCTCTTATATTGAGGTTAAGCAGCAAGTACAAAAGTTTGAATGCTCTAGAATGTTTTCTGACATTTTGAGATAGGACCTCCTAATCTACTCCAGAGTCACCTCAAAGATGCATATGGAGAGCACTTCTTAGATATAAATAGTTTCATTAGAGCCAAAGACCAGGACTGTATTACTGAACTTTCAGCAAAAAATTTGAACCTCCACCACCTGAAACTAACTCAATCCTGGGGAAGTCAGAACAGTCACAGCTCAATGTCAAACCTCTTGGGATTTGTAGGCCTGGGGCAGGGCAACTCAAGTCCAGACTCTGGTCAGTTTTCTCCTGACTCTGAGAGTTCCTTCAGTTCAGGGAATGGGCCTGGCCTAATAATACAGAAAGAGGGAGACAGAGAAGTAAAAGTGATTGCATGTTGCTAAGGATATAAGTGCCTTTCTGATATGCATCACTTGGTGCTCAGAGCCCTTGCAGAAATGGCTTCCCATTCCCAAACTCAAATCAGGGCAGGTTTTATATTAAAGTAAATGAAGCCTTACAGTTCTGTGGTCCTGTAAACACCCATCCTGCAGAGAGGCCTCTGGGCTGATTTTATGAAGGGTTCCCATTATACCATCTTTCTACTTCTCTACACTGTATAAAATCTTGTTTTTCTGTCTGAACCGTAAAGGCCTAGAGAGTCCCTGAGTGTTGACTCTTTCTCCAGTCCTCCTAATCCCTAGTTTGATTTCCCCAGAGTCAGCTTCCTCCATAGGTTCAGCAGCAGCTTTGCCTGAGTTCTTAACCCCCTTCTTGGACAACCCAAATTGAACTTGGTGGACATTAGCAGGTCTTCACCAGCTCACCAAGATCTGTCTTGACATCAGTTAAGAAGCCTAGTGGTCTAAACTTTCCATACTCTGGAAATCATTTGCAGGTCCCAGAAAATGGAATAAATGATTGGAGGAAATGTGTTTGTATGTATGTGGTGACAGGAAAAGAAGATAGCAAGGAGAAGCCAGACCCTGAAGGCATAAATTGAGAAGCACTCTGACTAGCTTTCTAAGAGAAATGTGAAATGGTAGAGAGGAATCAGAAAGTTATCCTAGCTTCTGGTGGAGAATCAGGATGGTCAAAGTTGATTAAAGCAGTTTTCCTGGCATTTCCTGGGAAGTATGAATGTTCCTATTAAATGACCACTTCCCTGCTAGAAAGCAGCCATTTTGGATCTTTATAGAAGTGCCCTCTTTGACCCAGAGAGACAAAGGCAGCCAAATATTCCACACCTAAGGGCCATGACTAATGGATGTCAGGGGATCTAGCTGTGACATTGGCTCCCCACTACCTAAGGCTGTTTTGGCTGGTGAATGCTACTGACTGGGGGGATGTCAGACTCCTTTATTTAGAGTTGAGGCTCTTTGGAGAACAATAACCTGGGACAGTTACTTAGAAATAAACACTAGGAGTCAGTTGGTAGCCTTTGATTAAAAAAGACTATAGCTTTAGGGGAACTAAAAGGAGCAAACAGAAAATAATTTTACAGGCAGCAGTAGTCTGAGGGTGCAGTGTGTGCAGGATCTGGGCTCGGGCATGGACTTGATTCTTCTTCCTTTTGAAAAACAGTACGTGAGGAAGCTAGGCTTGAAGTCAACTCCGAGAGGGAACAGCAAACAGGTAGGGATAGGCAGAATGGCCAAGGTCAGGCAAACAACTTCAGGTCTAGGTAACTGTCCTATTCTTGGCTCCCCCAGCCATCTCTCTGTCCTTAAGGCCTTGAGTCAGCCCATCCCCAGGGGGTTTGTCCTGATCCTCTTCCATGTGTTTACCAGGGGAAAACAGGATGAAGACAGGGAAAAGATGGAGCTTTTCTCTACTTGGAGTGGAGAATCACTGACCAATTCCATTGGCCTCTACAATCATGAGGTCCATACCAAATCCATTGAGAGGCACAGGGATAACAGGATTGGTTTATCAAACACAGGTCCCTCTCCTTCCTGCTTCATATAGTCCCCAGAATTATGGTCTTACACATCTGGTGCCTCTGAGCCACAGTCCTGGGTTACCCAAGCTGAGGGCTCTAGAGGTCTGGATGGCCACTGGTCGGAGAGTTGAGACAGATAGTAGAGATAAATCAGATGCTCCAGCACTCCAGGTTCATGAGATTTCAAAACCTTTTTTTCTTCCATTCCAAACATATACTCTTCTCTCTTGGGCAACTATAAATAGGGTTGTTCTAATAGAGGAGAAAAACAACAACAACAAAATAACAAAACCAGAAAACAAAAACCCTTCCCTCTAGACAACATAGAAAGACTCAAAACGATTGCACTTATTAGATGTGGACAGGGTGGGCAGAAGTCTTGCCAAGTGCACACACATTCCTCTTGCTGCCCACAGCCTGGGACCAGAGGTAGGTGGCTCTGGGCTGGCTACAGAGCAGAGTCCTCTTTGGTGGAGCCCACAAGCCATCTGTGGCTACAAGGGAAAGAATTCTGGGGCAAGGCCCAGGTCGGCTTCCACTCAGCAGCCATGATTCTTTAAGGACAACACTTAGTAAAGGGAGTGGGCTCCCCCAGGGAGCACTTGGGTAGGGGTGAGGGGATGGCTGGGCCAGGGAAAACAAGTAAGAAAAGGAATTAGTGTTTGAGGCTGGCTTCCAATTGTTCCGTAGTCTAGTCATTTAGATGATACATTTTTTCCTTCCCCGACTCCCCGCCCTTTTTCTTGGTGATGCTTTAAAACCTGGTTTCTGTCCTGCAGAGCTATATTCTTTCTCTGGGAGTGACAATGGTGCATTCAACATGGCAATGCCTGCTGCTCTTCCTCATTCAGTGGTGTCCACTAGCCCAGTGGTGTGGGCCTTTTGTAAGCCCTCATGGACTGGACCCCAGGCACATACATATGTGGGGGAAGGAAAGGAGCTGTATAGACAGAGAAGCTGTCTCTGTGGGCAGTTCAGGGCTCAAACCACGTGTCCCAGAGGACTAGTGCTGGCATTAAGCCTCCAAGTCAAAGGCTTCTTTGGCAGAACCCTGGGCTTTTAGAATCACCTGGGGAGCACAGCCAGGGAACATTTGGGCTCCTGACTAGCAAGGCACAACCCTATAATGGGAGAAACCCCTCTTCTCCCTCCCCATTCCCCACTAGACCCACTTCTTTCGGTAGGTCTCTAGCACCCTTCCAAGCTAATGGAGTAAGGGATGTGAGCTGGTAAAATGGGTAGTGTGGTTGGGGAGGGGATGGAGGTACCGTTTCTTCACCCCTTGGGGGAATAGAGCCAGCACTGAATGGCTTTTCCAGGGAGAATGTAGGAAAAGAGAAAACAGGAGAGAAGGAAAGAGAGTGAGAGAGAGGCAGAGAGATACAAAGAAAGGAAGCTAGAGAGACAGAAAGGGAGAGTTTGTGGTCTGTACAGGATATTTTTTTTCTCCAAAGAGAGGAGAGAATTCCTTGTATGAGGGTAAGGGCTGCCGGCTCTGAGGGCTAAGGAGTCTGGGGTCTTCAAAACCTGGGTCTTGGGCCTAGAGGTACTATTTGTAGGGCCTCAGGAAACTGGAAACTTTGGAGCGGAGCAGCTTGATGAAGGATTTTGGCAGCATCTCTTTGTGCTTCTCTGTGTACTTGAAGTAGTTCTGGGGATGGGCCAGTACCTCAAAGAAGGCCTTGATGAGCTTCTTGTCCTGCAGAGGATGGCAGGTGGCAATGTCAGCCTCAGCATCAAGGGTGGGAAAGAGGAACCCCGCTTCAACTCAGCAGCAGCCTCTCTTGATGTTTAATAGATATACCCAGAGGTGAACTCTGGATTCCCACCCTACCATCTGTTCCTCCTTTAGAATTCTATAACTCAGTCAATGGCAGCCCCATCCTGACATTGCCTAGGTCCCAGTCCTTGAAATCATCCTTGACTCCTATCTTTTACTCACAACCACAGCAAATCCTTTTGATTCTACCTTTAAAATAAATCCAGGGTCTGACCATTTCTCAGTGTCTCCATAGCTACTACCTGTCCAAGCCACCATCATCTCTCGCTTGGACTATTGCAATAGCCTCCTAATTGGTCTCCATGCTTCTGCTTACCTTCTGCTTCTACCCACAACAGCCAGAGTGACTTTTTTGGTTTTTAATTAGATCATGTCCTTTTCCATTGAAAACACTTCTCTGGTTCTTTTCACTGAGTAAAGGTGAGTGCCTTGCATAGCCCATAAGTGGAATGTGATCTGTGACCTCTGTATCTTTCATCCCCCTCGACTCTTCCTTACTCTGCTGAGCCGCAATGGGCTTTTCAAGGTGAACATGCCACACCGCTCCCATGCTTCTTAGCTTGGAACACTCTTCTCTTGATTGTTTAATGCATGGTCCTTTATCTCATTCAGGTCTCTTCCACTCAGAGGCCTTTACTGATCACGCTGCTGCAATAGCAACATATGTGGAGGACCTACTAGGTCATCCACTGTACATCAGACCTTCTGGCTTCTAGGCTAGTGTTCTTTCCATTGCATCAGCGGATTTTTAAAATAAGAGGTAGGGCTTCCAGCCTTTCATCTCCACTTAATCAAAACAGTTCCACAGCACATTTATAATAAGAGTTCAGGTGCTTTAAAAAAATGTTTGAAAAGCATTGCTGAAATTATATTCTTTGCAGTCTGCAAGTTCTAGGAGATTTTTGTCATCACGTCTCTTATTTTGATGATAATACAAACATCATTAATCAGATAAATTTTTTGCATTAATAATTTGTGAAGGATAATACTAGGACTAGGACCATAGTTTCTTCAGTGATTTTCTCAAACTGGGATTCACGGACCCAGGTGTCTAGTCCATTCTTTAATATTGGGAACATTTCCTTTCCTTTAAAAGAGGACTGTACTGAATTAACTGAGAAATGCTGTGCTAATCTGCTTTTCTGTGGGAGCTGAGGAGGGAGTAAGAAGGAGGGGACTTATGCAAAAGCACCTTTCTATACCTCATTTTCCCTATGTTTTTTGATGGAAGAGGTAGGAGACATTTCATCTCATCTTTTTCTCTTCTCCCAAGGAGTGCGTGATACTACAATCAGACGAATTTAGGCTCAAATCCCAGTTTTACCACTGGGCAAGTTCTGTAATTCTCTGTGCCTCAGGTTTCTCATCTGTATACTGGGAATGAGGAAAGTAGCTACTGCATAGAGCTGTTGTGTGTATCAAATGAGAATATTCATGTAAGCACTTAGCATATTCCCTGCACGATGTTACACATTCATGTTGTTTATATTCACTTGCCTTTAAAATCTCCTGGTGGTTTTCAGATGCATAGAGCCGGCCATCTCGCACAATGTCTTCTACCAGCTGCTCATAGTCCTCTGCAAAGTCAACCAAGGAGAGGGGTTTAGGGGTTGGAACTCTTCCTGCTCCCCTTGCTGCCTCCCAAAGTCCATGAGCCTGCCCTTTCTCACCCACCTCCCTGGCTCTGCTGCCAATGCTTACCATCATAAGTAACATAGGGGATCTGGAAGCCACGGGCACTGTTGGCCTCGCTTGTCTTGAAGTGATCCAGAGCTTCCTGGAGCGGGCTGTGAAGGCGATGGGGCGCTCATAGGTCTGGCAGGTCTCATAGGTGGTAATGGAGGATGGGGAGGCTGGGAAGGCAAGCAGCAGATCAGGAGCACAGCAGGGCTTGGGAAAAGGAACCATGCTGACAGAGGCTCTCCCCTGTGCATGCACCTCCCTCACCCCACAAGATGTACATATTGTCTCCCACTGCCCTGGGCTTGTTCCACAACTCCTCTTTGACATCCAGGCACTCACATAGTGTAAGAAATTTGCCATTTAAATGAATGGGATGGGCATTCTAGCATGGGCAAACATGCTAGAATAGGAAAGTGACCCATGTAACACGACTGGAGTTCTAGTCCCACTGCTGGCTTTCTTAACTCTGCTGTCCTTTGGACATGTAGCATTCACTGCTGATTTCCTTTGTTAGCTTCTTTCCTCCCAGGCCCTGTCTGGTCACTGCCCAACTTCTTCTTGTACCAATCTTCTCTCTCTCCCTCCCAACCAGATTTGAACTACCCTTCCCTGGCCCAGCTCTGCAGCCACCCACAGTTCTTTCTCATGACGAGGACGTCCCCACACTCGTCCTCAGATGGCAGGAAGATCTCGGGTACCACGATAAGGATCTTGCGCTTGGGTGGGGGGTTGATGTTCCAGACGCACTCCACGCCAGCTGGATAGTTGCCTGGGTAGTTGGGGGACTCAATATAGCCAGTGAACTCACCCAGCTCCCCACCACACTGACGATCTGTAGCCAAGCGCCGGTGGACAGAGCAAGAAAGAAAAGGGAAGTCAGTGGGGAAATGGGTCAGGGAAATTGAAGAGTTCTGAAGTGGAAATCAGACACATGTAGGTAGCCACCTTCCTAGTTCATTATTCTCCAAGTTCTGGGTCTACCTTCCTTCCTGCTCTTTTAGTACCTTTTCATCTCACCTCACCTGTCTTTGCCTCTCCATCACCTGTCTCCAGGGAGAGGGTGCTATAGGGCCTAGCCCAGCAACTGGTCTTGAGGTTGAGTGGGTTGGGGAGAAACGGAGGGTAGGATTTTCCTGCCCATCTACTCCTCAGCCCTGCTCCCTGTCAGTTTACTGCCCCAATCCACTTCTTCCCAGACCCATTGCTCTCAGCCATCTCTAACCCCTTTTCCACAGCCTGGTCTGCCACTTACTCTTGCACTGGGCTACACTGGTAGAGCCATCGAAGTCAGTGCTCGTGTTTCCTGGACAGCGGGTGCAGAAGTTCTGACGGAAGTCAGGCTGATAGGATCCCATGGCACAGCGAATGCAGCGATGGATACTGGTATTGTAGTAGTGCCCCGGAGAGCACTGGACTGCAGGAAAGGGGGAAAGTAGGAGTTTAGATGGTAGGCACCTGGGAGTTCTGGGGCATGGGATGGGCAGGACACATTCGTTCTGGAGAATCAGGAGCCTGAAGACACCAAAGTTCCTTCCAGAGTTCCAACTTTTCCTAGTCAAGCCAGAATTTAAGCCCAGGGTAAAACAAACTTGATAGAGCGGTTGGCAATCCTTTTCTTTCAGGAACTGAGCATAGTGCCAGACTTATACAGAAACTCATTTGCAGTATTGAGGGGAATGTGCCACTAGCTCGCCAAAGCAGAGTGGTAATTGAGACTGCTATTTGTTCCCCAATTCCCAGGCTTGTGGCTTACGGAGGGTCAGGATGGGTCCTATGAGCAGGATGGTGTGGTCGGTCAGGCAGCTGGACCTTTCCTGGTTTGGGGAAGATGGGGGGGTAACAAACTTGGATCTGGAGAGTTTTGGGGAAGTAGTTTGGGTAGGGGAGTTCCCTAGTGGGGTGAGTAGCCCACTCACCTTTGGTGTCACAGTCTTGGAAGGAGATGGCCCCCTCATGTTTGGTGGTGAGGCCCCCACCACACGGGAAGCACAGAGTCCGTCCTGCTTCAGGTTGGTAGGTGCCACGTGGACATAGCTGGCAGGGCTTGAACCCATCTACAGAGTGTTGGCCAGGTGAGCACTGACCTGCAATGAACCAAGGGCCCAACTCTGATGGGGATGGACCTGATCATCCCTTTGGGGTCACCCAGTCTCAGGGGACAGAGGCACAAAACAGGATGTTGACTAGGCGAGTGGCCTGGAGCCTGGGCCTGCCCTTGGGAAATCCCATGCCCATGGGCGTCCCAGTGCCCACCCTACCCCACTCTATTATTTGTTCCCCTGGCACCTGCACATGTGGTGACGTTGGTGGCTCCAAGAGGCCCGTGGGCATCACTCCCAGGGCAAAGGTCGCAGGAGAGTTGCCCTTCTCTCTCCTGGAAGGTGCCCGCTGGGCATGGCACACACTGCTCCGTCTGGCCGTGGTAATACGTTCCCTGCGGGCAGCTGACTGAGGGAGAGTCGGCCGCGCTAGCCACCCACCCCCCCTATTTCCCACCACCCAGGCCTAGGACTCCCCACTCCCCCAGATTCAAGGAGAATCACTTTGTCTGGAAACAGAATCCTGCTTGAAAGAGTTAGGAACCAAAGCCATGTGCAGGAGGGTTGTTGGTCCTACCTGTTGTCCTTCTAGATTTCAGTCTGGGACTAGGGAGGGGAGGATGTTGGACAGGAGGGTCTTGGCTGCCTCACAATTTAAGAGATGCAACTGAGGCCATAAAGTGTTCTGCTCTATGTCAGGCCCTAGGTGGGCCTTCCCCACTCCCATGATCCCCTGGATCCCCGCAAGCTCCCTTACCACACTTGGCCCCAGTGCGGTGCTGCCCAGGTCTACAGGCCTCCACCAGCTCGGCTCGCTCCCCAGCTACTGGGCCCGGTTTGTGGGCCAGCTCATAATCAAGGCCTGCCAGGCGCAGGAGGAAGCGGTCCTGGTTAATGGACTTTCTAAGCATCTTCAGGGACCCTTTCAGCCGCCGTTCCATCCGCTGTCGGAGACAGGGTAGCCCACAGCCAGCTGGTGGTGGATGGTGGTATGGGTCATGGAAGGAAGAGAAAGAAAGTGTGAACAGGAGGACAAGGGAGCAAAGATCGGAGCTAAGGTAAGAGGGACTGGCTCTTGGGTTTGGCATTAGGCAGGGTCTGCCCTTAGTACAGGCTCCACCGGTCCCTTTGCTATTGAGACCTGTTGTTTCCCTACCTCTGCCCTCCCCTTTCCACCCTCCTTCCAACAGTGCCCCCAGTCCCACCTGTGGTTTCTTCGGCTCTGACCTCTGCCTCCAGTTCCAGGGTGAGCCGAGTGACTTCTTTGCCTGGAGGGGTCCGGGCCCGCCGGCCCTTGCCCTTCCGAGAGGAGTCACATTTGAGGTGGATGAAAGTGACCTGGCAGTCAGAGCAGGGGGCACCACCTGGGGGAGAGGCCTTGTTAACCCCAGGGGCATCCCTTGGGGACAGGGAGAGTTCTCACTCCCAGCTCTCACTTTTCCACCCCAAGCCAGACAGACCTCACTAGATCTCTTGACTGCAACTATCTCAATTCTCTTCTAGTCTAGGATACTAATTAGTTGGTGTGAGTAATATCCTAGGACTTCCTTGAGCCTATGCCTACAACTGCTTTTGCCCTTGCTCTTTACAGAGTTCAGGGTGCCAGTGGGTTTTTGGAGATCTCGCTAAGCAGAAGAGCTGAGAGATGGGAAGGGTTTGGTGGCCAGATAGCCCATTGGAGTGTGGTCCCCAGTCCAGACCTGGCCCCAGGATTCTGCTGGCCTCCTCCATTTTGCCTTTGTTTCGCAGGTGCAAACGGCATTTGGCGTCCTTGATCTTGAAGGAGGCCCGCTGTTTAACCGACAGCACTGCAGCCTCTAGAGGGATGGTAGAAACTCAGCACAGCCTGGGGGCCCCATGAGGGTAAGGTTGCTGTGGAGGGTGTTGAGAAGCTGGGTGATAAGCTAAGGGCTTGGCTGGAGGAGAGGGATAAGGAAAGCCAAGGAAATCAGATGTTAGGGGCAGAGAGATGGTAGCAGGGCTGGAGAATTACAGAACAAAGAAAGGAATCCAGAAAAAAGGCCAGGGTAGTTAATGAAGAAGAGGAAAAGGGGTCAATAAGCAAGAGAATAGGGTGGAAACAGGCCTCTGGGCTGGTGCTCACCATGGCAGTGGTTGGAGTTTGTGCTGTTCCCGGTGTGACCAGCTCTGGCTGGAGTGGCCCTGGGGCTGGGGGTGCCACAGCTCACCGTGAAGCCATTTTCAGACTCTGAGAAAAAGAGGCTGTCACAGCTCTGACCTGACCCCACAACTCCCACTAGTTGAAAGATTCTAAGGGGAGCAGACGAGCTGCCTGAACAGCCATATTTCCTCCCCACCAGCCCTCCAGCAACTTCTTCTCTGTACCTGGCAAAAACCGGGCCCTGGAGGGGCAGGTCAGGGAACAGGTGTCCTTCTTGCCAGACCGGTTGCAGTTGAGCATGGCTTTCGAGGCACCAGGACTGCCCTGACACTTTACCGGCTCTAGGGAGGGGAGAAAAGCCTGAGGAAGAGAGGGCCTTCTCTCTCCCCATCTCCCCGAACTGGGTAATTTGGAGGAAGAGAATTAGCTACATGCAGAATAATTGTACATGGAATCTGACAAAGGGACAGGAATGAAGGGATTATTTACTGGAAACTTCATATCTCTAACTCAAATGGCTAATTTCTCCACCCTTTACTACCTCATACTTTCCTCAACATGGAACTCCTCACTACCCCCTCTCCACTCACCCGCTGCCCGCCTTCATGAAACTGCAGTGCCATCTATGGCCAGCAGAGGGTGCTGCCCACCTGTGCAATCCTTGCCATTCCAGTGCAGCCGGCCCTGGCCTGCTGGGCAAGTACACTGGTAGCTGCCAGGAGTGTTGATGCAGCCAAAGCGGCAACCTCCCCGATTGATGCTGCACTCATCCACATCTAGAAGAAGGAGTAGGGAGACAGAGATAAACATTGGGGAGGGGGGGCGGGGGAAGTAGCCAGGGAGCGGACAGTAAGGACCTTTGGTTCAAGATGACTACTGGCTTGAGAAGAGCTCAAACCTCAGACTTCCTTCACTTATCTCTGTCCACAGTCAAAAGGATGATCGAGAAGGGGCCAAGCTGATGAGCTTTTTAAAGCCTTCCACTCCTACTTGTGAGTAGGGCTGTAATTTGGGAACTAAGGATGGGAGTCAAAAAACAGTGATGGGGATGGGAGATAAAAACTTTGGAGGCAGGCTGCTGTTCCCTGATACCTGATTCCCAGTTGTCTTAATTCCTCCCATTTCATCACGATGGATGCAGACATGGCACGTGTACCTGGGGATTGCCCATAGCCACAAGGCTTGTTCAGTTGAAGGGTGAGGAGGTGAGAGGGGCCAAATTGCTGGCTTACCCCCACAGTGAGTGACACCATACAGCAGGTAGCCATGATGGCAGAGGCACTGGAAGCTTCCCGGTGTGTTGACACATATGTGGTCACAGGTTCGATCAAAGGAACACTCATCTATATCTGGAAGAGCAAGAATTTAAACCATTGAATCTGTTTTGAGAGACTTGACCTGGGACCCCTTGCTCAGGTGAAGGGCCCAAGTGAGGGGCCTTGGCTCTCCCCCTTAAATTGAAAGTCCTTACTCATGGCCCAGCCCTAGCAATTCAGCAATGCCTACCCATCCCCTGTGCTCCCTCCACTTGGAGTCCTTGGAATCAAGAACTGCAAGATCTGATGCCTAGGGATCAGGGCCACTTAGGCAGGTCAGACCCTGCCAAGGATATGAATTGGGGTAAAATCCAGCCCTCAATCCTTGCCAAGCTATGTGCCCCAGTCGTAATACTGGGCCACCAAGGAGGCATACATTTACTAACTTGCAGCGCAGCACTGCTTAAGGAAACTCTCCACAGTGTCTACTGAGTTTCTCAGACTCTGGCCTCCTTGAAGCTCTCCTACCCCAAGAACCTTTCCAAGGCTTTCCCCTTAGCTCAATTCTGCTCACCCTGGCAATTCCTCTCATTGATGAGAAGCTTATAGCCCTTCTTGCAGCTGCATTCAAAGCTGCCCACTGTGTTGCGGCAAATGTGGTCACAACCTCCATTGTTCAAGCGGCACTCATCTATGTCTGGGAAAGCAGGACAAAGAGAAAATCAAAGGTAGTACTGAAGGCTGAGGACAAATAAGGATACAAGATCCCTCCCTCACAGAGATGGAAAATCAAAGAGAGTCCTGAGCCTGCCCTTCTGATTTTCACTCTCTCATCTCTGTTTCCTCCCTATTCAGGGGATCTGTGCCATTAGAACACCTTTCCTCAGACTGAGTCCTCTTAGAAGGGGGACATGGGAACCAGAGTGAGGCCCTCAGAGAGTTGCCTGGAGCACAAAGTGGTGGGCATTTGACCTACAGGGCTAGTCCATGCCCTTCATTCTGCTGTTTATGGCCCTTCTCCAAAAGGCTGGTGGATAGGGTTTATCCCTTTCTGCGACATCTCTGCCTGTCACGGCCCAGGAGGGCAGATGAGGAGGCAGCACAGAGAGGTCGAGATTCAAAGGGGCAGCCCTTCAGAGAGGAGAAGCTGGGAGACAGGCCAGGCAGGGAGGACCTCCAAAGAGCCAGTGAGGCTGGGTAGCTGATGGGGGAGGGGTATGGGCCAGGCAGGGGGCTGACTGGGAGAGGTCTGAGAAACCGGCCTGAGGCAGCTTTCAGCACTAGGAAGAGAAGGGGGGTGGGGTGAGCAGCTTCCTTCCTGAGGTCAAGTTCTCCAAGCTGGTGGCAGACAGGGCCCAGGCTACTCACCCCTGCTTGGGGGAAGGGCCAGGGAGGGCAGCCTTACACTTCACTCTTAGCATACCTGTCAACAGTCCTTCCCAGCAGGAAACCTCTCAACTCTGGCTGTCTGACCTGCTGCCCCAGCCCTCCCCCATCCTCTCTGCCAGCTGTTGGGCCAAAAGACACAAAGAATGAGTCCAGACCTCCTACCAGTCCCTACTCCTTGTGACCAGGGAGCACAGACCTGATGAATCATTATTTTCGGTATGGCTACTCTCCTCCCCCGCCCCGCCCCCGCCGCCCCCCTCACCTTTCCCCTAGACCTGGCTAATTAAAGGAAGGTAAATAGGTTGGACAATGTGGGAAATTATAATAGCTAACACAAAGTGTTTTATCATTTGATACTGTTCTAAGTACTTTATGTATAACTCATTTAACCCTTACAGCATTTGACAAGTACAATTATTGTGAAACTGAGACACAGAGACGCTAAATAACTTGCCCTGTATCACAGAGCCAATAAGAAGTGGGGCTGGGATCTAAACTTAAGTAGCCAGACTCCAGCATCAGTGCTTTCAACTGCTACCCTATTCTCCCTCTGACCAGTATAGTCTTTTCACAGGGAAGGTCTTGGGAATGTGGGTTAAGAAGGTTATGGAACACACTTGTGACTCTGAGTACACACAGGGCTCAAATATCCTAGACCCAGGGACAAATGTAAATGGCACGTTCATTAACAAAGAGGATTGGGGACCCATAGAGGATAGGAATGAGAATAGAGAAAACAAGATAGTGCAGGGAACACTAAGGAACTGGTTAGATTTTTGTGCCCCTTGAACTGAGATGGGAAAGGTAGACAGAAGACGAGTCTTAGTTACATCCACAGTTCTTTAAAATCAGGGTAGCCTCCATGGGGTTGAGGAGGCGTGGTCCCATATTAGGTATCTTATCTTAGATCCCAACCTCAGCCCCTTACCCCTACACTCCTGTCCTCTGAACGCCCTTACCTTTGCAGGTCTTCCTGTCTGGCTGCAGCATGAAGCCCACAGGGCAGCTGCAGTGGACACCCGTTGCCGCATCGTGGCACTTACTGTCACAGCCCCCGTTGTTGACAGCACAGGTCTCTGTTTAGGAGGGAGGCAGGAGATGGCAACCAGTTATGGGGCTGGAGGACTCCCAAACTCTAAGATAATGGAGAGCATAGAGGCCCAAAGGGAAGGCCTCAGCTGCCTCCCTGTGCTTTAGGAGCATCAAGCAGAGGCTCCCAGCCCCCATCCCCTCACGAGTGCAGCCAAGCAGTCCACTTCCCTGCCCCCCTACTTGATTGAAACAAGGTGGACAGCAGTGAGGCAGGTACAAGCCAGAGCTGTCAGGCAGGAATGTGCTGAGGGGGTGGAGGAGGTGGAGAGGGGAGGGCGCAAGGAGGGATGGGAGCTAATCGCTGCCAGGGAACAAGAAGGGACAGACAAGAGTTTCCTCCTCTGTCTACTGACTATCTATTTGGTGGGGGAGGTGGGGGGAGTGGGTCATGGTGGGACATTCTTGGGAGGAGTGAGCCTGGTGATTCCTAAGACATTTGAGGGATGACCATCAATTCTTCCTCCTTGCCCAGCTGTCTTAAGAAAGACCCTAGTTCCGTTACTGACTGGTCATCCTCAGAGGAGACAGCACCTACTCGGTCATTTCCTAGCCCCTTCCAGGCCACCTCCGGCTCCTTCTGAGCCCTCCTTTTAGTACCAGATGGAGGTAAGCTGGCTGTTCTGTTGTAACTTTCCTAATTCGAAGACTGGTTTAGGGGAGGTTAAAGGAGGGGGCACAAGAAGAATCAGAGAAGGAAAGGTATAAGAAGACAGGTGAAGGAGAGAACCTCAGAGCTAAGGGTCTCCTGTTGCCCCCCTCCCCTTGACTGGTAAATTTTCCTTTCACTGAGAGGTTAGAGTAGGGGAAGTATGGATAGGTCACTCTCCCTATTTTCTGAATTCAGAGTAGGAGAAAAACAGGTTTAAATTGCAGCCCAGGAGTGTCAGGTGAGCCAAGGGAAAAACCATCAGCTCAAATAGTGCAAGGCCCTAACACAGGGACTGTGAGGAGGTGAAGGCCATCCTCTGGGGGACCTAGAATTCTCTCATTAGACAAAATCTCAAGACCCTGACCTCCACTAGAGAAGAGAGGTGAGTGGTCCTTAGAATCAGGAGAACTGATGAGAAAGGCATCAGAGACTACTATCATCTTGAATCTTTTGACTCCTAAAACTCTGGTCTCACCAAGGAGACCGCCAAGGCAAAGGCACCAGAAGAAGGCCAGCTCTTCTTGTCAGTCCCTGGTCATGCCCTGGTCCCTCAAATGCCCAGGTTTGGGAGCAGCCACAGTGTGATCTCCTATGTGCAATTCCCACTTTAGTCTCTCCTGAGGTTCCTCAAGATCATGGAAGGAACGTGGGAGGGAACCTTGAGTTAGGGCTCTGAGCCCAGCCATCCCCTCCAAGAATGTTCTTAGCATAAGAAGAGGTCCCCCAAGCCCTGGAGCAGGGAGAGGGGAACAGAGATCATGTGCCAAGTCCAGGTAGATTCTGAGGGATCCAGGATGGGAAGCAGCAGAGCTGGCACAATGTCCATCCCAGGTTGACAGAAAGCTAGGCATAGCTGCCCGCCCCTATAGGATAGTGTTCTCTAGGGCAGGGTTGGGGCAGCAGGATGGCCTGGCTTCAACCTTTGCTTTTCAGGTCACAGTATTAAAATTACAACTTACTCTGCACCAAGAGCTTACTAGATGCTCTATATGCACTATCTCAGTCATCACAACAACCCTAAGGGAGGACTCATCCTCCCTATTTTACAGAAGATAAACAGAGGATCAGAGAGGAAAGTAGCTTGTTTAAAATCATACAGTTAGAAGGTGGCAGAGCCAGAATTCAGACTCAGGTCTGTCTGAACTCACATGTCATGCTCTACACCATTATGATGGAAGAGGCTGGTGAGTGATGCTGGGACTGTGCGCTAATGTGGGTAAGAAGCCCCAAGGAGAGGATGACATCTAAATCCTAGCCTGCCCCTATCGCAGGTGGCACAGTGGACACAATGGGTAAGTGGAGCTGGCTGGGTCTTCAGCTGTGTATAAGGCAGAGAAAGGGAGGGAGGCAGATGGTTGTTAGAAGGTGGGTGAGGGAGAAGGTGGAAGGAAGGAGCAGGAAAGGAGAGAAGGAGGGTGACAGGATCAAAGAAAGACAAAACCAACATGAAGGCTACTGGGCCAGCTCTTGGGGACTCCGGAGACACTCAGTGAGTGGGTCCAGTACCCAGGCTGCCAGGGGACCCCTGCTGGCAGGCTGGAGCCCAGACAGACTGGGTCCAGTGGGCATGCGGTTAGTGGGAGCCCCAGCGGGTTAGCCCTTCCCCTAGCAAGCCAGTGAGAGCAAGCGGAGAGAGCAGACATATTTACCATTAGAAACGGCCTGAGGGGGGATGTGCTGCTCTAGCCGCCTTTCCCCTGTTTGACATTGTAAAAAAGCTGTTTAGATGCTGGGCAGGAGCCACTGTGGCCCATTGTGCCCCCAGGCCACGCCCCCCTCCAACCCTGCAGGCCCAAACCACTAGTCCCAGGTGACTAGCCCTGTGACTCCAAAACTTCACTCCCCAGCCTTGTCCTGCCTGGAATCCTCAAAGAAGCTGGGCTCTCACCAAATGACTGATGAGAAACTGAGTCTCAGAGAAGGGCAGTCATGGGCCCAGTACCACACAGCATGCCAAAGGCAGAGCTGGAATCTAACCTCAAATCTTGTAAGCTGCCCACCCACCCTTTCTGCTAAACTATACTGCCCTCAATCTCCCTACCAAATCTGAATGTCCTGATGGCCCCAAACAATGAAGTGTCCTCCTACCAGGGCTGGGAAGAAGAATGAGGTGCAGGGCAAGGTAAAATAAGTTCTCTTGGAGAAGAGGGAGAGGAAGTCAGAAAGAACATGGCTGTGAACCTTAGAACAGCCTCGTTTGCTCTCTCCTACCTCACTTAGCTGAGGCCTAGAAGGCAGAATGGGTCTTGCATTAGGGAAGAGCTCAAGCTTAAAGGGTATTTTCAAAAGCAGCCATGCCCAGGACCATCTGAATAGAAAGGAACCTGAGTGGGACCTGCGCACAACTACGGGCCCCGAGCTCTGTCCTGATACATGCAGCTTTTCCTTGGGGACTGCGTGCAATTTCTTTTGGGAGACTCTGGGGATGTGTGACTGTGTCTAGGGGATGGTAGGAGGTTGGAAAGCAGAATTAGATTTATGATGGAAAAATTAAAGGAGCTGGAACAATCAGCCTAGAGAAGGCAACATGAAGACCTAAAAATGTTCCAAGCTCTTTGAAGAGTTAGTTCAGAGGGAAACACGTAGCAGGTAAGGTTTTAATTAGAGAACTTCAGAACTGTGTGCACGAGTCTCTGGAGCAGGTACCTGAGGGAGAGCTTTAAGAGCATCATCTGTTCCCCTGTTCTTGTGTCTGGGGGAAAGACGGTGCTGTCTGCAGAGATGGAATAGGTCTCTGGAGTGAGATGGAGGAGAGTCTGGTTCTTAAGCTGAATGTCATGTCTCTGATAGATGCAGAGTAACTGTGTTCACACCTCCCCACCCCCAGCATGTTGTAGCCCACGAGGTGAATGGCCATCCATAAGTACTGTGCCCACAGAACAAGCTCACCCCGTGCCTGGCTCAAGGCACAGCCTTTCCCCCTGCCCAAACTCTTTTATTTCCCACTTCTCCAAGGAGACACTCATCCCATCATCTTTTTCAGTACTCTGTGAACATGTAGCAACTGGCCTTCATGAAAGACCTAAAGGCTTAGGGAATTAGGAATTACATTTAAGAAATTAAACCCATCTATGGGACCTGAAGATATGTGAGGTAAGGCTTAGCAAGTCAGGGAAAGGGATCCAGGTGTTAAGGCCGCAAATCAGGACAAGAGGGATGGAAGGTTGGAGCTGGTGAGGAAGTGAGAGGGCCACAGGCAGAGCTGAGAGGGAGTACCTCTGGGATGTGAAGGAGAGAGAAGGAAATGGGGGGCTGAGGTGAGGGGAGTGGAAGAGGGGTTTGTAGGAGGAGAGTGAGGAGAGAAAGGATAAAGAGGAAAAAGATACCTGGAGTCAGGAAACCCCATTTGTCAGTTCAGGGCTGGCTGTTCCGGGAAAGAGCGCTCTGTCCCACCCTCAGTTCCAGGTGGGGACAGCCCGCCATGACAGCTCCCATCTCACCGCACCGACCAGCCAGGGCCTCCGGTCAGGCTTAACCCTGCACTGCCCCAGACCTCCTCCCCTCCGTCGGCCATAGCCTTGGTCAACAAGAACCACTGCTAATTATTCCCAGTTTGGCAGCACTTTGTCCTGGATAAAGAGGTTGGCGAGGCTCCGGGCGGTGAGGCAGTGGAACCAACAGGTGGGAAAGGAGAAGAGGGTCAGGTGAGCGTGTCAATCCCTCAGAGTTGTCCCGCACTAGACCTTGCATTGTTTGAATCTTCAACTCAGTCACCAATCATTTTGTGCCCAGCAGCTGGGCTCCACGTGCACCCCGCTGCCTTGGTTCCCAAGGGCCCCTGCCCCATCCCCACTCACAGTTGGACTGAGTTCTCCCCTGGCCTCACCCACCGATGCATGTCTTCCCGTCGGTATGGAGCACAAACTTGACATGGCAGCCGCACCGGGGGCCCTGCTCTGTGTCATCGCATGTGTGCTGGCAGCCACCGTTACCATAGTTGCACGTCACTGTGCAGAGAGGGCAGGAGGCCTGTCAGCTTGCTTCTCCCTGGGTACCACAGTTCTCCGTAACACAGTTACTGGCCCTTTTATCTGGTTGCCTCTCCCAAGCTCCCTTTTCCTCCCACCTCTTGCCGTTGAGGCCCCACACCCCTCCCTTTGTCCCCTGTCTCCCCATGTCTCCCACTGCCATCCCAAGTATCTCACATTTACAATCCCGTTGGTTCTTGGTGAGCTCGAAGCCAGGGCGGCATTCACAGGCAATCCCCCCTTTGGGTGTCTCCCGGCAAATGTGAGCACAGCCATGGTTCTTGTTCATGCAGTTCATTCCTTCTAAAAGGGAAGAGGTAGGGAGTGACTGCTCCGTACTTCTGGACGCCTAGAGGAAGAGGAACTAGAGCGGGTATATGGGGCCTAGGAAATCGGGAGAATTCCACCGAGGCTGCCATACAGAGAGACAGACTCTTCCCCTCACAGGCTCCCTGTCCTGCTCACAGAGCTGGGTGCTAATGAGCAGAGCTCAGAGTTGTTCTGAATGATGTATAGGTATCGATACCCTGTTCCCCAAAACTTGCATGATCACCCTCCCCCTCAAACAACCAAAAGCTAGTATCTAATAGATGCCCAGCACTGTGTTAGGTTCTGGGTGGATTTAGGAAGGACGCATATATGAGATAAAATATGAGACATGATCTCATTCCTCAAAGAGCTTACAGCCAAACTGGGAAGATAACATAATGTGAGTGGGGAGTAATTAGTACAGATAATAACTATATGATTTTATTCAAAGAATATTTATTAAGCTCCCACTACATGCAGGGCAGTATATTAGGTTCTGGGGATACAAAGATGAATTGGACATAGTCCCTGCCCTCAGAAATGTCACAGTCTGGGGGAGAGAGCCACAGAAACAGAGAACATATACTCCACTATTTTTGCCTGACCCTCCCAATCCAATCCAAGGAATAAGGCATCGGGGAGGCTCTCTCAGATAACAGCAGCTTAGAGCTCAGTCCTTTACAGTTAATTAATATGTCCACCTCAGATCTGGGCGCAGAGGATGCCCCATAGTAGCCCCAATCCCACACTGACTCTAACCTCAAATGAATTTACCCAGATTTTGCTCTAAGACAAACTGTCTGTCCATGGAGCCCGTAGGATGTGACTAGGTGGAGGGACAAGAGAAGGAGTTAGTGGGGTTGAGAACTGAGAGTGAGACCGAGGGGGTATTGAGGGAAAAGGTTCTGAGCAGATGGAGGGAGGAGCCTGGGAGCGCAGGGCTGGGCCCTCCCAGGTCATGGGCTGACCTTCTGGCCGCTGGATGCAGGTGTGCTGGTTGTCGCTAAGGAAGAAGCCTTCCCGGCAGTGGCACTCGTAGCTGCCCATCATGTTGACACAGCTCTGCTGACAGCCACCATTGCCCTCGGCACACTCGTCCACATCTGTGCAGGACAGTGGATGCTGAGGCCGGGGGGTGCGGGCCAGGGTCCAGGTTGTGCCCTGAGACTTCAGCACCAAGGGCTGGGAGCAATCTTAAGAATCTAGAACACACACTTCCCCCACCTCTCCAACCCAACACCCAGCCTTAGGCCAAGCAGAGCTCACCCACTGATGAGCTCCTGTTCCACTGCTATGAAGAGGCCACCCTAAGAGGGCAGAGCTGGGGAGGTAAGCAGTGGGGAGGGGCCGTTTGAACACGGCTCGCTTAGGTGAAGACTGGCCCCCCTTTCCCTAACCTGTTCACATTGGGTCTGAGGGCAGAGGTGATCAGGAAAGAAGACAGAGCAAGAACAGAGATTAGACTGGGAGAGGAACTGGGGGCAGCTGGTTGTGATTAGCAGCCAGGGAATCAGAGAACCTGGGAAATGGCTCCTTGTGCAGGGAGAGCTATGGCCGTGGTGAGGAGGTCAGAGGGGCAGAGTGGACGAAGGCAGGAAGGCTCAACTCCTTGCGGGGCAGGGACCATTTCTGTGGACAGGCCACGGCCCTGTCCTTCCTCCCCTCCCTCCATGCCTGGGCTTGCTGCCATATTCCCTAGCCTTTCTCCTATTTTGGTTTAACAAAACAAAGTCTGGTATCTTGGCGGGGAGGGGTGGGGGTGAGAGCTGCCAGGTCACACCCTCATCACCACCCAAAATCACCACCCCCAGGTCCCAGAGCCAAGCTCATCCTTGGGCTCCCACTTTAATGCCTTGACTCCATCTATATGCTACTTACTGCCCTCTCAAGTCCATAGCCCTTCTCAGTTTTCCTTGGCCCAGGAAGCATGAGGGAGACTGGTCCCCACATGGAGCAACTAGAATCTGGGTTCCTGAGCACTTCATCTGCCCACCTCTTCCCATCCTCTCTGCTGAGCCCTGAAACCCTGACCTTTCTCCTTCTGGCCAAGGGCCAAGGGCCAAGGGCTCCGAATCCAGCAGGCTCCTGCCTGGGAGAGGCACCTGTTAGGAAAGCCAAGGCGCTATACTTTCCTTTGCCTTGTTCTTGTCCCTACCCCTCTGTTGTCACACTCCTGACGTCCCCGTATTCCCACTCTTGCCCCATCCCACAGTCCACCTGTCTTTGTTCCCTTCTATTCCAACCTTGTGACTTTGCTACTCTAGCCAAGTTCTTTCTTCTAATTCTTTCTTCCAGGCCCACTGAAGGCATGGACGACTTACTCAGGGTTCGCCTAAAAGCCAAAGATAGGGTCGAGATTTTGAATTCTAACCTTAGGGTTAGGGCTAGATAGACCTTTGCAATCTCTGACCCCTTCCATACCTACTTGTTTTCTTATCCTTCAAGTTGGTTTTATAAGGAAACAAGACTTAATGAGAGTTGAGGGCCTAGGGAGGTCAAAGGCGACCAAAGAACTCAGAAGCTAATATTCACAGTCCTGTAGGTAACTCACTGTCCTGGTCCAAGTGTCACAATTTCTCTTTCTGAAGGAGTTCCCAAAGAGGCCCTCACAGGTGACTGGGCAGACAAGAAATGAGGTCCTTCTTTGGTAGCTACAGTGGTAAGTGAGGTGGCCGGGGCTGAGGGTAAGGGCCCAGCAGGGATCGGGGTTTAGAAGCCTGGGTTGGGAGTGAAAGCTTATAAGCTTGGTCCAAGGATGGAATGTGACTAGATTTAGAGGCTACCCTGTAGTAAGGAGGCTCTCCTAGGCCAATGGGACCTCAGATAATTCATCTGTTTAGTCAGGTGGGAGTGGGGAAGCAGCCTAGCCTGCTTTTCTGAGCATCATTTCTCTTGCTTCTCTTCCTTTCCTGTTCTTCTATTCTTCCAGTATCCTGTATCTGTTTTGGCACGAGAGAAAGAATTTGGGGAACAATGCCCAGGGTTCACACCTCAAATCCCTTTCTGCTATGGTCTTCAGTTTTTCTACTTGGGGAAGAATCTGATATGGTCCCAAAAATTTTCTAAATGATAGATACCAAAGTTGAGTTTAGTTCCCTAGAGATGCTTGTCTCGCTGATCCAGTTCCTGAGACAAAGGAGGTCAGGTCAGATAAAGGCCTCAGAAGAGAGGAGAGGGTGAGCCTGGAGATTGCAGGAAGAGCTGGGAGAAAACCAGCCTTTACAGTCAGAGGCTCCCCAGGGCATAGGGAAGCAGCAGCAGCAGCAGCAATAGCATCATCATCATCGAAGACATTCTTCTTGTTTATTGAGCATCCACTATGTGCTAAGGATTGTACAGTGCTCTTTACACATGTCTTTTCATGATAATTCACCCAGAAGCCCTTTGAATGTGATATTACCATCCCCATTTTAGAGATGAGGAGTTGAGATTCTCAGAGATTAGTCACTTTGCCCAAGGCCCGACGGCTAGTAAGTGGCAGAGCCAGGATCTGTCTGGAGCCAAATCCTCTTCCCACCATACTCCACCCGTATCTAACCCCACTACTGTCATCTCCTGGCCCTTGCCCTGGGAGCACTTTCTGGCAGCATCTTAGGTGTTTTCAGCAACAGGCTTATCTCATCCTCAGTGCACAGTCTCAAAGAGAAGGCTGACCCCATTCTCTATTTTGTGGGAATACAGTCTCCTTGCCTGGGAAATGGAAAATGCTAAAAACACCTTCTTCCCCGCGAGGCTGCCTCCCACCCACATCTCCTGTCCCTTGCTCACCCAGACAGTTGTGTCCATCATGTGCCAGGTGGAATCCATCATAGCAGGTGCATCGGTAATTGCCAGGGATGTTGACACAGTCGTGCACACAACCTGCATTATCCTCTCGTTCACACTCATCCACATCTGTGGGCAAAGAGGAGCTGAAGCAGCTAGACCTACCTGCCCTTCACCATCCACCCCTTGGCTCAACTTTGTGGTGGTTTTTAAAAAAATATCTATCACCATGTGTGTGTGTTTGTGTGTGTGTGTGTGTGTGTGTGTGTGTTTACATAGTTACTTTCATAGCCTACAAACCATTATGTATTTTATTCCTTTCATCTAAACTTAAGTCATAAACATTTTCATGTTTCCACCCAGTCTTTCTAATTACTACTGTACATACTGTACATTCTATTGTGTTGCTATATCATAATTTGTTAATCCTTTTTTCTCTATTGTTAGGTTCCTTCCATTTATTTCACTATCATAAATAATGCATCAAAGAATATCTTCTCCCCTATATTGTTTCTTTGACTTTCCTTTGAATAAGTTTCTAAGAGTAAAATTCCTGGGTCAAAGGGTAAAAATGCCTTTTAGGATTCCTGTTAAGTATGACAAAATCACTTTTCAATTTATAATGTCAGCAGGAATTAACAAGTACCCTGTCCACTGAAGTCTTATCAACACTGAAGGTCATAAATTTAAAACAACATCTCGAGACTGCTTTAATTTGCATTGCTTTAATTATGAGAGGAAGGTGTGTTCGTTTACAATATAAATTTTCCCTGGGATAAACTGTTCTCGTCCTTCGCGGGCATGGTATAGAGGTCTAAAGATGGAGGTTCCAATGTCAGGGAACTTCAGGCCTCAGTCTCATGATTCTGATCCCCCACCCAGCCCAGTTTGTCTGGCTGTGGACTGTTCCAAACAGGGCTTCAGCCAGCCTATATGGTGCCTTTGTACAAATTAGAAAATGGCTCCCTCTATGGAAAGACACAGTTCCACCCCACCCCGCTTACCCACCAACCTCCATCCCCATGCCAATGAGCATTGCAGGCCTTCAGGTAATGCACAGTGTGGCCAACGGCAGGCCGCAGCACTGGTTTCCCCTTCTCAGGCAGGTCTGCCTTCTCCAGGTGCCCACCCGGCCTCACCTTTGCAGTGTTTACCATCCCCTGTGTAGCCAGACTTGCAGATGCACTTGTATGACCGTTGGGTGTTCTGGCAGATAGCATCGATGTGGCAGTTGTCGGTTCCCTCCACACACTCATCCACATCTGCCAGGGGCACAGAGAGTACATGAGACCCTCTGTTGGTGCCTCTGAAGAGTGTCCTGAAGGTGGTTCCCCAGGGGCAAAATCCCTTCTCCTCTAAAATAAAGACAGTGACCCCTCCAGAAGCAGGTGCTTTCCCACACCCCTGTGATTTCAGGTGGCTAGCCTCTGTAATTTCAGGAATTCAGAAAGAACCTTCACTTCCCTCAAAAATACTTAATCCACAATGACAGCGAACATTCCATCATTTGAAATACTCTTTGATTTAAAAACAAATAAAAACCCTTGGACTGGACAGCAAACTTAACTTGATTAGAAATATTCAACCTAGTGTGGATTAGTTTACCTTTCTTAGGAGCAAGCTTAGAGGGAGAGGGAAGAGAAAAGGCATGGGGACAGTAGCCTCTGGGAAAGGGGCAGAGTCCAGCAGCCTTTGGTGATTAAAGGAGGAAGGGAGACAGGGCATCTGAGAAATTATCTGCCTCACAAGTCTGCTTGAGACCAGGCCTGCTTCCACTTGCCCACCATGGCGCCAAGAATCTTTAGAAGAAAGAAGCTCCATCCTGGAAGATTTCCTTGGCTCCTGTGCCGTCAACACCACGGGGACCAGGAACTGGCGGGGCCAGCACCAACTATCTGAAGTCTGATAAGTGCAGCCCTTGTGGCTCTCCCGCTGACTAAGGCAGGCTCATCTATCCCGCCACCCTGAGCTCTTTCATCCAATGTCTGGTGCTCCACTCTCTCTTGGCCCTCGCTCTGACTGGAGGCGCCACTCACAAAGCTATGCTAAAGGATGAGGCCACGCAAGATCCAGCAAAAAGAGGATGGTTCAGAAAGGACATAGTAAAGAGAATCATTTATTGCTTTTGGGCAAAAAAGACTCCAATTTCTGAGGCAATGTTAATGGTGTCCCTAAAGCTGAACCGAAATAAAGAAAAACGTTTCATTCAGCTGCCAATGCTTTGTAAGATGTTTGTGTAAGGTACTATACTGAAGGCTGTGAATGCTCCGAGGTGACTGAGCCCACCCAAAAGGAGAGACAAATAAGTAACATGAAGCAGGATGTGGTTAAGTGCCATGAAGCATTAGAGATGAGGTGAGTGGGTGCTTAACCCTGGCTGCACGTTAGAGAGCCACCCCCAGAAATTCAGGTCAACTAGTCTGGGCTGGGGCATGGCCATCAGTATTTTTCTAAAGCTCCTCAGGTGAATCTGGTATGTATCCGCGCTTGAGAACCTCAGTTAAAATGACGATCAGAGGAAAAGAGACTATTTCTAGCTGCGAATTGGGAAACCCAAGATAGTGTATGAGTAGCAATCTGCAAGTAAAAAAATCAAGACCCAACTTTGAAATGTGATCTGTGGACTTTAGAATTGCCTGGCTTTGTTAAAATGCAGATTCTTAGGCCTTATCACTGACCTATGGAATCCAAATCCTTAAGGTGCCTATTTTTTACTGAATGAATGGATGAGTGGACCAGTAATCATTCCAATTTATAGACACCCATAAGTCCTCGCTTGAAAAAGTTAACTCTCCTCAGTTTTCATATTTCGAGAAGTACTCTGGTGGGGTAGGATTGAGGAAGCTTCCTGGAGCTGAGAAGTGAAATTTGGAAGACTGCCCCCAAACACCCTGCCTCAGATCTTTTGGGGTTCTTTTCAGCTCTGCACTCTATACTTCAACTCTCTTGGACTCCTCTGCAGCAGTCCACAGTGGCCCCCTGATTCTAATTGCTATAATTCACACTTATTCTTCACCTCACTCAGGCCCTGAAATCATGATGTCTGCCCGCTGGCCTACACTGGGAAGTCATCCCAAAGTGAGAGAATAGAGAAGGAACATGGAAGACTAGTTCAGAAGAGAGGGCAAGAGGACCTCTGCTGATAATAAGAGGCTGAGTGGAGAATCAGTTTGTCCAACCAATGAGGAGAAAATGGTACCAAGAAATGTACTATCTTAGAAAGAGGCTAGGCTCTTGAACCAGTCAGGCCCAGATTCAAGTCTAGATCTACCACTCTCTAGGGAGTTTTTTCTGATTCTCTTATTTCTTCCTCCTTAGAATGGAGATGATCAGACCTCCTCATGAGAATCTGTTAACAACTGATGAGATAATTTGTGTAAAGTAGTAGAGTGTCTGGTAAATAGTAGGTCCCCCATATATGGAAGCTTGAGGTGGTAAGTATTAAATCACTGGTTCAAACAACAGATGCTCGAGGATTGTGCTGTGTAAGATGGTGGACACCGGGCACATGTGGATATTTACATTTAAATTAATTTAAAATTCAGTTCCTCAGTTACAGTAGCCACCGGCAAGTTCTCAACAGCCCTCTGTAGCTAATGGCTATCATAGTGTTCAGCACAGATATGGAACATTTCCAACACCCAGGAAGTCCTATTGGACAGCGCTGCTCTAGGAGTTCTGAAAAAGGGATATGCCTGGGCCTGGGTGGAGGCAAAAAACTTCCCGAGGAATGGGGTTCAAGTTGGGTTTCGGAGGTTGGACAAATGTTAGACAAAAGAGGAAAGAGGAAATATCTAGTGTGGTTAAATGTGTAAAGAAAGACAGGGCACCCGGAGTTGGTCCTTATTCTGTGTCCCCATATTTAAACATGCCCTCCACAGTGGGGAAAAATATTTTTTAACAACTAATTCCAAACTTGAAATGGCTTGAGGTTTAGTTTTATATGTTCTTGTGGGGTCCCTGGAAGAGGAAGGACTGGATAATCACCCCCTTCCCTGGGGTAACCCTTGGGAGTCTTTGAGGAAGGCACGGGGCATTGGACAATCCCAGTGACTGATAATCATCCTGTTCATCCCGCTTGGAACTCTCTTCTTCTGTGTCCCTCCATCCTTTCCCCAGCAACCAGCAAGGTGACCTGGAAACTCATCTGGAAGCTTCTTCTCTAGGCCTTCTCAGAGGTAGACGTCTGTCTGCAGAGGCCAGTGCTTGACTAGGGTCTGCATCCGGCTCTCTGGGCCCCCCAGCTCTGGCCTTTGCCTCTAATTCAGTGCCCACCTGTACTAGGGTGGACCCTGAGGCTAACTGCAACAAGCCCAAGCTTCCTGGCAGAGGCTTTAGATTCTTCCAGCAACTGTGCTTTCCCTGCCATTTTACCCGTCTCCCTCATCTCTCTGCTCGCAATGCTTATCCTTCTCCAGCAGGGTCTTTCTGCTCTGGAAGACTTTATCTCCTCTCTATTCCCTCTATGACAACTAACCATTCTATCCCTTTTGACACATTCACACACATCTCATTCTTCACATTTAAGATGCAGTCCTCTTTTCTCTTCTTGGCCACACTGAGCCCAGCTTCTCCAATCTGGCTCAAAACTGTCTTCCCCAAAGCTCTTCCTGGTAAGCCCTATTCCTCATGAGTCTCTGGTCCTAGGGGACTCAGTTTGCCTCAGCTCACTTATAGCTATGGCCGAGTTGCTCTGCTAAGGCTTTAAAGCAATCCTGTGTGGTATGTTCTACTTTCCTCACTGAGGAAGGGACCCTTCAACTATTTGGAAGGAATCTTTCAAAGCAGAACAGGCCTAAAACAGAGCTCTGAAATAGGGCCCCAAATTATATCCAGCATCTCCTCCTTTTGCCAGTTCGTTCTTTCAGAGCTCCCTCCCACCACATCTGCCCACCCACAATTTGTCCGTACAGGGATCCTGTCAACACCCACGGGCACAGTCTCATCTTAGCACATTCTCTCAGGGTACAGGTGTTTACTAGCTGGCATTAACAAACCAGTTGATGCTGTTGGGCATGGATTGCTTTAGACCAGTAGTTCTCAATACTGGCTGCACACTGAGATTCCCTGGGGACATTTTAAAAAGTGCGACTGTCCAGGCACTCTGCTCGACCAGCTGTATCAAGATTTCTAAGGTGAGGCTGGGCTGCTGTTCTGTCTTCCTTTTCCCAACTCAGGTAATGTGAATAGACTCGTTGCTCAAGCTGGGAAGAGACTGGGGCAGCGACATGCCAGAGTGTTTGACAGAAGGGGTTCTGGAGTGATATAGTGTCAGTTCAAATGCCACCTCTACCCACGGCTGTGTGGTCCTGGTCCTGGACTGCCATGAGCATCAAATGAGTTAAGACTTATCAAATACTTAGCACAGCAGTGCAGGCATTTAGTAAGTGCTCAATAAAGGTTCACTATTTTTAGTTCTAACTTTCTACCCAGTATCCTTTCCGAATCCCTCTCTTCCCCGCTTCCTCTTATCGAAGCCCCATTTCAAGGCCTGGTGTGGGGAAATGCAGCACCAGGGGAGCATATGATGGTACAGGAAATCTGCAGGGATTTCCTTAAAGTTACATGCTCCATTGCCTACTCCACCCCATTGCTGGGAACTGCCCGAAGAGGAGGGTGAAGTGGGTTAGGAACCAAAAAAGTGCACTCCATAATCTATCTGACAGTCTCTGTGAAGACTCTTCTTTTGTGGCCCTACCTAGCCCCTGGCACTAGGCTGAATTGGGGGAGAGTGGTGGCTGCAGAGATACTATGGATGAGCCAAGACCTCCCTGCCTCGCCCTCTCCTGGCATGAATGCACAGGTCTGTAACTGTAGCAGCTTTTCCCCACGCCATCCTACGTTTCTTCTGGATTTGCTTCAGTGCCTAGCAGAACGCTCCAAAAACTCTGCTAAATGTAGGGAGGTAAGGTGGAATGGGCTGGGGAATATGAGTTAGAGGGCCGACCAGAGAGGGTGGATTATGATAACATAGGCAGTCCTAAGATTCTCGTCTGAGGATAGGAAAGTGTATCCCAAAAGAGAAGCAGGAGGATCCCTAAGGAAACACTTCATCATTTCAAAATTTTTCCCAGGTCCGGCTCAGGAATAACAACAAAGGGAAATGAGCAGGAATGCAGATTGCACATAAGCAGATACCGTAGGCAGAGTCTTCCACCTTTACATTACCACAGGCAGTTACCTAACCACCTACAGGGGTGGGAGCAGTTATGGGCAAATTTGCTGGGCCCAATGAGGTCTAAAGCAGCCTGCCTGCTGTCCTAATGCACCCACATGCCTGTGACACCCTTTTTGCCCCAGCCAGGTTAGTCCAGGATGTTTGGTGCGCCTACCTCACTCTCTTCTTGTTCCATGTTTTAAAATCTCGCCCATCATGGAGGACCCAATTCAGGTGCCACTGCTGGGAAGCTACCAATGGCTGTTCCAGCCTTCTCTGATCTACTCTTTCTCTTAACTCCTAAGGCTTTTACTGTCAGGTTCTCTGATCACCTGACCAATTACTATCTTGTAATGCCTCTTATATGCTGCCTTGTATCATTGTTTAACTTTTAGCTTATGTGTATTATCTTCCTACTGAAACTGTAAGCTCCCTGAGGCCATGGCTTCTGAGTCTTTGAAACCTACACAGCAGGTAGAATAGAGTTAAGCATATTCATCCAACCATTCAACGAACAGTTACTGAGCATTTACAACATGCCAAGCACTGTGCTAGGTGATGGGCGTTCAGCAGTGAATAAGACTGACTAATATATTGAAGGCATTTAGTATATATTTGTTGGATGGATGGATGGGCTGGTGAGTGAATGGTTGAGGTCTGTATTTGTGGCATTCTCTCTGCTCTAGGTTACCACAGAGAAAAAGCTTGCTTTTTTCTTGTGACCCCACAACTGTTCTAGGTAGAGGAAGTTTAGTCTTAAGTTAAGGGTAGGGAGACAGGAAACTCTGAGAAGGGAGGATACCTGCTTAAAGGCACCCATTTGGTGATGCTGAGTCCAGAAGAGACTGGGACCAATAAATCTAGGATAAGATTCCTAGGGAATCCTATGGAATGCACAGGATCTCAGGGTCTTCATATGTTACTCGCGGTTGTTCAGGCACTTCTTCTGAGCATCCTTGTCAGATAGATGTTCCCCAGCTTCAGTGCTAACACCTGATGACAGGACACCAGGGGCCCCTTGAGACTAGTGTTCCATTGCTGGTCCTGATCGGTTCCCTGATCTTTTCCTCCATGTTGCCTCCCACATCTAAGTAACATCCAAAGTAGAACCAGCCCAGGCTTTGAGCAAACAGCTAGTGCTCCCAGTCCAGTGCTCACTCACTTTGGCCATGACACTCTAACCTGCAGTATGTGCACATGTACCTGCATATGTGCATATCTACTCTACCTCTTGATCAAAAGGGCAACTAGGGAAGCTGGCAGAGCCAGGCTTCCCAGCTCCAAAGTGTCTTCCCTACCTGGAACTGGGACTCTGTTACCTTAGCTAAAGCCTGGGCACATCCTCAGCCTGGACACAGCCTAGGCAGGGGTGAAGGAGGCCTGGAGAGAGTCCATGAAACCACACAGATGACCCCAAAGAGAGAAGACAGAGCACTTTCTTTTTAAAAAAGTACCCTTCCCTCTTATACGAGTTTGGCCTGCTTGACTGAAGAGCCAGGAAAAGTATTTGGTGGCTGAAGACTGGAAGGGAGTGGGGCTGGCCCTGAGAGCCTCGTCACCCATCAGGGGGCCCTGACTGAGTTTCCCTCTGAAGGTCCACCTTCCCCCTAATCCAGCTCTTTGCTCACTTGAATGTACCATTAAATAGACATGGATTTTCTCCTTTTCAGCGTGGACTAAACCAACAACCGTGAGTCAGAGGCCTTTAGAGGATAGGTAGGGCAAGGGGTGGTGGAGGTGGGAAGGAAAGCAAAGAACATCGCAGAGGGAGAAGCAGGGAGGCAGGCAGTGGGCAGAGGCAGGTTCCAGTTTCATCATGATCATTCTTATCGATCTAAACTGGTGGAAAAAATAACAACATAAGGAACGATGATGTCACATGATATGTAATTCCATTAAGTGTGCAGTGATGTCACATGATATATAATTCCATTAAGTGTGCAAAGTTCTTCCACATAGGTTATTTCATTTGGTTCTCGAATGGTCCTGCCTCTCAATATATAGATGAGGAATAAGCCCGGAGAGGGAATCTCGGGAAAGAGCAAACAGCTAGTGCGGACTCAGGACCAGTGTGCTCCCAGTCCAGTGCTCACTCACTACACACTGTCTTCTGTAAACACTGGAGGGAAGAATCCACACCTTAATTGTTGTTGTGCCTCCTCCCCCACAACTCAGCACTCAGTTCAGCATGAAGCAAACATCCAATACACAATCATGGAATTGCCTGGTAGGAAATCAACAGTGGGCATGCAGATGCTCTGAGGCTCTGGGCCTGGGGCAGCAGGGAGGAAGGCAGGGCTGACTGGCACACGGGGCTGACTGGCACACGGGGCTGACTGGCACACGGGACTGACTGGCACACAGGTGCACCATGGTGGGCACAGACAGAGTTGCAGTGAGGAAGAGGTGGGCAGCACGGCAGTGGGCAGGTGTCTCCTGCCCTTGGATTCACTATGCTGGGCCAAGCAGCTGGTTAGAAACAAAAACAAACACCAGGGATACAGGTTCCTGCTGTTAACAGCTTCAAACCGCCAGAGGAAAACTCCAAATAAATATAATTAGAAACCTGTAAAAACGTCCTCTCTGTAAACTTGCTCCCCAGGGTCTACCTTTTAAGCGCCCCCCTCTTTTCTCACCCCACCCCCAATGCCCACATATCCTGATACTCCACCCTCACCCAGGGATTCCTAAATCTGGTTCCTTGTTCTGGATCTTCCCTCCGCCTCAGTAGCTTCTGCCCAGGTCTTTCCCCAGCTTGTCACCATCAGTGACCAGATGTCGACAGCTGCTAGCCTGGGGTTCTGAAATCCATCCCCACCCTCCCCCGAGTTCTCTAGGGCTACGGTTACAGCCGCACGGAAACTGTAGGTAAGGGAGCCACAGCGCCCCTTTAGGTCATCATTCTGCCTATGGGGCCAAATCCAAGCATCTAATGGCAACTACAAAACGGTTTGAAAAGGGGAGATGTCTAGGTTGGAGCAGAAGGCAGGGAACCAGTCTTGGAGCTGAGAATATACAGTGTGGCGGGAGCAAGGGCTGGGGCCCTGGGGCCTCACCCAGATAGTATTCCGTTTCCAGAGCACAAACACTTAAGCTCCATTTCCCCGCACTGCTGGGTGTACGTACATTCACACGTACAGAAGCACTTGTTCTGCAGAGGCTATTTCCAGGGGGCAATATCCCACTTAAGGACAGAGGAAGAACTATCAGGTACTTGGGGCGCCAGAACCGGGTGGAGGAAGAAAGGAAGAGTAGCCAAGTGGTACAGACTTGGACAGGGAGCAGTGGAGCAGGGCCTGGGGAGAAGAGGGCCTGAGATTCAGGCGAGAAGCCTGGGGAGGCCGGCGGCAGGACTGAGGCTCGCTATGGTGTCTTCTACCTTCAGCATGAAGGCTTTTGATGAGATGTGCAGAACCTCAGCTGAAAAGGACACTTCTGAAACTCTAGTCCATTTTACAAGCGAGGAAGAGAATTTCAATTATTTCCTCAGAAGTTCCAATCCTTAGGCTCTGCGTTTACCTAAACCCACTGGCACTATACTCCCTACCCCATGCCATTTGGCGCTCGCGGTATGTGAGCATGCGCAGAGGAGAGCAGCCAGTCTGGTGACAGAGAGGCCATTAGGGTAGAGATTGAGGGTCCATGTCCCCTCTTAGCCCAGGTGACTAGCTCCTCTACCCCTCAAACATCCCTGGATTGTCAGCTGTGTTTTCCCCCCAAAGACCAGCAGTCCCTCTATTTCCAGACTCCTGTCTTATAACTGAGCCTGAAGAAGCTGTCCCCAGGTCTGGGCCTCTTGCGGGCACTGCCAGCCTCAGAGCAGCTCCACAGTTTCCAGCCCTGACAGGGACTCTTTCTTATAAGCGGTTATGTGCTAGGGGTATAGGACATCAAAAGAGGCCCACACCCTAACACTAGGAGATCAGAGCAGGGGGCAGGGAATGAAGTGACTTCAGGCGGCGAGCTCTTCCACCTCCAACTTCTCAAGAGGGTCTAAAGCCATCTGTTCCTTTCCTTCACCCCGGTTTAAGGCACTGGACCAAGCCAATCCACTTCTTTACTTCTCCAATGAAAACAAAACGCACAGTGCCCGGCTTCCTTTTTCCTCTTACGGGAGTACACGCGCGCACACGCACGCGCACACGCACACACACACATACACACCCCGAATCACACACATGCACGCTCACACATCCCAGTGAATGCACACCTCACATTCCCAAAGTCACACCCAGGGCCCGCTCTTTTTACAACAGGTCTCAGCTGCTGACATCTCAAACTAGTTCTCATGCTCTCCGATTCCTGAAGATTTTGGAAAATAATCTCATTTAGGGGTTCTTTCTCCGCCTGTAGGATTTCTGGCTTCCCGTGTCTTCTAGACCCCTCTCTCTTATTCCACCCTGCGGAGACGCAAGGAGATGAGGGGTAAGAAATGGAAAAGTTCTCCCTCCTCAGCTCTCCCCCCACCCCCAGGGGACATGTCACTGAGAGAAGAGAGGTCAAAGGGATTCCTGAGGAATTTCTAAGCAGTCCACCCCCTTTTCTACCCTTTGGAAAAGGTGGGGCGGAGGTAAGGGGCTTAGAGGGAATTGATTGAAGATCAGGCTCCACGAGCAAGGGGGACTGACTCTCTCCCCAGTGTGGCCTGGATGGGGCACGGGCAATACCCGGCTGCCCATGGGGCCACCCTCGCCCGCTGACACGGTTATGGTTTTCATTTCATATTTTGGAGGGAGGGGCTAGGAGGAACAGTCCCCTCACTGTAAGAGCTGGCCACAGGAGCCCAGGGAAGCGGGGAGGAGAGGAAACTGCCACATTAAAGAGGAAGAGAGGGGTGGGGGAAAGAAAGAGAGAGACACACATACACCCAAACAGAGACCTGGAGAGACGCATGGAGACAGAGAGACACTGTTTGCTGTCAGATGAACACTCTCGGTCCCGGGGATGGTGTTACTTGGAAACTCTAAATATATGACTTTATCAAGATTCTATCCCTAATGAGGAGAGAAAACAACCAGGTAAACTAAACGGCCAGGCTGGCTGGCTCTCCCTGAGCCCCTCCTGGGGGACAAGTTTTCCCCGGAGGCCAGGAGACCTTTCATTCAGCTGTAACCTGAGCACTACACCAGGATTAGGCTTTTTTAACCGCTCTGCACCACCACCCCCCACCCCCCAAAAAAAGCAAATTAATGCTTTTAAGTTAACAATTATCTTGGTTATCCAGTCTGTCTACTTTAAAATACACAGACAGGCACTTGAAAAACACTCAAAACCATGTAACCTCATGCTCACTCATTCTCCGTCACACAAGCTTACCCACCCACTCATCCACACACAGTTCTCAAAGGCACTAAAACAATCCGTATTCATGCTTAACAACTAAGTCACAATAGACACAGGCACCTAGCTGTGTCACATGTGGGTGATCCTGGTGAACCTTACACACGTACACACACACTCATTCACCTGTTCACTCAGGGCTCCCTTCCTTATCCGTCCCCTCTTCCCCATTCCACAACACTTTGGTTCTCCCCCTGGGGACTCTTGGGAGAAAAGGAACAGAGATCCAGAAATCCAGCGGAATAGTAACTGTGCAAGATACTTGCCAAGGGTATTTGTGTTTTAAAGAGCTGCTAGAGCTTCATTTAAAAGCATGTGGCATTGAATAGACACCTTATGGTACTGGTGATACCTAGGAGATCTGTTTGGGAGCAAGGGATGTCCACAGCACTCTGCCTATGGGTAAGGCTGCCCTGCCTGGTCAGTACTTGTCCTTCTTGGAGCACTGGCCTATATATTTGGGGCCAGAGACATCCCTCTCACCCAGTAAAGCTGTTATTTGGCGATCTCTGGCAGACCAGGTTGATAAGTTTCTCCTGAATAGCAGGGTCAAAAGTAGCTAAAATAATAGGCTTCGATTCTATGCCCAGCTAGACTCAGGGATCAGTAGGAACGAAGGTGCAAAACTAATTGCAGCCCAGTCAGAGCAAGTGTGGCCTGAATACGAGATAAGCAGAGGACAAAACTATTAGTCTGTAAGTTTCTTGAGGGCAGAGGCCTCCACTCTGGCTTTATTCCCCTCCCCACACCACTCCACCGTGCCGCCCCCCTCCCCCGCCACAGTACCCAGCAGGGTGTCCAATGAAAGAGGGAGCCCTAAAGTACCTTGGAGGGACTCAGTCCTTCTGTATCTGAATGATGAACTGATCTCCCAGGCTTGAAAGCCTTGGCTTGATGGCACCTGTCCCTTCCAGGAGCCTCCATCTGCCCCGGGAACCCCCTTGAATATACTGGTTTTTCTGTTCACCCCCAACCCCCCAGTCTCACTGGGCCACTACAGACACTGGCTCCAACTTGAAAGAGGTCCTTATCTTGTCTCTAGATTACTGCATGAAATCTGTTCCTTCCTTTAGACTAAACTCCCTAGCTAATTCCATGTTATGAGTAAGTCAGCACGCACTACAAAAGACAGCTTTGTTTATGAAGACACAAGCAAATCCACAGTGAGAGAAGGGCTGCTCCCAGGCTGGGGGTGGCAGTGGTAGTGGGCTGTCTGGAACCAGGACTGGAGAAGAAGCAGTCTGGGGTTGAAGGGCGTGGGGGTGGGGTCTGGTATTTGACAGCTGAGGGTCTCTAGTGTTTTGGTTCTGTTAAAGGAAATGTTGGAGGAAGAAGGGGGCAGTGGAAGAGGTAGTGTTTTGGGAGAAGAGGATGGCATTGATATAGCACCTTCTTTTTAACAGAGCGGGAGCCCATATAGTACAAAGAACAGCTTAAAAGTCAAGTGCTCAGGCTCTGGGACACAGCGACCTGACTGCCAGAGACTCAGGCTTCCCCAACTCCCAAGTTCAACTTTCTCTTCTGGCCCAGCCACCTCCACACCCCAGCTTGGCTTCAAGAGCCCTTGGGGATAACAGGCAGAGTCATATCCTCCTGGGCAAAGTCTTGCCATGAGGAATTTTCTTTTTGTCCATATAAATCTCCTCCTGGGTGAGGACACCATGAGGGAAGGGTGCAGCAAGAGGTCCAGGGGGAGGGGTGGCTGTCCCAGAGAACTGTAGTCCACCAGCCTGGTTTCTGCCAGCACAGCCTTGGGACTGGTCAAGCAATGAGCCTGGGGTCAGGGATGGGGGCGGGAGGGCCTCCCTCTCTCTCTTTAATTCCTAGAGGGATCCGTCAGAGCTCCACGGCCTGGAATTTTACTTTGTTATTTTAATGCAATTCTGACCTGGAATTAAATGGAATTGGAAACCCAAGGCTTTAATAAATAAATATTATGATAAGAAATGAAAGCCATGCAAGACGAAAGATTTCCCCCCAAAGAGGCAGAAATGCAACATTCTTGCAGGGAGCCGGAGTCACAGAAATTTTTTTCTCTTCTTCAGCCCCATACCACGCAGTGAGAGACAAATTGGTTTTTCCATAAAAGATGCTATTTTTCTTTAACATTTTTCTACTGATAAGACAACTTCGAAATTTGTCTAACTTTTCATAAGGGTTGAGGGTGAGGGAAAGAAATCTATGGCAGCTGAAAAGTTTTCATTCTCAGTCTCTCCAGGCCACAACTTAAGTTTCCGGGAATGTTTGAGAGAGTAGAAGATTCTCATACTTTTGGAGGACAAGAAGTCTTTCGAAGATGCTGCGGTGGCAGTGAAATAGGCAGACTTCTGAGGTGCGTGGTCACTTCTGCCCAGGGCCCCCCAAACTTCTCACTCATTCATGCCGCCCCTGGCTCTTCCAGTCCTTCGCCCGGGGCGCAATGCCCAGAGGTCAGGTCCCCAGCCGAAGAGTACGGGTGCACAGTGCCCGGTCCTGACAGCAAGCAGCACGCTTCCCAGCACCTGCCCTGCCCCTTGGAAATCGCACCCCAGCCCTTGGGCCCCGCAGCCCCGGCAGCCCCGCGGCCGCGCGCCCCTCCTTCCTTACCTTGCGCGGCTTTGCTGTGCTGGGCGGCACGGGCGTGGACCAGCAGGACGAGCAGGCAGAGCCCGGGCACGCGCCCCGAGCCCATGGCTGGAGCTACCCGCGGCCGGGCGGCCGGGGCGGGTCTCGCAGCCCCAGGAGGGCGGAAGCGGGCCGGGCCCCCGAGCGCCGGAGGGGGGAGGGGAGGGAGCGCCCCTCCGGGGCCGGGCTGGGGGCTGCGGGCGCTGGGCGCGGACCGCGGCGCCCTGGGCGGGAGGCTCCCGATGCTGCCGGCTCCTCCCGGCCGGACGCCGCGGGGAGCGGAGCAGAGAGCGCGACGAGGCTGGGGTCGCCCGGCGCTGCTGACGGAAGGGAACCCCCGCCCTCTCCAAGCCGGGCTCTGCTAGGGGCGGCGGCGGGGCTGCTCGGTATAATCCCACCCAATTCCCAGCTTCGCCCGGAGAGAGCTGCAGCCGGAGAGCGCGCAGAACCCGAGCGAGGGACCTGAGAAAGGGGAGGGGAAACGCAGAGCCAGAAACACGCCCTTTCTGCCTCTCTTTCTTCCTCTCGCTCTTTCTCCGTCTCTCAGGCTCCGGCTCTTTTTCTTCGCCTTTCTCCTCCTCCTCCTTCTCTTTCTCCTCCTCTCCTCGCTCCTT